>NC_143012.1:164074511-164394251 GCF_055824585.1 Amblyomma mixtum
TCTAGAATTTCGCCTTCAAGAAATTCAGCCGCCGCGGCCGGGATCGAACCCGCGTCTTTCGGGTCAGCAGCCGAGCGCCGTAACCACTGAGCCACCGCGGCGGGCGTGGTTTTAAGCATATTTGCTTCCAGTTAAGGCTAGTCAGTTCTAAGGTGTCCTCTATTGTACTGTCCCGTGTTACCGCCTCACTTGGGGAGATTACCCCATTTTCGTCGCTAAAAGACGCAGCTATAAAGACGTAGTGTAGTTCACAGCATCGTCTCCCTCTGCATATTTTCCCTCAGCATCTTTGTTCTGTTCATTGCTTTCTTTGATTTTTTTTCCCCAACCAGCTTATATGGTACCAGAATTTTCTTGCCCCCCTTTATTTGCCTCGCGAACTTCAGCCAGCCATGTATTAGAGGACTGCTTTATTTTAGCCTGGACTAGGACCTGAACTTGCTGTTTCTTTTGTCGATAAGATTCCCATTTTTCGCCACTTTCCTCTTCCGATAACTACGCCCTCTTTGCTTCTCTGTGTTCCCTTGAAGCCTCCCGACGTTGTTCGATGGCCTCCTTAATTTCCATATTCCATCAGCTTCGTGGCTTCCTCTTTCCTCTCCAGCGGTTTACTCCTTTCATTTGTTTCATTTTTGTAGCGATGAGTAGTGCTAACTGATTATAATCCCACTTTTCCATGGGGCGTTTCTCGATTACTTCTTCTATATCGGCTGCTATTAGCGCTATTTGTTCATCGTTTAATTTTGCGTTGCCTTTTTGACTTCGATGCATTTCTCTTTCGACCAGGGCTCCCAACTGTAGACTAATACGTTTCCTAGGCTGTACATTCCCTCTTCGTCTATTTCCATTATTATTCCGTCATAGGGTGCCTCGATGCCAGCGCCGCCGTACAGGGTGGAGACAACATCGCGGGCGCCGCCATATTGAATCACACGGGATCAGCTGCGCTAGCGTGTGTAACGGCGTCACTCTTACTTTCGGCGGGCGTGAGGGTGCTTTTGACTGGAACAGTATTTTTCATCAACATGGCACTGCGTATATTTTCACTCATAATAGCCATTTTAACATCCGAGGGTCGAAGACGTAATTGCATGACTTAATTTTACAGCCCCAGGTGGTCGAGGTTGAACATTTACTGTTCCGTCTGTTGGTTTGAAAAACGCGCTAATATTTTAAAGATATGTTGCCGGGCAGGTGCTGCTGCTCCATGCGGATAGAAGAAATTGCTCTTTTTTTTTCTCACGATATTTTAGATTTTAATTCCCACGTTCTGTTAACGCCCGCGTGTTGTCAGCCGCTCGAGCGCTGCGGCTGGTTTCGCTATCGTCGCGCGGGCTATTTCCGCTTCTTCTGTCGCAAAAACTGTTGTCTGTTTGCTTTCTAATCTTTGAAAGGGTAACTGCGAGTTGCTCTCCCGTTTATTCCTCACAAGGGCGCAATTACATCTGCTTATGGGGCGGGCGCTGGTATATGCAAATGATGCCGCCGTACACCGACGTTGCCACTGCTCCTGCGTTTTCTTTTTCGAGGTCAAAGAAAACGAATCGCCCCTCGTTGGCGATAGCATAAAGGATTATTGGAAGTTTCTCACTCGTTTCATTTTTATGAGGGGGCGCACAACCACCGAATGTTCTTGCGTGCGCACGCATGCACACTTCGCTTGCGCCCTGGACATACACACCGGTTGCTCTCAAGCGATTCCTCACTTTGTTAAACACAATTCTACATATCTTTTTTCATATTTAGTTTATTCAAGCCAATCGGTATTCATTAATAAACCTTGCATGTAAACCTGCGCAAAAAAGATTGAATTTTAGTCATTAAAAAATTGCAGTAATTCTGAAAAATTTAAATTAGAAATCGAATTAATCGGCATTAAAAAGTCACGCTTTTCGAAAAAAATCGACCATAGGGGGTTTTGTTAAAAAAACAACACGGTTTTTAGCGTTGGCTATCCGTGTATTTCCTATTCTGTCTACAAAATTGTGTGCTGATGGGTTAGGCTGTTCGAAAAATAAGTCGTACCTAAAAGGTGATCTTTATTACTGAGGAAGACAAATATGTAACACAGCTTCTCAGCCTACCCTCTTACAGAGGGTACAGAGAACAAAACAAAATATAATGCAAATTATTCATTTAATGCCAACTGTAATTGCAGGTCATGAAAAAAACACGAACTACAATATAAGCAAGCAAGACATTGAGACAGAAAAGTGGGGCATGTACCGTGGGGTGTAACCTTAAAGGAAAACATAAAAGCAAAGCATGAAAAAAGGTTCAAACCACGAAATAAGTCAACGAGATTTAGGGGAAAAATGTTGTTGTGCACAGTGTGGTGCTACCTTCGCCGCAAACATGAAAACGAAGTATGAAAAAAAAAGATGCAAACCACGAAATAGAAGAACGAGACAGAGGGGTTGCACAGTGAGGTTGCACAGTGTTGCACAGTGAGGTGTAACATTTAAATCAATGTACTCTGGAGCTGATCCCGCTTTACTTGAGCTTCCCATTTTTTCCTTCGCTCGGAGTCCCGGGGGAAGCGAAAACAGCGTAGACATTTACGCGTTGACCGGCGCACTTGGCACACAACAACCCGTCATGCTGCCTCGGTGGACTTGACAAGCTCCTCAGTCATTCGGTAGAGCACTGTCAAACAAATAAAGCCACCACCGATCGTCCGCAGCCACTGGGCCTCGCAAAACGGAAGCTCAGCTGCTTGCACCAAGCAACTGAGACCAGCCCGACCGACCGCTGTGATTCAAAATGGCGCCGCAGGGAGAGAGCGGCGGCGTTGGAGCGGTCAAAGGATGGCACCACCCTGAACGGCGGCGCTGGCATCGAGGCACCCTATTCCGTCATCACAGCGAGAGCCTCCTCGCGGCAGCGCCGCGCAGCTGCTGCTCGACGCACCGTGGTTACGCTGGGGCGACCGCGACGAGGCGAGTTGGGGCTCTGTCTCTCTCCGTCTGGCGTGACGTCACAGCGGAGGTCATGCTAAAGGTCAAACGTGGTTACACCGACGGGACGACGCTGAAGGGCTTAAACTGCGAGCAATATTGCTTTCGCAATAAAATGCGCTGAATTTTGTGACGGCATACCATACACCAAATGATACCATACCATTCCTGCCACTGCGTCTGCTGCGTGTACGGCTGAGGTATTCAACCTATACTGCAAGTTTTTCACACCATCGCCAAATGTGGAGATCTAGCCGGTAGCGAAGTGAGACCGCCTTCAGCAGCTTAGCACTCCCGTCACACACCTGAGGCGTTGTGCCTAGCAGCAGGGATGGCAGCTGGGTGATAATACGTTGCACTGACCTCAAGAATTTAGTGCTGCATTTTTGCGAATGCAAAGCTATATTTCTTTAACTAGCTGAATCACTCAAAACCTCAGCAAATAACACGCAATTCATAGGTTACCTAGATTTACGGGGGAAATTCGACGATGCCTGGTTGCCCATGGAAGCTCTGGTAGTAATAGCATTGTATTCTGTCACACGCCTATCTTTCAGGTGCTGCATTTTGCGAGTTCTGTTAAGATACTATACAGTGTCGCGAGCAACTGTCATGCTCGAGACAGGAAAACCGCCTCGATAAATATGTTCATTTCATTTAAGCCAGCTGAAATTTCCCCCGCCTCGATAAATATGTTCATTTCATTTAAGCCAGCTGAAATTTCCCCGCAGATGAAGAGCTAACTGCGTTTGAGATGTAAATAAGGGTTAACTGATACGAGGATGTCTCATATTAACGAACAAGATGCCGTTGGTTGTTGCCTTGCTATCGTGCGCAAGAGCCGTCACTGAAGGCTGTAACTTGCAGAAATGGTAAACATACTTTTGTGAAATTCTTGAACGAAAAAGAAGCACGAAGTTTCTCGGCCCGTACGGGTGCTTTGATCCCAGAGAGCGCTGCGTGCAACAACGGTGGCTTAATTACGGTTAAAATTGCACAGTGGCCAATGGCAGATTTCTGTAAGAGTTCAACGTGTTTTGTTAAGAGCTATTATGCCATTTTGAAAATGAACAGCGTGTCTTCTGAATAGTATGTCTTTCATTTCGTCCCTGTCGAAAGTCGCGCTGTTCCTTTTTATCTGTTCATAGCATGCTTCGTGCTATGTATATGAAATGATTCTAAAAGAAGGCGCGATGAAAAGCTTTTCTCTGTGGCAATGACGGATGCTTCCTCTTAATTAGGGGTGCGACCTGCTTATATGTGGTGTTCCGCCGAAGCATTAGATGTAGAACTGCCGTTCACGACGTCATTATTATGCTCTTTGAGTCTTCGTATGAAGGTTCCCGTTTCGCCAATACAGGCCGCGTTGCAGCCTTGCCATGGTGTCTCGTACATCAAGCGAGGGTATCTTGACAGATCTAGACTGTCTTTTACCCGAACTAGCTTTTGTTTTGACTTGCTGGCATGTACATCAGAAATGTGGACGCCATACCCTTTGAAGATCGTTAAAGTGCTTCGCTCACCCCGGAAGCATACGGAATAATCTACCTCTTGGTATCCCCGTTTTTCAAATCTTGGCCAACTCTGGAAGCGTGAGCGGAGCTCTCCTGGTTTTTCAGTAGCTGCTGACGTTATCCTTTGTTTTGCAGATCTTGTTTCATTTTGTCGGCTTCGCAGCGGCGTTTTTCGGGGCTCGAGCATAGGGCGAACGCACGATTAAAGAGCAATTTGGCGACCGACTCCGTGTGTACAAAATGATGTGCTGACTGAGAGCTGGAACGCTTCCCAGTGTGCGTCGGATTTCGATACACCGAGGTTTCAAGCATGGTGCTTTGTAGCGACAACTACACTACTATAGCGGGGACGCATTTCGCCGTGAGTCTGCGAATGACCTTGAAACGCCCTTGAGATAAATTATGGCTTCTGTGGCTATCCACATATTCCTAACCACATGTGGTCCACCGCTGACCCTGAACTGCGACCTTTGACCTTGAAATTTAACGTCGGACTTTATCTTGAACTTTTACATTGAAGTTGTCTCCAAACGCAATACGAAAGCCACGTGGTAATCACATTCTGTCACGTGATTCAGTTCACATTGTTGACGTCAGGTATGGGGTACGTACATATAACCAGAGCTGTGCGCTGCTGACCTTCGATCAGTCTTCGGCTCCACCAAGCCAATCATTGAAGACGAATAAGCGGCTGTCAAGTGGTGGAGGCAGTTAAAGATGCAATAAAAGATGTACCAATGATAGACGATGTTTAATCATGTCTTTGTAGTTTTCGCTACGTGAACTCGGTTCGGCAGAGTTGAACCGCTGCCTAACTGTTCTTTGGAGAAGGACACCAAGGACGATTTTTTCATTGAGTTCTTCTTTAACGGTAAACTGCACTGTTGGCTGGATTGAGTTTAGGTATCGTAGAAAAAAGCTTTACGTCTTCGCGAGGTATAATGATGAAACAGTCGTCTATGTAGCACAGGAATAACTTCGGTGCCGGTTTGAATTTCGAAACGCCTATGCTTTCAATGGCTTCAAATGAGAGCTTAGCGCAGACGAAGTGATGCCAGCAGAAGGTTCCGCTGAAAACAATGCGTGTTGTCGAGAGCAAATCTCAAGAGGCGCCATTATCGTCCACGTCGAACGGAGTCCTTGAAGGCAATCAGGCGCCTGCGCAACGAGTTTCATTGCAGCAGTGTACTGCGAAGTCCACATGTACGAACGTTAACATCGATTTAACGTCAAAGGAAACCATGACGTCTTCGTCTTCAATGGATATTTGCTTTAGTTTTTCCACAAAGTGAGGAGAGTCTTTAATGCAGTTCGTTGTTTGACCAGCTAGTGGGCGAAAGACTTCATGCAGATGGCAGGACAGTTGGTGCAGTGGTGAACGCCTGTAGTCTACTATTGGTCGCAGTGGTACACCTGCCTTATGCACCGTTTTAACTGCGTACTTCGCTTGAGCCGAACCGTTGTGGAAAAGGAGCTTATTGTACATTTGTTTTCATTCAGGAGGCACACCATCTTTGCGAAAAGTAACCTAGCAACCTCCACCGCGTCCTGAGCAGGCTCACAGCGGAGCGGCGACGTCGCGTCTCTGGCGCTGACCAGTGCTCTCCGGCTGCAAGCGTGAATTCGCTGACGTAAGCCAGTGCCCTAGCTCAGTCTGTTGAAGGCACGAAGTAGCTTGCCTCAAATGCTACCCGCTTTCTTGCCATCGAAGGAAGGAGAGCGAGGGCTAAGGCTTACGTCCGCCAGTTTACATTCGCATCCGGGGAGCAGCGGCCAGTGCCGGAGTCCGAAGATTCTGCGGTTCCAATTCAGTTTTCTTTGTTGGATCGCGGTTGACCTTCACATAGGTGCCCACATCTACAAGAAGCGGTCACGTCGCGACGTAGTCAGGTCGGTCCAAAATGACGGTGACATTGTCTTTGCCGGCGGAAGGAATTGCGATTTTGTTGTTCGTGTGTATAACTGTTTAATGGCCTGCTTTCCCAGAAGTGGCAGGGAGCCCGTCCTTGCCTGTGACAGCTTTCTAACAGCTGCAATGACACGCGAACGAGCCTCGTCTCGTCGACTGGGCTCAGCATACCGAACTGCTTGCTCTACGGCACAGACCATACTTGAAGGCTTAGGGGCAGGAGCGACGTCGAAGATCAGTCTGCTACTCAGCAGGGAATGATCGGCAGAATCTAGGTTGTGGGAGAAAAAGTTGTAGATGCCAGGTGACACAAGTCCGGAAGCTCCTTTGTAGGAGAAATGAAAGTTTCCCTTCTTGAGCAGGTCTCTCGTCCAGGAGGGGACGCTGTTGGCATGCAGCACGGCTTCTGCGAGGGTGTCGATCAGGTCCCGCTGCAGTGAACGTAGCGCGAGGAATGCATCTCCTTCTAACTGTTTGATCGTGGCTTTCGTTTCGCCGATCAGTGCTTTCAGGAGGAGTTTTTCGGCTTTGGCAATGACTTTGTAAGCAAGGCTGTAACTTGTAAGGCGTTTGTAACTCTGTAGTTTGTAAGCAATACAGTGCAGAGAATTTGACGCCGTCTCGCTGTGCACACTCAAAATAAAAGAGGGAATTGAGGTTTCTGCCGCAGCTGAGTTTAAAACACCAATTGAGATGCGAGGGCTGCGAAGTGTCACTGCCTATGAAACGTGCAACGAAAGTTTACGACTAACTATTAATAATCGACAAACTATCTCCAACCGCTGCGAACACTTAGCTTTTATGGAGCAGCGCACGGGAGCAAAACAAGCCTTTTTCTACAATGATTATGCAGAGAAGGCTTTCACAAGAGGCCCCTGATAGTGCGATGCTATGGTGAACGTAGATAACGAAACAAAATAAATTGCCCGTGCCGGCGCCGTTACGTAGAGTAGGCCTAAAGTATTTTTAAAGTAGAAGAATGAGGCCGGAGACAGTAAATAATTTTGAAATGTGAAAAGGAAAGGAGGTTGCAGAATAAGAGAAAGTTGAATATTAGCAATCATGCTCACCTTTGCTTTGAGAGCTTCCTCCGTGTCAAATGTGAATACACGATTGCCGCTGACAAATAGGCTGGACTTATGGGTTTGGTCAAAGCGGAAATTCCCAGTCTCTCTTGAAGTGCACAGCTTGAAGTAAAGAAAAAAAACCAAATGATTTCGCATTCTGTAATAACCGAAGGGCACAGAGGCGCAGATGCGGAACGCCTCGTTTGTGGTCGCTGTAGCATTATCAAGCACGCGTGCTGATGTATAGCATGAGCAGGACGGTTCACACGTGTCGCACTCTTGCGTATCATGACCAGTTATGTGACCTTTGCTGTGTCGTTATAAAGTCAGTAACACTGAGCAATGAACGTTCATTCCTTGTTCTACCCACCGGCTACGTTCCGTTACTTCAGTCGCGGTCCACAGAGAGCATAATGAAATGAAACGGCACAAACTTTTCAACAGTGAAATTTTCACTCTTCTGCTCCCTGCGAAATTTCAGCCGTGGTTATGCGCTGAATACTCCCCGAAAATAATAAACGAAGCCAACTGTGCAGGATACCGCAAATGCAGATATTCATTTCGCGGTGTTTCCAGGATGTGTCCGCCCGCGTGACAGCACCTGCCATTTTTGGCGTTACTACCGTTGAGTGAGTTAAGCACACACGACCTATGCACCGCCTACGGGGAGCCACAGAAAGCCACCTAACGTTCGCTTTGAACATTACTACCGGGTCAGCGGTTGTTGCCGTTCATTTGCCGCTAGGAGGATGGCCGTTGCGCACGGCTGCGCTTTTTCTGTTTTTTTCCCCACAGCCGCCGATATCTTGCTCTGTAGCATGCAACCGGAAGCTGGTGCACTTGCATGAACTGAGCACGTTAATGGCGGTACAGCCATTATGGACCACACTAGCCATATGCGCAATGAGATTCCACCGCACACCAACGGAAGAATTGGTAGCGTTTTAACGTAGTTAAACGGCGTAGGCCTGCGAAAGCCTACTGGTTTAGTCTGGTTGGCTTATGGGCTTTGCTTTGCAGCATAGTCGGTACGTCTGACGACGTACCGACTATGTACGTATGTCAACACGAGGTGTGATCGGCTGCGGCGGTAGCATAGTGTTCTCATGCACACGCCAGCAAAGCTGATCTGTTCGCGTCGCCGTGGGTTCGAATCCCAGTCGCGGCAGTATTTTATTTCAGTTTTAGATAACTATGGTATAGCGTTGTATGAACCTGCGGTTGCTATGTCACCGTTGCTATGCTCTTAGCACTAATCCACATACATGGAAGATCTTTCTCGGAATAGTGCTTTCGCACCAACAGTCAGCTACGGCGTGGAGCCCAGCTTCACTAAGTTTGCTTCTGCGCCTGACTATTCACGTCGCCAGTCCAATTGGGCAGATTCTTCTATGCGAGATTATGAGGAGGGCTATGACGGGGAAAACTAACCGGCGTTGGCCCATGCACGCCCATGCACTCCGATGAACAAAACGGGTCTCGTACTTCTGCAAACGCCTTAGGAGCCTCCGTGCGGGAATATTTGAGGAGGACATGAACTTGAGTGTGAAATTAGCAGACCAGTTTAATATATCAGACCACTTTCATGAAGCAACATTTTTGGTAAAATTTAAGTTTCGAAATTTTCTTCCATAAATCTTGAATGAACTCCAGAAAAAACGGTGCTTATAATTAACACCGTTGTTAAGATACAGCAAAAGTTGTAACCGCCCGCGCGCTTTGCGAAACCAAAAATAGACATTTTGCAGCCAAATAAAAACCTAATTCTTGCATGATTAGTTACTTTTAATGTTCGTTTTTCACAGAGGCTTATACTAACTATTTGTTACCATCTCTGCCTACTTTTGTTTGTGTTTAAAAATGAAATGCTCTCGAAAGTAGCTCAAGACATCCGGACAACAGTGAATGGTTATGTCAGGATACCAACACTGCAGTTTGGTTTGTGTGGCGGCATGCGTTATTTCAACAATGCTTACATAGGCAACCTAGATGTTTTGAAACACGTTATGATCAAACATGGTCGGTACACACTGAAAGCTTGTTTGTGTCACAGTTTTTGGTGTACTGATGCCACTAAAAGTACACAAAAACGTGAGCCGTCCCAATAGCAAAATCAAGGATAAGGAGGATAAAGGAGGTGCTGAGCTGCAAATATAGTGGATTTCAAACCTCCGGGGCGATGGTTTATGGCATTTGGGGTTATCCCAAATCTTCACTCCAGTTTTTCTCAAATCTCACTTTTTATGCCATTCCTCCCGGCGCGAAAAATCTTACACTTATCCCTGAACAATAATTTTCACTGAAATTTTGCGCACTTATATCTTATACACCTGACTGCAATGAACCGCAAAGAATAAAATTTTGCCATCTCTTCTCTGCCTGCAATTTTACTATTACGTAATGACAACTGATGGTATCGCCATTATCGCGTTTCATTGCACAGTTCCTGACTTGATGTCGTCATTATCATCAACCTGATTACGCCCACACTAGGGCAAAGGCGTCTCCCATGTCTCTTCAATTAACCCAGTACTTTGCCAGCTGTGGCAAACTTCTTAATTTCATCTGCCCGCCTAACTTACTGCCGCTCCTTGCTACCTTTGCCTTCTCTTGGAACCCACTCGGTTACCCTAAAGGACCAGCGTTTATCCTGCCTTCGCATTACGTGCCCTGCCCAAGCCCATTTCTTCCTCTTGATTTTGACTAGGATATCAATCCGCGTTTGTTCCCTCACCCACTCTACCCGCTTCCGGTCTCTTAACGTGACACCTATCATTTCTTTTTCCTAGCTAGCTGCGTTGTCCATAAGCTAAGCCCTTTTCGTTAGGCTCCACGTTTCTGCCCCATAGGTGAGTACCGGTAAGATACAGCTGTTGAATACTTTTCTCTTGAGGGATATTGGTAAACTGCCATTCATGATCTGAGAGAGCCTGCCAGATGCGCTCCACCCTATTCTAAAATCTTCTAGTTATTTCCTTCTCATGATCCTGATGAGCTGCCACTACCTGCCCTAACCAGACTTGCTCCGTTATCAATTGCACCACCCCGCTAGCAATTGTCAACTGCTGTTTCCTTGATGTGTATAGCAGGAAACGCGAGTTGACTTGCAGTAAACTAAAGCTACGACTTCTGGCTTCGGGTGTATAATCAGTACGTTTATCAGGAATAAAAAAAGTTCGATTTCTCATATCTGAATACTTTCATTAGAATAGAATGTCGCCTTAATACAGACAACTACTTTTGTTTTTATCTGCTATTAAATTTTTTCCCCCACGAAAGTGGCTTCATACCTTAAAATGGTTTGCGAGTTAAACCCGACAAACAGGCGTCGCTAATCATTTCAAATATCTAGGAGTCCGGTGCATTGGTAACCTGTCGAAATGTAGAAAGAGAATTATCCGGAGAGTGAAATTCATTTCTATGAGAGCACAAACTCTCAGCGAAGGAAGGTTCCGGGTTACGAGCTGATTTGGCTCTCTCCCCTCATGAGTTGCTGCCGGTTGTTCACTCGAAAGCTTTGCGGGCATATGGCAGTGTGTACTGAATGCCGCTGAAACCATCTTTTAAAATCATTAGTCTTTCTTGAAGGCTAGAACGAATACATTTATAACATGCTCGTCAAAAGACTAGCATGACAAAACCGACAAAAAAAAACGGAGCGATATTCTCGTTTTTTTTTTTTCTCAGGACCTCTTCCCTTCGAAGCACTGATCGCTTGCATCCTCAGCGCACTTGCAAGCTTGGGTTGATAACACCGGTTAGTGCCGAGCTATCAAGCTGACATTTACAAAGCACAGTGACATTATTCCCCGATACATGGGCGAAAAATTGCAACTCAGTGAAATAAGTAATGACACACTTGAAATATGTCGACATGCTGCTATGGTTATCATTCACAGTGCATCACAGTCAAACGCTTTAGCGAGCTGCCTTTCTTGTATTTGTTTTGCTTGGTGGCGTTACATAAAGATGAAACAGAACTCACCGAGGACGGGTCAGCATCCCTAGTTTGGTTAAGGTTACTGCAACGTTTGAACAAGTCCAAGTTTGAGGAGCCTCCGCTTGCTGGTGTGAACCAACGGCCTTTTAAAGTAACAGACACAGCGGTATGGAAGAACGCATGCGGTGGAACCGGGCATATCGCCTTCAGCGACGGCCAAGTCCGGAACTTCTTACCCTCCTTCATGAAGCTTAGCGCTTCCACCTGCATGTACGAGAAAAACCAGCACAGGACCTGTGACTACGTTTAAAAAATACTCATGGGAAATACTAAGTAGAACTACGTTAGAGATCAGTACGTCAAGTTTTGCTGGCGTTCTTACTGAGAAGAGAGCTTGCATTAAGTACAAAAATTGAGTGAAATGCGAATGCACGCAATGACGACTCTTGGTAATGTCTTTAACTGCGCCTCGATAAGTCAATTGTTAATCATGCCACGATTGGCTCCTTCCTTTCGCATGGAACAATGTTCAGTCGCCAACCAACCAAATAAAGGAGCGCCGCTAGTTGTTATTGAGACTCGGAACGCAAACCTTGGTCGTGTTCCCTTCGTGCGCTGCCAGCTACGCCTGAGTGAAGACGTCATGTGTGACGCAACCTCAGAAGCGCAAGATAAGTCCAAGTTCTCAGGCTCGTAGCTCAAAATTACCTAGAGGGGACAAGTGGCACCACTGTCTACGCGAGTTCCCAAAAGAGCGCTACATCCAGCGTGGGTACCCCGGGAAGATTAGGTTTTACAATGCATTGGCGAGAGGACGGACTGGTAATGTGGACTTTGCCGCAGTATCAAGGCTACGCCGCGATGCGGTGACCCAATCTAGTCACCATGTTCCTCTTGTTCGTAAAGTTGTGCATATCGCAGCTTCTAGTAGCACATTTTCTACTCCAACAGATTTAACGTCAGTGAACACCTGGAATTTGGCTCGGATAGGAACTGGCTAAGCGCTTCGTAGATTTTAGCCTCATACTTGAATCGACGTTTTCTGCGCAACAGTAGCCAGGCCAAGGAGAAGGGTAGAAAAATGAAATGCTCCATTTGCGATTTTCTGAGCAAAAGCAGACACCTTTTCGAGAATTTCAGCTGAGAGCTTTCGTGAAAGTCACCGCATCAACATGTAGCTGCTGTTTCGTTGACTAGTTGGAGCTCCTTTACCATTGCAGGGAGAAGAGATACAAGGCCACTGGGGGGAAGAGGGGGTGACGGCAGACTTCGCTTCGTTCGTTTCATCACACGATAGCGTCTTGATGAAGGCCCGAGCCATTCGCTGTGTGGTGCGTTGTACTGAGGCTGGATCCAATAACAAAAGAGGTTAGCCTTTTAAATGGCCCTGAGCACCCATTTTTGTCAAATACAAGCAAATAAAAGACTGGCAGGTTAATTTCCTTCTCGCGAAGTTGGCTTGAGGCACCGAAGGACGTACTTGAAGGCGGCGTGTCCGCAAAGTGCAGCCTATACAGCCGCAAGGCTTGAAACCTATTTATGGACCACGCCATCTCCGGAGTTTCAGTGGCGCTTGTATCGTTGGTTGTGTCGGCAAAGTCGGGGCCAGTTCCGCACATGAACGCTGGCATGGCGCTTATTCGTGCTCGTTTTATAACCGCAAGGGGAAAGGGCACACGAGTTCTGAGCCCGTGCGCAGCAGACAGAGAGCGCGAGCACGCGTAGCACTCGGCTTACCTACATGATACATCTCCCTTCCTTGAAACGACAAACCAGAAACCACTCGTACCTCGCAACACTGTTCAGCCATGAAAGAAAAATGTCTTTTCACACAGTTCAGATCGTTTAGAGTTCCATCACGGAGCCTATACAAAGTTGTCGCCATATCTCAAACGCTGTGGTGCTCTTCTTTCCCGCTCAGATTTTCTCGGGAGTGGTGTCGGTGTCGAGGCTGTAGATGCGGTTGCCCTTTGAGCGCATGGTTGGCCGTGGCAGGGTACCTTGTTCTCGCAGCCGTCATGACGTCATCACTAGGTGTAATGCTGTAAGACTCAGCTGTCGCCCTGAGGTGTTGTCGATTGCGTCTCAAAACATGACCCTGTTTGGTGGCAACCTGGCAAGACCTTGGTTGAGGAGTTGCTTCAAGAACCCAGACATTTGGTGGCCAGCAGCCTCGTCGTAGTCTGACAGCCCTGAACTCTTAGAGCCGAGGAAGACAACGTCTTGGATATTGGTACTGTTTGTGCTATCTCACCGACTTGCTTGGAGCTTCGTTGAAGTCTCAGCGCGGTGTCCGAAGTCACCTCCCCTCGAGGAAATAACACCAGGCGACTGGCCTTCTTCTAGCGGAGTGTTCCTGTAACTGATCAACCCAAGTCAGAAATCATCATTCACCTCGGACATTTTCTTTAAAATTCTCTTGACTATCTGGACGCCATTCTCCGCGAGGCCATTTGAGCGAGGAAACCGCGGGATGGATGTGATGTGTTTAAAATCGTACTTCCCTGTGAACAATGCAATGCGCTGAGACCGGGCACCCTGCAGTCTTCGACGGGTAGTACCGGAACTTCTTAGCCTCCTGCATGAAGCGTAACGCTTCACAAATTGTGGTCCGTTGTCTGTGCAGACTTCAATAGGCAATCCATACCTTGCAAACACTGCGCTGAGTGTTCTCACAACTGTGGCCGTCGCTGTGCCCAGTAAAAGTTCTAGTTCTGTAAAGTTGGATAACGCATCAAGGACACAAAGGTCGAAATTTCCCGCCCATTGGAAATTATCCACACCTATTCGGTACCATGCAAGCGCCGGCTGTCACCAAATTCGGCGCATTTATATAAAAAAAAACAGCGCCGCGCGGAAGCGATCTCGCCAGCGCGCGCCGCGAGAACAGGGGAGAACGGAAACCCCGGAGAATGCCTAGCCTTGTGCGTGTTGCTACCCTTTCCACCGTCACTCGCTGGTGCGACGCCAAGAAAATACGTCAGCGCAAGTCGTCGAATTTCGAGAATGTCGGAGTGGTTTCTACTTAATGCTGACGGAGAGGGCGTAGCCTTGAGTGTGCTAAGTGATGCCCTCTACCCCTTCACTCGCAAGCCAGCGGCAGCGCAAAAAGAAGCAGAAGAAAATAGCACAGCTGATGCTGTGTGTATGTGCGCGCCTGCCTAGGCGCGAAGAACAAACAGACGCGGAGCGCACCTATATCTGAAGGGCGTTGACCGCTGTCTGTCAGCCCGGGCCGTCGTTTAAGGTTCAGAGAAGCACGCTCGTTCGACTTCGGGGCAACACCACTCGCCCAGCCACGGACCGACGAGGCAGAGTGCGCGAACCTGCGGGACAGCTTCGTCGTGAACCTTTGGTTGTCGGACTGTCGCAGTGCCCGGTGAAGAAATTGTGTTTTTTGGTATGCCTCTCTCTTGTGATAATGCACTTCAGCTGCAATATTTATTTTGTATTTTAATCTTTCTCGAGTGTAATTTGCACGAATTTCTTTGTTTTGTTAATCACTTTGTATGGGCTAGTACGAGTCAGTGAAATCCTCTGTATTGTTTCTTGCCTGTAGAAACTTTGTTTTGTTAGTGAACCTTTGGCTCCGACCTGTTCTGTGGCTTGCGACCAGTGAAAGCTGGGCACGAAACGACCAAAAAATTTTTGTCACTAGGTAGCTTTCCTCTGCTGAGCTTGTCACGCTGAGTCGAGAGCATATCCTTTGTGACCGAGACCACTACCCCCACACGCTCTAAGGATGTCTGGGAACGCACGCTAAAGTGCGCGAAGGTTTGACTTCATTCTGGTGTCCGCCACAGGACGTTTAGTTTGGTGCTTTCTAAGCGGAGAGAACGGAGAAAGAGTCGGAAGGAGTTTACAAAGAGGTCGTAAACTAGCACTTAGCAACAGACCGATACTGTGAGGTGCCGTGCTGAAGCAGTTAGAGGAATTCACAGAGCATGGGTTATGTGCTGTATTTGAATACTTCACGCTCACTATGAATCTCAAGGAGATAGCTGAATTAGGCCTTCAAAAAGGTCTGAAGGGAGCTGAACTTGTTCAGTGGGTGTACCAGAAATGGAAAGGGGTCCAAGAAGAGGAATAGAGAGAAAGACAGCGCGCTACAGAAGTCGCTGAGAGAGAAAGGCAAAGGAAACTTGAAGAAGAAAATAGAGAACGAAAAAAAAACGAGAAGAAGCGGCCGAAAGAGCTTATGAAAGAGAAATGGCAATCCTTCTGAGGAAGCTAGCTGAAGTTTGGCATTTTGGGAACTTCAGTGAGCCAGTGCAACTTAACCCCGCAGATGTCGTTTGGAAGAGCGGAGACATCGATTCTCTAGCAACCACAGAAGATGTTGTAGCTCACTCCACAAGTCAGAGTTTGCTTGTGGAACAGCCCGCTTCTGCAACTGAGATTATGGAATGAGAAGTCCACACCGGAGTGTCACTTTCTGAGGAAAGTGAAATTATGGATACTACCGAGGACTTAGGCAGTTAGGAGAAGACCAACCTGACGTTTCAGTCAGAGTGCGCATTAAGGAAGCCGCCTGAGGACGAAGAAGTAGTCGGACCTGTATCGAGAAGTCCGAATAAAACATGTCTGAATGTTGCAGTGCAGAGCACGAGAAAGGGTGGTTAAGTGGCACTGAGTATGAAATCTCCGACGTAACTGTAGATGAGGAGAGTACAATCAAAGAGAAACGGGAAGACGTTCCGAGTGAACCCTTCAGCAGTGAGGTCTTCCCAGATAAGGAAGGCGAGGAAAAATTTTCCTATGAGGAAAGAGCATGTGCAATGGATGGAAAGGAGCAGGCTGAGGAAAAGTACTTTTACGTCTGCACCGAAAGTGATCAACTAAGGGAAGAAATTGAGGAAGTAGTACTGAGCAGAACTGAGAAGAATGATTCTCCAATGAGTCCTGAGCCGTACTTCCAGCACTGTGCACGAAGCAAGGCCAGAAAGAGGAAAAAGAAGAAAACGTCAGGACGAGGAGAAGGTTCAGTCTACGAAAAACGAAAACGACTGAACCAGTGGCTTCATTGCGAGAACCCATCTCGGATGATGCATGTGAAAACGAATCGGGCTCGCCCCGAAGTAGAGTTCGGAAGAAAGTAAAAAAGAGAACGGAATTGAGCACCACCGATAAAGATGGAATCGAACCGGACGAGGCTCAGAGAAAGGTCAGGAAGAGAATGGAAAAAAAAAATTACCGACGATTACGTTACTTCCTAATGCGAAATTTGAGCGCAGCAAATAAGTTGTTTCACCTTTTCGATAGATTGAGGCAAAGAAATCGAGCAACACATGTATATATGCACTATCACAGAATTTTTTTTTATTTTTCACACGTATTCGCAATTTCGGCTCGGGCGGTGCACATATACAGATCCGCCGCCACCGATCTGGCTCTTTGATTGCCACCGCACAGGGGTTGCATTGGAGGAGGACCGAAGAAAGGAATTAAGTTCGAGCCGGCGCTTTGACAACCGGAGACTCGCAGGAAGAGGGGGGAGGGGGGCGGCGTGTACACCCAGCGGCAAACGATGGGGGCAGAAGCGGGCGCAGCAAGCGGACAACACGATAAAGGGAGGAGGGAAGAGATAGCAGCGACTGACTGATGCCGTTGACGCCGATAGCGCTGGGGGGATGAAAGGGGGCGGAGCTGGTTACGAGGCCGACGCCGACGCGAAACCCAGGAACGGACGCCAAAGAGCTGCGCTCTAAAAAGAGAACAAAGCTGAAGACAGCTGAGTCGAGTGCAAGCGAGCTGCACGAACATCTCAGCGAAGTGAGGAGGAAGCGCGAAGGAACGAGTCCAGCGTTCAGTAAGGACACGGTCTGGCGATAAAAGCGCAAACAGAAGACTGCACACTGAGAAGAAAATCGACACCAGAAGCGGAGCCCTCATGAGCGAACTGGCGTTAAATTTGTTCCCAACCGACACGCTAGCCGCAGGAAAAGAAAGAGGAAGGGCTCGAAGTATGAGCAGAAACGCAGGGAGCGGTTCGAGTAGGAAGCTGGGTCAGAACAGCGTACAGAAGAGGAGTCACTGTATAAGGCGGAAGAGCAGGGATCATGACAGGAGGAAAGGTCAGAGTCGCGTGCATAAGAGCACGACCGAAAGCTTGAAGGAAACAATCCTGTTCCGAGCCCACTGTGTAGGCCGAATCTGGAAATATAGGCGAATTTGTGCCTCGTACTTGTGCGCTGCCTATTTATAATGTTGTGTTAACGCATTGCCGAGAGAACCCCCCGCGGTGGCTCAGTGGTTAAGGCGCTGGGCTGCTGGCCTGAAGGACGCGAGTTCGATTCTGGCCGCGGTGGCTGAATTTCGATGAACGCGAAATTCTAGAGGCCCGTGTACTGTGCGATGCCAGTGCACGTTAATGAACCCCAAGTGGTCGAAATTTTCGGAGCCCTTCACTACGGCGTCCCTCATAGCCTGAGTCGTTTTGGGACGTTAAACCCCAATAAATCAAAGCAATCATGCATTGCCGAGTGCCGGCGTGTATTGAAGTGTGTTTTTACAACTGTCGAGTGTCTTGGGTGAAAACGTCATTGTAGTGATATATGTATTTTGGCAATCGCCCTTAAGCTTATAAGCGCATGCATGTGCGCGAAAATTGTGTGTTTAATGAATATTGTTGCACAATATTCTGAAAGGAAGGGGCAGTGCCACGAAATTCGGAGCATTTGTAAAAAAAGCCAGCTCCACGCGGAAGCGATCTCGCCAGCGCGCGCCGCTAGAACAGGGGAGAAGGAAACACGGGAGAGCACCTAGCCTTATGTGTGCTGCTGCCCTCTCCACCACCACTCGCTGGCGTGACGCCAAGGGAAATACGTCAGCGCATGTGGTAGATTTTCCCAGAATGTCGGAGTGGTATAAGTCAATGCTGACGGAGAGGGTGTATCCTTTTTATCATATCAGATCGTGCAGTGCAAGTTATCTGGGTACTGTGCAGTACCACGTGCCTTTCTCTTGCCCTCTGCATGCACTCACCCCTTTCCATCTTCGGGTATAAATAACACCGAACAATAGATCGGGGCGTTCACTGTTTCTTGACAACTTGGCTGTTCATTCTTGTCGTCCCACTCAAGGACGAATACATGGTGTCAGAAGTGGGTAGTAAGGCCGCCTGAACCCCTGCGTTTGACAGCGGATGTAGGACGGAATTGGAAGCTATTTCGTCACAGGTTGGAATTTTTCTTCACGTCACGGCATTGGAAGACAAACCAAGATCAGATGCGCCAAAGACGACCCTGCTGCTCAGCGTTGCGAGTGAGGAAGCCTTGGACGTTTTCAACAACCTCGTGTTCACAGGAGAAGACAGACAGGAAGACTACGCTACCGTGATTGCCAAGTTAGAAGAATACTGCGTGGAGCAACTAAACGTGGTTCACGAAAAGAGATATGGAGACCCAAGTTAAGGCTATGATTAATCAGGCTCTTCCCACAACCGAGCGTCGCACTCTAGTGGAACTCCTTCTGAAGCACGTGTTCGTGTTCGACTTTGCCAAAGACGATTCTACACCACCGCCTACCAGTCGTATTCATCACACGATCA
This sequence comes from Amblyomma mixtum, assembly GCF_055824585.1. NCBI lineage: Eukaryota > Metazoa > Arthropoda > Arachnida > Ixodida > Ixodidae > Amblyomma > Amblyomma mixtum. Next base: position 164,093,448 of record NC_143012.1, read on the forward strand.
ACACCGGCTCCGCACCTCCTATACGCCAGAAGCCCTATCGAGTCTCAGCCACTGAACGTAAGTTAATAGATGACCAAGTTTCTGAGATGCTATAGCGAGGCATAATTCGAGAGTCTTCAAGTCCTTGGGCAGCTCCAGTTATCCTTGTGAAGAAAAAAGATGGCACATGGAGGTTCTGTGCTGACTACCGTCGCTTAAATACGGCCACGAAGAAGGACGTCTACCCGCTTCCATGTATAGATGACGCAATTGATTGTCTGCACTCCGCTTCATACTTTTCTTGTATTGATTTGAGATCCGGCTACTGGCAAATCCCCATGCACGCTGCAGATAGGCAAAAAACGGCATTCATAACACCAGACGGACTTTACGAGTTTAACGTTATGCCTTTCGGATTATGTAACGCACCTGCAACATTCGAGCGGTTCATGGATACAATCCTGCGTGGCCTTAAGTGGCAAATTTGTTTATGTTATTTGGACGACGTTGTAATTTTTGGCAAAACGTTTAGTGAGCACAACAGCCGCCTGGATATTGTGCTTGATTGCATGGAACGAGCTGGCCTTATCCTCAATTCCAAGAAATGTCATTTTGGGAACCGTGAAACAATTGTTCTTGGTCATTTAGTTGATAAAGAAGGTGTTCGACCAGATCCAAAGAAAATTGAAGCTGTCAAAAGTTTTACGGTGCCTCAATCAGTGAAAGAGCTGCAGAGTTTTTTAGGGCTCTGCTCGTACTTTCGACGCTTTATAGCTAGGTTTGCGGACATCGCTTACCCACTGACGTGTTTTCTGCATAAAGATGCACCGTTCAATTGGACCAGCGAATGTGACGCAGCTTTCCGACATCTGAAATTTCTTTTGACCTCGGGCCCCATCCTACGCCACTTCTGCCCATCTGCACCAATTGAAGTGCATACTGATGCAAGTGGTATCGGTATCGGCGCTGTACTTATACAACGCCATGGTCACGATCAGCACGTGGTAGCATATGCCAGCCGGTCATTGAGTAAGAGCGAAAGAAATTACACGGTTACTGAGCAAGAATGTCTCGCCGTTGTTTTCGCTGTACAGCGCTTCCGCTCCTATCTGTACGGGAATGCTTTCACCGTCGTGACCGACCACCACTCGCTTTGCTGGCTAGTGAGTCTTCGTGACCCCTGTGGCCGGCTTGCTCGATGGGCTTTGCGCCTACAAGAATTTAATTTCACTGCTGTGCATAAAAGCGGCCGTAAACACTCAGATGCCGATTGTCTTTCCCGTTTGCCGCTTCAAACGACTGATGACGACGCAGACAACTTTGATGAATGCTTGGCGTCACTTTCACAAGCCTTCCCCGATCTTCAAGTTTTCCGAACTGAGCAACGCAAAGACCAAACATTAACCTCTTTGTTTTAATGCCGCTCAAGATTCTGTAAAGAATACTTTTTGCATTCGCGACGGTTTGCTTTATAAGAAGAATTTCGCTTCTGGAGGAGCACGCATGCTTCTTGTCGCACCCGAAAACCTACGCATCACAGTTCTTGAAATGATGCACGACGACGCCACGTCTGGGCACTTGGGAGTGACACGCACACTCCACCGCACACAGCAACGATTTTACTGGCCTAACATGCGTTCAACCGTCCAGCACTATGTAGCCAGCTGTGTGCAATGCCAGCGCTTTAAGCTGCCGACTTCAAGTCCACCTGGCAAACTGCGGCCAATCACACCTCCAACAGCCCCGTTTGAGCAAGTTGGCATTGACCTCCTTGGACCTTTCCCACGGTCCTCGAAAGGAAATCGATGGATTCTTGTCTGCGTAGACCACTTAACCCGTTATTGTGAGACAGCCGCGATACCAGCTGCTACTGCGTCTGAAGTATCTAACTTCTTACTTCGTTTCGTCATTCTTCGGCACGGCCCTCCTGCAGTTCTCATTAGCGACCGTGGACGCCAATTTACAGCGGACGTTGTTGAAGAACTTCTCCGCCTCAGCAGCTGCAGTTTTCGCCACTCCACGCCTTATCATCCCCAAACGAACGGTGTGGTAGAACGCACTAATCGGACGCTCACCACCATGCTTGCTATGTACGTCGCTGCAGATCATAAGGACTGGGATGGCGTCCTCCCGTTCATTACTCATGCATACAACACAGCGCAACATGAGACAACTGGCTACAGCCCCTTTTACCTGCTCTATGCTCGCTCGCCTCGCTGTGGCCTTGACACCATTCTACCATTTTTCATCCACGACGAACCTTCTCTTGCGACCACACTCTGCAGAGCTGAAGAAGCTCGCCAGCTTGCCCGCGTTCGAATTTTATCTTCGCAAGAGCGTTCCAAGAACCGCTACGACGTCCAACACCAAGAAGTTTCTTATGTTCCTGGTGACATTGTGTGGTTGTGGACCCCTCTACGCAAGCGTGGTCTGTGTCAGAAACTGCTATCCCACTACACTGGACCGTTTGTTGTGTTGGAGTGCATTAGTGACGTTAATTACGTTATATCACGACTAACTGCTAGTGGTCGACGGTCACGCCAGTCTCAGGTGGTGCATGTAGCCCGCCTCAAGCGATTCCATTCCAGACGGTCTATTTAACTCGCCCGACGGGCTTCGTCTACGAGGAGGGAAATGTCACGTGCTTCCATAGAACCTCGACGGAAGAAGCAGAAGATGAAGGACCAGCAGAGAGAAAGGAAGAGAAAGAGCTGAAGGACGCTGGTAGGCTTCCTGCTCGATCCCCTCTGTGAATAACCCCCCGTGCGTGCTAAGCACGTAACAATATGTATTCCGCTGACATGTTCAAGTTGAGGCGGAGCCTTTTGAGCAGTTCTTGCGAGCCCGAAAGAAGCAAGCGCAGCACTGCAGCTTTGGGCCATGGCTGACAACATGGTGCGCGACCAAGTTGTGTTCGGTACGAACTCCGAAAGGCTACCAGAAAAGATGCTCCAGGGCATAGGCCTGACCTTGGAAAAGGTTGTCACCCTCTGCAAGGTGGCAGAAATTGCAGCGCGTCGAAACGAAGTATGGTGGAAAGGAAACGAAGACTCGAGGTAAATGCTGTCATGGCCAGAAAGAGCGCTCCGACAAGGTCCAGTGAATGCGATCGCAAGTGTCCGCGTTGCAACCGAAGACGCCTTCAGACGCTGCCCAGCCTTCGGAAAGGCCTGTTACTCGTGTAATGGAGGAACCATTTCGCGTCTTGTTGCAGCAGACAACGTGGCGTGTACGAACTGCAGCACGAGACCGAAGGTTTCGAGGGGATGGACGTTGCTGTCGGCAGCGCGAACACAGACCGCGATTGACGAGTGGATGCAGTTCTGAGATCGTATGGGGGCAACGCGTCAGACACATCGGCGGAATTTCAGCACCCGTGACAGTTGGCGGCAACAAGGTGAGCGCCGAATTTTTCGTTGTCAAGAAAGGTCACAGTGCTATCTGAGGCTTGGCAACTAGCGAGAAGCTAGGAATTGCCCAGCGTGTGATAGAAAACGTGACGTCAAGCAACGCTAACGCAGTCGTCGAGGATTTTTCAAGGCTGTTCCACGGAACAGGGCGCGCGTCAGGCGAGTAAACGGTCGTGCTGAATAAAGATGCCCGGCCAGTCGTCCAACCAGCTCGAAGAGTTTCTCTGTCCCTGAGAGCGCCTCTCCGTGCTGAATTATAGCGGATGGAAAAGGAAGGCATTATCCAGAAGGTCAGCAGCCCGACTGACTGTGTAAGCACGCTCGTAATTGCGATCAAAAAAGATGGAAAGTTAAGGCTTTGCATGGACCCAAGACGCATAAATAACCTTAAGAGAGAACCCTACGAAATGCCTCGCCGAGAGGATATTGAAGCAAACTTGGCCGGCCCAAAGCTTTTCTCTCATCTGGACGCAAATGCTGGATTTCATCAATTCCCGTTAAATGAGGAATTGTCTACATGATATGTACCACCATCATCACGCTTAACACGAACGCTCGAGCGCGTGTCTTCCACTGACTTTAGCGGCGCTGGGGGTCGGCCGCTGGGTGTGTGACAAAATTGAAGTGGAAGCAGGGCACGAGCTGTCTCCAATCGCCGCAAATACACCGATCAGCATGGTCTGGGATTCAGTGCCCAGCGTTCAGGGGCTGTAATATCTGTGCAGGACGCTAAATAGAGCGTTCGCGTTAAGCGTGCTGACGACTGTACATTTGCTACTGGCCGTTATCGCGTGCCTCAGACTTTCATTTAGTACATCATGAGCAAGCGAGGTATTTCAGAAGGCTCTGAACGACGTTTTCGAGGGACTTTCCGGCGTAGGCGTTTACGTGGACAATGTTTTGACCTAGGGAGCGAATAAGGCTGAGGATGACCAAGGGTTGCGCAATGCGCCAAAAGCAGCTGAAAAATCTGGCTTGACATTTGGTGCATTCAAATGCCGGTTCGGTGTGCCAGAGGTACTGTCCATGGAGACACTATTAGCCACGAGGGTATTGTGCCCAAATCTGCTCTTGTTGAAGGTCTTCTAAATATGCCAAAGCCTCAAGAGAAAGTGGCGGTACAAAGGTTACTCGGGGTAGTTAACTACTTTAGCAAGTACCTGCCATCGCTATCTCAGCACAGGTCGACCCTCTGTTCTCTCATCAAACAGGGCTCCGTTTTCGATTGGACGCCAAACCATGAAAAGGAATTGCAAGCTATATGTCGCGAGTTGAGCGACGCACCGCTGCTGGCCATATTTGATCCAAGTTTCGACACTAAAATAACTGCATATGCTTCTCACAGTGCAGTTGGCCCGGCCCTCTTGCAACGTCACGGGGACTGCTGGAAACCGGTAGCTTACGCGTCAGGGGGACTGACCGAAGCTGAACAAAGGTTTTCCCAAATTGAGAAAGAGGCTTTAGCTTTAGTCTTCGGTTGCGAAAAGTTCAATCACTTCGTGTATGGCCGGCCAGTCATCCTCGAAAGCTGTCACAGTCCATTGATAAACGTATCCAAGAAAGGCATTGCCGACATGCCGCGAAGAGTTCAATATTTTTTCCTGAGATTACTCAAGGATGACTACACGTTGACGTTTGTTCCTGGAAAAAAGATGGCCACAGCTGATATGTTCTCCCGGTATCTTGTTCCTGGACGCCAGGCGATGAAGACGTCGAAGTCCACGCAGTCACGGTCGCATCTGCACTCGTGAATGACAAAACAGCCGAAAAACGTGCAAAAGAGACCGCGAAAGGTCGGTACCTTGGCCTAGTAGTGCGAAAGCTAGCGAAAGGAGATGACGTGGACGGTCCACTGAAACTAGAAGCTGGCGAACTTTCCGTGGTAAATGGTATCCTTCTGAAAGGAGTGAAAGTACAGATACCGACAAGCATGCGCAGAGACACACTGAACCGGATTCACACAGGCCATCTTGGCCAGGTGAACTGCAAGGCTAGAGCCAGAAAAAAACTATACTGCCTGAACATAAACTCGGATATTAAGTCATTGATCGAAAGTTGCCCAACCTGCAAGTCATACGCCTAGAAGCAACCGTCAGAGGCGTTAATTCTTAGGCCAACAGCGACCCAGCCATGGTACCATGTGGGTGTTAATCTTTTCCAATTCTCGGGAAAGCATTACCTACGCGCATACAATTCGACGTCCAATTTCCCAGAGGTGGAGTTGCTGCCCGACACGACAGCCAGTTCGGTGATCGATAGAATGGGTGCGATATTTTCAAGATTTGGCATTCAAGTCGAAGTTTGCACAGATAATGGCCCACAGTTCAGCAGTCACGAGTTTATTCGTTTTGCACAGCTTTCATTTCAAGTATGTGACATGCAGCAGAATATCCCCAATTTAACGGGCTTGAAGAAAAGTGTATGCAAATCGTGAACCGCATTCTAATGAAAACGAAAGCGGGAAATGAGCGTTTCTTGATGGGCATGTCCTACCGAAGATGGCCGGTCTCCAGGCGAGCTTCTGCAAGGCAGGCGGCTGCGCACACCAGTGACGGACTTCAATCTCATGCCGGTGATACGGGTGAAGAAACACAGGCAGATAATATGCAACGAGCGCGCTCCACATCGCCTCAGCAATAACGACTTGGTGTGCTTGAATGGAAAGTCCTGGGCACGGAAAGCAAACGCTATTGGACCGGCCGGGGCACGAGCCCTTCATGCGTGCACAGAGAACGGCGCTGTTCGGCGCAAACGGCGGCACCTTTTGGCAACGAAGGAACAGTGTACTATCAGTTCTTTGAACGACGACTCATCGTCGGACGGTGATGCATACGATAACTCGTCACAAGGGTTGCAGACAACAGTTACTGCGTCTCCGCCGACAACACCGCCGCATCACCCTTTGTTACAGCATCAAGAGGAATTGGCAACGGGCTGTCCGGCTTCGCTAACGCGGCGGCCATCGGTTCAACCACTGCGAAGGACGACCCGACAAACGCGGCCAGCGGAGGGTCTGGGTTGCGACCAGCGATTCCAGCAGGCAAGCCAACGATGTAGAGTTTGGCGTTGAACAATTGTTGAGTCGGAGGATGTATCATATCAGATCGTGGCCTCAAAGTTAGCTGAGGACTGTGCAGTGCCACGTGCATTTGCCTTGAACTCTGCGTGCACTCCCCCCTTTCCACCTTCGGATAAAAATAACACTGAACAATAAATAGGGGCGTTCAGTTTCTTGACAACCTGGCAGTTCATTCTGCCGTCCCACTCAAGGACGATACAGCCTTGAGTGTGCTAAGTGATGCCCTCTCGCCTACACTTACAAGCCAGCAGCGGCGTCACACAAGACAGATCTCGAAGCCAGTCTCCGCGCCTGACCAATGGGGACGCCTAGCCGGCGCAAGAAGAAGGAAATAGCACAGCTGATCCTGTGTGTATAGGCGCGTCTGCCTTGGTGCGAAGAACGAACAGACAAGGAGCACACCTATAGATTAATTGAGCTGACAATTGAGCTGAGAATTGAGTCTCTCAGCCCGAGCCGCCGTTTAAACTTCAGAGAAGCGCGAACGCTCGACTCACGGGACAACACCACTCGCCCAGCCACAGACCAACGAGGAAGCGTGCGCCAACCTGCGGAACGGCTTCGTAGTGAATCTCTAGTAGTCGGACTGTCGTAGTGCCCGATGAACAGGTCGTGTTTTCTTGGTTTTCCTCTCTCGTGTGTTAATGCACTCCGGGTGCAATATTTATTTTGTATTGTAATCTCTCTCGAATGTAACTTGCACGAGTTGCATTGTTTTTTAATCACTTTGTATGTGCTCGCACGAGTGATTGTGAAGTCCTCTATATCGTTTATTTGCTGTATAAACTTTGTTTTGTTTGTGCACCTCTGGCTCCGATCCATTCTCTGGCTTGCGACCAGCGAAAGCTGTGCAGCAAACGACTAACCCCCTTGTCGCTTGGTATCTGGTCCCCGCTGAGCTTGCTACTCTGAGTCGAGAGCATCTCATTTGTGACCTACCCCCACACGCTCTAATGGTGCCTGGGAACGTACGCTAAAGTGCGCGAAATTGACACCGGTACTACGTGCCCCATGAGCGGCTTCCCTTAGTGGTCGATATGTGTAATTCGGACAAACTGCGCTTCTTTATGAGGGCTTCAAAATCCGCGTTGAGGCGAGGCCAAAACAACAACTCACGCGATCGAGATTTGCATTTATTTATTCCAAGGTGGCCTTCGTGAATTCTTCGAAGTAGCTCATGCCGCATGCTTGACGGTATTACGGCCATGTATCCCTTAAGCAACACACCACTGAAAACTAGTTCACTTTCAAAGGGCTTTAGTGTCCCAACGACTGGATAATTCCTTTGTATGCACTCGATTATTTGTCTCAAGTTGTTGTCCTTACTAATTTATTCTGCGAAACGCCTCAAAATTGATTCGCTCACAAGTGACCAAAACTTACAGCGTGAACTTTCCACGACATCGTCATTGTTGCTTTGGTCTGGGTTTTCGACGGACGCTCGAGACAGCAGGTAAGCGGCAACCAAGCATTTTCCTGGAACAAATTGCTGCGTGTAGTGGTATCTCAGCAAACGAAGGAAAAATCGCTGCAGTCTGGGCGGCAACTTTCCAATCGGCTTTTCCGAGATAGTGATTAGGGGTCGATAGTCTTTCTCTAGGACAACATTGCGTCCGTATACAAAATGGTGGAACTTTTCGCTCCCGAAGACGACAGCCATAACCTCTATTTCTATCTGCGAGTATCTTCGTTGCGCTTCGGTTATAACGCGTGAGGCATAATCAATGGGTTTTCATGATCCCTCGTGATGTTTTCAATGAGCGGCGACTGTTATAGTTTGACATGCATCGGTTGTTATCTTCGTAGTCCTTTTAGGATCGAAAACCGCTATTACAAGATCTCTGCTCAGACTGTCGCAAATCAGTTTCCATTCTTTAACGTGATTTTCAGTTCATTCAAAGATGTGATCTTTGTTGATCATGTCTCGAAGAAGTCGTGTTCGGTCTGTAAGTGATGGTAAGAATTTAGCAAAATAGTTAACGCCAGGCATACGCTGCACTACTTGCTTGTCAGCCGGCGGTGGCGCACTTAGCAACGAGCTTACCGGGATGGGGTTTGGGCGTACGCTGTGTTCAGCAACACGTAGCCAAGGAAAAGGATTTTGAGCACGCCAGTGCTGCATTTCTATGCATTCAATGTTAGGCCAGATTTCTATGCTACCTGCAGTACCGCTCGCAACCTGTCATCGTGCTCTTGTCTTGTGGCCTCCCAAACGATGTCATCGCTTCAATGTACACTCTTACTCCTGGCAGCGTGTCAAATATTACGCAAAAAAGAGTCCTTTCAAGCACTTCTGGCACGGATGCTACACCGAAGGGCAGCTTCAGGAATAGGTAACGACCAAAAGTAGTCGCGAACGTCCATATTTTTGGTGCTACATCATGCAGCAGTATCTGGTGAAACCCCGAATTCGCGTCAAGGCCCGTGAAGAATTCAATATCTTCTTGCCGCGGCGTCTCGTAATGCTCGCCCTTTAGACTGACATTAATTTTCCTTGGGTCCATGAACAATATCAGTTTACCATTATTTTGCTAACAATCGCCAGAGGACTCACCTAGTCCGTCGGCTGGCCTTTCTTGGCTATAATGCCGGCTTTGTCCATGCAGTCAAGTCCTTCGCGCGGAGGCTCCCGCAAGGAAAGGGGCACATGGCGGGCGGTCTGGACGACTGGCACAGCGTCATCGCGAAGAACCATGCGGTATGGTCGCTGAATACATCCAGTCCAAGAAAAAAGTTGTCGAAATTGTTGAACTGCTTCCTCGCTGCTGTTCACTCCCACGCCGTTTACGGTGCGTGAGAACAGTTCAAGCATTTCGCGCACTCGCAGTCCAAGTATGGCCTGTTGGTCCTTCACGGAAAAATTGATCTCTGCCTCCTTGCTTCCGACAGTCACCTTGGTAGTGATGACGTGGACGTGTTTGATGACGCCTTCGTTGTAAGCCCGTAGGATAGAGTTGCTCATAGTCAGAAGTATCTGCGGCTGTAAATTTTTGTAGACGGAAAATGGCAGCAGGTTGCCTTGCGTTCCTGTGTCCACTGTGGAGGCTAACGTCGTGTCCGCAACTTCAGCTCGGATCGCCCAGTCACGGTCACGCGGTCGTCCAGTGCTGTTGACCATACATCAAGAATGTCAAATTCCGCTTCACAATGTGCAGCAAAATGATTCTGCCCTTGGAATTTCCTGCAAATTTAGCGAAATGCAGGACAACTTCGCGGACCGAGCGTTCATCCACACCTGCGGCACTTGAACAATGGAGGTCGCACTGCTGCTGATGATTTCTGACGGCGTCAATCTCTCTTGTATTCTCGAGACCGTATTTCGTTTCGCGCGGCTGTCATTACGGTAGCCCTGCAGATTTCTTCCGCTTTAGCCAAGGTCAACTTGTTATCCTGCGGCAACACCTTACTTTATCATTTGTTCCAAACATTATTTGGAGACACATTCACAGCCTACACATTCAAAGCCTCAACAGTCCACCAGATGTAATAGCTCTCCAGGAAGCTAGTGGCGCGGCGAAATTGCCAGGCTTTAAGACATACGTGCAACAGGGTCACGACGCGACGGCGCCGTCGGGCTCGTTTACTGCCACCTTTGTGCATCGCAACATCACTGCTATACAACACATACTAGAGGACACTAAAGAAGACTACACACTAGTGGAAATAATACCCAAGAAGAAGGGGCACGCAAACCTTTTCATCCTAAACCTGCATTGCTCTGCGAAGAACAAGGGTACTGACCTGGCCCACCTGATTGTTAACACCCTTAAACTTGCAACAAAAGCACAGCTGCAGGTTGTCGACGAGTTTAACGCGCAACACCAGGCATGGGAGTATAGGAAAGCTACCCTTAAGGGGGTTATAACTATGGAAAACAATAGAGAATCTAGGGCTATGCATCCTTAATAACCTACAGGATTGCACACGCATAGGCAATAGCGTCAGCGTGGATACCTCCCCGGATCAAACTTTAGCTAGAAACATTAAGGACGCTCAGAGGTCTGGCACAGGCCACGCCTTAGGTAGCGATCACTACATAATATTTACATCATTTCACACCACACCAAACAAAGCCTCGTTCAGAAAAGCGATGGTCACGGATTGGGATAGATTTAGGGATTTGCGCCACTTAACCGCTCCCAGAACTATCACAAATCTTCCGAAATGGGTCAATTCCCTGAAAAAAGATACAAAAGCTGCCACTGTCGAACAACCGGTTGAGGAACAGGGTCAGATTTCAGACTCTAGGCTACTGCACATGTGGGAGGCACATCTCAGCCTGCAGAAGCGGTGAACAAAGCAAAAACACAACAAATCTCTGCGCAAACGAATTTCACAACTTGAGCGGCAGATAGAGGAGTACACGCTAGGACTACAAGACAAGCAATGAGGCACAAATTTGCGATAAAATGAACGAGCAGATTGGCTGTAAACAGACGTGGCAGCTACTACGTCCCCTAGTAAACCCCACACAGACGAAGTCGACCCAACGTAGTCAGATTACGCGACTGGTACTCCAGTACACGGGCACTAACACAGAGCTTCTCGAGGACCTACAGAGGCAATACCAAAACACTACCCCGGGTAACCCACTCCCGGATTACCGGGGGCTCCCGAATGACGCGTTGGATGCAGACATCATTGACGCCGAGGTGTGGTACGCCCTCAGTCAACTCCGCACCACCTCGACGCCCGGACCGGACGGAGTTTTAAACAAAATGTTTAGAAACCTCGACGCCGGCTCGGTCGCGGCTCTCACAGATCTGATGAACACCTATTGGCGCGGGTTAAAAATACCACAGGATTAGAGACACGCTAAAGTCACCTTCATTCCCAAACCGGGGAAGAAACTACGAGTATCTTAGACCCATATCCTCCCTTCCTGCATAGGCAAGTTGATGGAACACGTAATCCTCAACCGCCTGCAAGGGCAGGGATTTACGTCAACCGGGCAGGGAGCTCGCCTATTCATCCGGGATTTACGAGAGACGGCATGACCTCTTTTCATGAGATTACCCACCATCACACCTTGGGCAGGCGAGTTTATCCCCCTCCGGCTAAAACGCTGTCCAAAGCACAAGAAACCACGTGGAGACATCTTCAGACGCGTTCCCTGACGAACCCCGCGCAACTGTCACTCATATACCCCTCTCAATACGAATCCCAACGTTTCCGCTGTGAGGAACGCGCCACTTACGACCACATCTGATGGGACTGTAGGGAAGAGCCGCCTCCTGCGGAGGTAGTACAAATCTCTTGTCTCGAACGGTGGGAGGCTGGCTGTGCTGGCCAGCTCAGATCCGAAGACGCAAGTCGGGGCCGTCGAGTGGGCCAACCAGGACGCCAACAGTCATGGACTAGTGGCCACCTAACACGGACCTCCGGTCACCAAGCTCTTCTTGACGAAATAGATGTTTTCCAATCCAATCCAATCCTTATCTCAAGGCGATAGGCGCCCGGTCGCCATAAGTTATGAAATTATTAGCTGCCGAGTGCTGACGACATGGCCGCCATGTTAAGCCTAACCATAAGTAAATACTAGCCTATTTAGACAATACTGGTGTCTAACATGTCCTATTCATCGAGCCCGCTAAGAATATTCAGTAGTTAGATCATGACGTTATCAGTTAGTTAATTACAAGCGATTAAATATAAGCACGTGAGGATTGCTGGTCACTGGCCAAAGTCAATAAAGATGGAAAGACGTTTCGGGAGCGCTACGGCTCCCTTGTTCACTATCTATCACCGTCTACCGGCATACCGTCTGGTCAGGAATCACCATGATTCCTGACCAGACGGTATGCCTTCAAACCCTCGACTACAAATATAAGCACAACCATGACTAAATATTAACTTCAGTTAATTACGGTGGCTAACCTGTTCTACTCTTACAAAGAATTCCAAATATATAATTTATTTTATGATACCTCATTAATTACTGAGTGAAAAGCGATTAAACAGAGTAATGGGACTAGTTAATTATGACATCATAAAATCAGTGACGTCACCAATGACCAATTCGATATCCTGATGATGTCACCAATCAATCGTCAGTTCGGTTGTTTTATCGATTTATGGTGGAGGCCGCCATCTTGAATTCCTCATACAAATTTTCACGCTGAAAGGAGGTGGTAGCAGACCCCAAGAAATCGAGAAAAGTGATGAATAAGAGCTGACGCGCTTAAAAATGTGTTCAGATATCAATAAAAGGAAGGGCACTTACCATGCTGTTGTTAAAAGGAATGTACTGTCCTGTTTTAGGTTTTTCAAATATTGTGGACGGAACTATCGTGCAGGTGTTCACTTTTTGTTGATAGACTGGCAGTGACGCATTTTTTGGAAGGTTAGCGTAGTTGTCGTAGGAAGTGTGCGTCACTGTGATCGTGACGTTAGGACGTTGAAAGCACCTGTAAGGGGATAAGATAGTAAAATGTCATCTCTTAATATTTCCTTTTAAGCCTTGAGAGCGCGAACCATAGCGGATATTTGTGGCTGCAGAAGAAACTCGCAATGATTAGCCTTGGTTATAATAATTGGTCACTGAAGAAACGAAATGCCGCAGTATCTGTCTGACATCTCGATGGACACCTAAAACACTCCGTATGGGAATGGAGGAAGGTGGGAAGGAAAGATAGAGAGAAAGAGGTGCCGTAGTGGAGGCCTCCGGTATAATTTCGACCACCTTGGGATTGCTAACGTGCACTAACATCGCACAGCACAAGGACGCCTTTTGCATTTCGCCTCCAATGATTAGCCTTCGGTTGACCGACTTCAAGCGAGCAACAGTAGAGGGAGAATAACATGGAAGTTGAGGTATATATCTGGCGTCCATACCACCACCTTTCTATCGAGGAAGACATAAAGGAAGACTTGTTATTTACGCGGCTCGAACAAAACCTCCAGCTTTCCCTCGGGTATGTGTTGTAGGCGTGGCAGGGATAGCGCGCTTGACTCAAGCGGCCAGAGAGCACACTCCTTATGCCATTGGAAAGTGGGCCCCCGAGATCGCACAGTCGCACCCGCCCAGTGATGCAAATACAACGGCAGTAGCAAACATATATACGAACAAAACCGTCACCATGGAAGCAATGTTGTTGTTGTTGTTGCGACTGAGAGGGATGTAAAGTGCACGGGCCTGCCGAGTTTCTCGAGCCGAGCCACCACTGCTGCCACGTGCAGATAGAGGAGAGATTAGGTTGGCTGAACCAATACATAACCTAAGATTTTCCACAGCTGGCTTCTTTTAGTTCGGGTCAGCTTGCGGCGCGATGGTCAGACGTGTTTCAAGCGCGCTGGAACGCGAGCCCCAGGCGAGGAAGGTCTTAGTGGAGCACCTTTTTGGTGCCCGATAGCACGGTGCGTGCTCCTTGGTGTTCGCCTAGCCACGCCGCAGCCATGCCGAAAAGCTTTGTTAGGTTTAGTTTATAGGGGTTTAACGTCGACTAAGGCTATGAGGGACGCTGTAGTGAATAGCTCTCGAATTTCGACCACATGGGGTTTTTTACGTGCACTCACACCGCACAGTACACGGGCCTCTATAGAATTTTGCCTCCATCGAAATTCGACAGCCGTGGCCGGGATCGAGCCCGCGTCTTTTGCGTCAGCACCTGAGCGCCATACCACTGAGCCACAGCGAGGCTAAAACAGTTTCTTAGAACTCGCGCTCCAGATAGGGTGCGTACTGGCTGAAGCGGGGGGACGCCGGCGCTTTTCAATTTGCTGGCTTTTGAGTGGCGTGAGCTGCTTATTATGTCGTTGCCACTACAGCAACACCGCAGAATGCTATGAACGAACTGTTAGCACAGTTCACACTCCCGTCGGAAGCTGTGAAAGTGGTCCGTAAGTGTTTTACGTAGACTATAAATACGCGGATTATAACAGCCGACGCAGCAGATTCAACGAGAAGGGAATTTTATTTCATGAAATAAGGAAAGAAATTACGGGTGAAAGGGAAGAATAGAAAAACCACAACAAAATAAAAAAAAATAAAGGAGAAAAGTGAACAGAAAGAAGGAATAAGAAACCAAGGAAGGAAGAACAGACACAATTGTCTTACAAACGGTCCACTGATGTACAGCACTCAGTGCAGATAGATAAGAGACTGGGGCCCCAAAGTGCTTCCTGCGGGAGCATTGCCTCTACTCTGAGAGCGGCGCTGGTCCGGCGAGGTACCCTGGTATGTGTGGCGTTTTGGAGCCATGCATGCCGTTTCCTTTATGGGTGTTGAAAAGGTACAGACACAAAATTTTGAACGCAGACAGCAATATGATCTGTTTCATCAGCATTAAGGAGGTGCCTTCTCTCAAGTTGCATATAATTTAATGCGATTTCGAATGTTCTTCGAGGAGGAGAAGGAATCAACTTTATTAGGCTTTTCTGTCGTCGTTAGCCCACTTTCACCCCAGGTGGCCTCCATGAAGGGGCGACCTCGAGGATGCAGTCTCCGATGTTTGCTTGTACCTGTTTGTCTTCACTGCATATGATCTTTTCCCAGGTATCAGCTGAGGGATATGGCAGGAGCTTTCTGGGGGTGGATTTCACTCGCATCCCCAGAGAATATGGTCTTCATCTACGGTAAGATTTTTGTCACAAATTTGGCAAATAGGATGAACTTAACCTTTAGTAATTAAGGCCAATCGATATGGGCACATAAGACTTTTGGTCCGAGCTCTTCGAAGAGATGTGGCTTGGGCACTTTTAAGCTCTTCGTGTCGGCGTGGGTAAAGGCGACTGTTTTTTCTATATATGTTCGTAGCCTCGTTGTATGTGGTGGGTGGCTCCGCCGGCGGCTCATTCATGCCGACGGCCCGGTTAGTTAGCCGTCGGGCATATTCGTCCGCCTTCTGGTTTCCTGATCAGCCGGAGAGGGCCGGCACCTGTACAAGGTTGATGGTGGATAAAGGTGTGTAATTTTTGAGAAGGGACGCGTTGAGTTTACCCACTCTGTCCCTTTGATAGCCGGTGATCGCGTATTTTGATTCACTAATGACTGTCTTCGTGCGGTGACCCTTAATGGTCAGTTCTATGGCTGCCTTCTCTGCGTCTTTGATGGAGGGGGCAAGAATTGTCGCTACGTTGGTAATTTTGAAATGATGAGTAATCATAGAGACCTTGTACCTGTGAGGAAATTGCTCGAAGGCAGTCGCCTGAGGCTCATGGTCAAACCATTAGCTAAAAACACGCTACCGGGATGACATGACGACAGACGAATTGCTCAGGCGGAGGCCATAGACAAACAGTAAGCGGAGGACCTCTGTGCCGAGTATGTGGATGTGAATGTTCTCCGAGAAGACGTCTGGAATTTCCATTCGCATCGAGTGACTTCAAAGTGCCCTTGCCCTAGTTATTGTGACGTCACTGAACATAATGGCTGTTCATATGAACAACCAGTGCTTGCACGCGACGCGGATGGCATGAGGAATGTGGCAGTCTAGGTTGGCAGGCCAGTGTGACGTCAAGATGCTCTTTAGCGCTGGCGCCGCCTGAGACCGAAACAACTGGTCCGAAATCGCTTGAAATTCATTATTCTCGCTACCTACTGGTGCTTTTACGGCATTTTCATTATCACTAGTTCCTTAGTCCAATTTGAAGTCAGAAATCAGACAGGCGAAATCTGTGTGTGCACCCATTTAATGTGTCTCTATGTCTATATATAGTATGTGTTCCGCGGGCAAAAAAGCGAAACGCAAGAGGCGCCCGTGTGCTGTGCGATGTCAGTGCACGTTAAACAACCCCAGGTGGTCGAAATTGTTCCGGAGACCTCCACTACGGCCCTCTTTCTCTCTTTCTCCTTTTTTCACTCCAAACTTCCTCCTTTCCCCTACAGCGCGGTTCAGGTGTCCGCCGAGATATGTGAGACAAGTGCGGTGGTATTTCCTTTCCCCAAAAGAAAGGAAACCAATTTGCAGCCTATACATGTTTGACGCAGTTGGTAATGTCTGTTGCTATCTATGACAAGGTCTCTTGACGGTCATTCATACTAGGCTGTAGACACCAGACACATTCCATCCTGCCTTTGAACCTTTTTAGGTGATTGAGGCAGTGCTCAACTGTGAAGTTATCCCTTACTTATTTCTGTTGAACGGGCGTCTGTTCCGTGCTGCGAAATGTGGAAGACAGCCTTCCGAGGACGGTTGATCCTCGCACAGGCACCGCTCATAGCTCAGTCTTTGGAAAACTGAGAACGATGACAGCACAATACGGGGAATGGTCCTCACTGCTGGAGCTCGCCATTTTGACTTACAGAGAGCCGACAGATTGCCGTAGTTCATTTTTGGACAGTTCTTATCGGGGCTAATAAGGAAGAACAAACCTCGGGAAGAACTGTCCCTCAGTGGGGAAAAAATCGCTGTTCCTCTTTGGCTTCTATGTAGCCAGGCTCAAATGTTTGCTTTAGCCCCGTATCTCAAAGAGATGTGAGACGTGCAGAGAAACAGCGTTAGAAAATGGGACTTACTTCAGATTGCTGATGAGATAGTCAGCTCTCGGAGCGCCTAATATAGGAGTCATGCCGAGAACGACGCCATAATCTGTGACACCAATGTCTCTTAAGGATCTCTGAATTACCTGCAAAATGCATGGAAACGATAAATTTTGCGTAAAAAGTAAGTACCCGCACGCTGAAAGTAAGTGCACTAAACTCCAAATTTCAGCGAACACCCTACGTAGCATTAAGTGTTTCATTTATTGGAGCGCTGTGCAATCAGAATCTAGCATTGACTGTTTTCATGGGTGAGGAGGAATACATCTGAGCCCCTAGAGAAATGTCCTCGCCTCCTCTCTCTGACTTGTGCTGCGCTCTAAACAGGAAGCAGTAAAAATGCAGTAGGCTGTAAAAGGGGTGCGCTAGAGGACAGCTTACTCTTTTTCGATTTACTGTCATCTTTTTCCTTTCATCCTTTTGCACCTTAGAGAAATAAAAAAATAAGAGATACGTCGATGCGGTGTCTGCAGTTCAAATGTACAGCAAGGCGGACATTACGTGAGTGGTAGAGGCCAAATAATTGACGAGTAACTAAAAAAATTAAATAACCAACCCTTTAAGGCGGGAGCGCTAGTACACCGCGTCGGAAAAAAAAAAATCTGGCGTTGGCGACCGTTTGAAGCCTAGCAGCCGGAGCACGCAGATGGAATGTGGAGCCTGCCAAATAGGTCACGTGACAACTTGCCCACCGTGGGAGGTGGCGACTTGCTCACCGTAGTTTGAGCGAACTGCTCACCCTAGCAGGTTGAATTTAGATGACAGACTGGTTCGGGTCTCACAAGCCGTGGCTGTGCTTGAAACAGCCCGGGGCAGTGCCGGGGCAGTGGCGCATCGATGCACCACTGCGCCAAGAGCAGTATGAGGACTCCTAGCCGTCTATGAATGCAAAGTCGAGAATGACTAATTCCGTATAAGTGGGTGCTAACTTATTATCCCTATCGCGTTTGTTTTGGGACCTCAAGGTTATATACTGCGAAACTGAAGGCCGTACCTATTGCACGCGAGCCCAGTTATTTCAGTTCCTGAATCGGTATTGTGCTTCCTAACATATAGCGTTGAAAGTAACGCTTTTGTAAGCCGGTTAGTTCTCGTTTTCGCATTGCAGATTTACGAAATGGCGCGCTGCGCGCAATATTATTGCCGAAATCGCGTTCTCCTCCTCTACATCATGAAATACATCAGCTGCGTTTTCATTTTCTGCATTTAAAAAGAGTGCGACGTCATTTTCCAACTGTGCAATGCGGAAAAGCCAACTCAACAATCTTACAAAAGCGCATTTCTTGCGCTCAATATTTCGAGCCCTAATGCCGATTGGAAAACAGAAACTGGGTTCTCATTCGATGTCGACGGACTTTAAATTCTCTAAATATTGTCTGCTGAAACCAAGCATTAAAAACACTATGGCCAAACGGGCTGGTTGATGAAACATTTCTTAGGCGCACGAAAGGCGTAGACGGAAGTCAGAGGAAACACAGGACAGCGCTTGTCCTGTTTTTCCTCTGCCTTCCCTCTACGTCTTTCGTGCTGTTTGCCATTAAGAAAAGCATTAAAAAGTTGATCAGTTTTAGGCGTTATTCTTCTCTTTCTTCAGCTCTATCCTCTATATATGTCCGCCTGGCTGTACAATCCAACGGCTACTTTTGACGAACAATCGGGGACAAATTCTCCTGGACGCGCGATTTTTGCTATCAGCTGCCATGCTTGTTAGCGATCACCTGCTACCACTATAGCACACATCATTGCACTCGAGTACGACTTTCATCTCGACAAATGTCGTCTCCAGTCAGCGGCTAATCACAAAGCTATAACCAATCAATCAATCAGGTTTAGACCACATCAGAGTTGTGACGATCGGGAACAAGAATCCTAGGTACAGGCTTCACGACCCCGCCTCCTATGGCAGCTTTATCATGTAGAGAACATTAAATTACACAACGCTACAGCACTATGCATATCAACATGTTTATGAGAGGAAGATAACAGGTTATTTAACAACATTCATTTGCAGACCATTAATAAGGGGACAGAAACATAAAGCATTCAAATCAAGAGAAAAACAGCAATAGAATTTCGGATAGTGTCGAGTGTCGAGTTAGAAAGGAATCATTGGGGTAAAAAGCGCAGGCATCTTGTTGTATCTGCTCCGAGGCTCGATACACATCGCGCTCTAAAGAATGGGCTAGTGTCATCAGCGTATTTGGCAAAAGTTGTCTTAGGGTCAATGTTCACAATTTATATAGAGATTGAAAAGAGCGGCCCTAGTATACTACCCTGCGGTACGAGGACAAAGATACTTTTGGGGTCAGATACGTTATTATTAATTACAAGCTGCTTGAAATGGCACTCTAAATACGAGCATGATTTAATTATATTATAAAAAAAACTCGGAAAACTTATGTATTGAGTTTCGCTACTAAAGTTTTCTGATTTGCCCGATCAAACACCTTAGAAAAGTCTATAGAAATGCCGAGCGTTAGCTCTCTGTGTTCGAAAGAATCTAGAATTTGCTCCTTTTGTGTAAGAAGGACGATGTCAGTGGAACGCAACTTTCTAAATCCATGCTGAGTAAGTATTATCAGCTTATGTTCTTCAGAGAAACCTAGTATCTTCGTATATAATACCTTTCTAAACATTTGTAATCTAGAACATTTGGTAACTGCATAAAATATTTGCATCCCCTTCTTTATGAATTATAGTGATGCTGCTTCTAGGTCATATCTAGGCCTATATTTCTAGTCTGCCTGCCTCTAGGAAAAGTTCCCTCAGCAAGGCAAGAGTTAGAGATGTGGTTCAAGACGAGACAAATAATGTCAATTACATGTTTGAATGGCTGTGTCTAGAAATCATCCACGTCCCTAGCCTTGCTATATTTAAGACAAAGCATATTTTATTTTCATTTTGTTCCTTGGGAGCTAGCAAAGTAGTAAATGAGTTCCGCTGATCCAGATATGTTATGCAAATCGGGTCATGAACGGTATGCGCAATTGACACAGAAATCGCTGAATAAATCTCCAAGCCTTTTTCCTTAGAACTTCTAGCTATCTTTTGCGATCTCTAGTTCACGTTCTTTTTCGATGGATTAATAATGTGATTAATTCGTTTCCACACTGCATCGCTTCGTTTCAGAATATCAAAGTTAAATAAATTGTGGAAGTATTCTTTCTTTACCTAGCGATGGAAGGATGCCACCTTATTTCTGTATGCCTTAAATTAGGGAGGTCGCCTACATTTATGGTCTTAACGAAACAGCTATACAGGTAGCTCTAGCGTTTTGTCATTATTAAGCATTCTTTATTAATCCATGGCTTTGGAGCATTCTTTGGATTTCTAGTGCATCGAGAGGGGAAACATTAAACTATAGCTTTTATGTAACAGTAGCTTGGTTTGGGCTAGTTGGTAACCGTTCTTCGAAAATATAGCGCAAAAATGACACGGACGACACAGAAGTGGACAGGACAGCGCCTGCCCTGTCCACTTGTGCGTCGTCCGTGTCTTTTTTTAAGGCGGAAGCCTTTAATGCCTCGTCGTTGTAAGCAGGCGTTGTCGACAGAAATGTCACACTTTTCAATTAGACGAAATGGTCGTGACGTCACAGTGCGCGAATTTCAAACGGGCCAATTGTACTTTAGCTAGTAACCATGCAACCAATTAAAGGGATCGTATGGTGACGGTCCAAGTAAGTGGGGCTGAGTTTAGTTAATTGCTTAATTGACCAAGTAGCCTAATTAACCTTTCGAATCAGGCCAGATAAATAATTAAAACTGAGTAGGAAATTGGTTGAGTTGGGGAATCGAACCACGGCCTCCAGAGTGCGAGACGAGCACGCTACCAATCCGCCATGCCAACTCGATGGTTTGGAATGAACAAAGGCGCGTCTAGTAAATACGGTGTCTTCGTTCACTCCCATCTTCCTTCCTTCCCGTTACGGCGAGGTTCAGGTGTCCACCGAGATATGAGAGACAGATACATTTCCTTTCCTAAAAAAACAACTTATCGATGGGCAAGAAGCCGAACGGGCGGTGGCGTTCTGTGGACTCCCTGGCAGCGTTGCAAGACGCTGTCGCATTCCACTCTTAGAGGCGAGGCTTAACATCTTAACCACACATCAGTGACGCAAGCAGCAACACTGCGTTTAAGGCTTCCGCCTCACCGTACTTTAGGTCAACAAAGTGCCCCCCTGAATTTTGCGCTATGTTTTCGAATAACTATAGCTTTTATGATCTTCATAAATAGATGGTATACTATATCAGTAACTGAAATCTCAAACACGACCCCAGTTTATTCGTTCTAGCCTACATCGAAATTGCGCGAGCGTACCTTCATTAACGAACTGCCGTCTTTGCGAAGCAGTTTGATATGGTTTTGCATCAAGCCGATATACGAAACAAAAAACTGTCAGATGATCACCAACTTGCACAAAAATGACTCCAGACATGACTAACTTATCCCGTCGATTTGTTATGACAGCATTTGTTGAGGTTTAAGTCCATGTCAGCAGGCGTGTTGGGTCACTGACTGTACTAACGAAACCATTACAGTCTAGTAGACTACTTGACGTTGCTAAGTTGACATTCTAGAGAAGTCTATGTTGATGTCGCTACCAAGAACTAAATATATTGTGTTCTTGGTTACCATATTAAAAAATGTGTCAAGAATTAAAGAACAAAAATTAAACGCTACCACCTGGGGACGTTCCGCAACCGAAAAATGTTCTGTCTGGACTTTAGAGTAAGTGTTTAAAAATCTTTACATGATTTGGTAGTCAGGAACTTCTGAGAACCTAAAGGATTTATTTGCACCTATCACTCATACAGCATACTGACATGAGCTGACAAAAACTGGGAAGCCATGACTAACCACTAGGAAATTGTCAGCTTCGGTTCCCGATGACGCGTGCTGGAGAGTTTTGTCCCCGACAGTACGTGTAGTTCTCTTTAGGGAGCGGCGACAGGCCGCGTATTAAAGAGCTACCCGTTACATACTATCTTACCATTTTCTGTCGTAAGACGTTGTACCTACACGTTGTTTAGAAAGGTGCAAGGAATATTTTTTGACAGTAGTGTAAACGAATATTCTCTTCTGCATAGGAAAATGCGAGTATTCTTGTTGACAAAACAAATTATAAAAGGAATGCCGTCAGCGAAGGAGCGGGGGGAGTTGTGTACATTTGATATGAAACCAGAGAATGCCCGCCACAGGAAGCAGGATTACGTAATGAAAATGAAGTAGATGTTGGGAACCATAGCATACCGCCTAAAATTTCAACTTATCCGTAATTATTAGTCACGAGTACTTGCTCGAATAGGAAACGCAGGTTCTTTGCATCAACTGAAAAAGTTTATTTCCATGCGCTGCGCCGATACAAAGGCGCCAAGGTGCAATCATGCATTTCTTGATACAGTATCTGCTCCGCTGCTTCCACACTACAAATGTCATGCTTTTCCTATGCATCGCTTATTTTCAATAAGCTCCCATTGTTTACCGTGCCCGTGCCAGATGCTGTAGTGTCAGGTACAAGTTTTCATAACTGCGAGAACACCATATGAAATCCACGCCATCAACCATGGCAACAGATTTCTAACTGTTAATGGCATTGTAACTGTTGATGGCGTTGCAGCGGTTGACGGCGTTTCAACAGTTGACGGCGTGCCAATCCAGCCGTAATAGTTAGTGTGTGCGCTTGCTTTGACGCTTAACCTCTCCAATTCAGCTGCACCCTACTTTCTACTTTTCTGATCTCCGCACGGTCGAGGGGTCCACACAGAAGTAAGCCAGTTACTGCATCTCTCCTTTCCTTTTTTCATTTTTTTTTAATTCTCAATCCTCCTATTGTTTAGCCCGATGCTTGCAAATAGAGAATTTACCTGCAATTCGGCTTTGAAGTGAGCAGCTATAACCGGTTTTTAAGACACCTTGATGTGAAGACTACAAGTCTCGATATTTTTTCTTTACGTCACTCTGTTTATCAGCCTGTACTAGCAACCTTTGCTGCTTTCTATTTTGCTTTTCTATTTCTCCCCGCTGCAACAAATTATATTGCTGTGCTGTTTTCTGTAGGTGGAGAGAGAGAGAGAGAAAAACTTTATTTTACAAGGAAATTCGGGTCCCGCGGTTCGTGCGCGGACCCCAGGGTCCCGCACGACCCCACTGCACTCAAGTGTTTATGTTCCTAAGGTCCATAACACTGGCAGCCCGGCCGGTGGCGATAGTCTGCACGGCCGGGTCCTCCGACCGCAGCAGGGGCTCCCAGTCCTCCCAGGTCTTGAGGTTCTCTAGGTCCCGCGGGGGAGGGTCCGCCGGGCAGAGGGAAAGGATGTGGAGGGAAGAGGCGAAGGGTTCTGGGCATAGGGCGCATGTCGGATTGGGGAAGGAGGGATGATAGTGGGCTAGGGTAAGGGGTGAGGGGAGAGAGTGTGTCTGTAGTCTGCGCCAGAGTGTTGCTTGTTTCTTATTTAGGGAGGGGTGCGGCGGGGGATAGAGCTGGCATGGGGCTCTCTAGACCTGCGTCAGCTCGCTGAATGAGTGCATGCGCTCCTTCGTGAATCCTCGATCCGAGGCCACCTGAGCGCGGTTTAAGGAACCTCGGGCTAAAACGTTGGCGGCCTCGTTTCGGGGATTCCCGGAGTGCGCAGGCACCCATATCAGCTCCGCTTGGCGGGGTGGGGATGCATCGGGCGAGTCCAGTATGCAAAAAGCAGGGACATGGAGTCGGCCTCGAGCAAAATTTAGAATCGCAGTTTTAGAGTCACTTAAAATGCTTCAGTGCTTAAAATGCTACCGTGCTTAAAGGCTTCCGTGCGTTTGATAGCAAGTGCAATGGCGCATTCCTCTGCAGCCTCTGGAGAGGTGTCTGGAGGGAGAGGTACTGTGAGGAGGGTGGATAAAGAGGAGTTCACCGCTGCTGCTGTCGCTTGATCACCCGTGCAGGCAGCGTCCACCCATACGGCGTCCGGCTAGGAGCCGTACACTCGATGGAGTGCCTTCGTACGGGCTCTGCGGCACTGTTCATGGTGGGACGGGTGCATAATCCTCGGAAGCGGCCTGATGAGGAGCTCCCGGTAAGGGGTCGTGGGATGGCGAGGAGGGTTGGCTCGTTGGCCGGTATTCTGATGCCGAGGGAGTTCAGGATATACCGACCTGTGGAGGTTTGGGTGAGCCTGATTTATTGGGCCTGTCGGTGGGCCTCCACCAGTTGCCCGATCGTGTTGTGGAGGCCCAGGCCTAGTAATCTGTCTGTGGGTGTGTTGAGGGGAAGATGAAGTGCTACTTTGAATGCCTTGCGAATCAAAGCATCCAAAGCGTTTATTTCATGTTTGGATAGTTGTAAGTATCGGGTAGTGTACAGCACACGGCTGAAGACAAAGGCATGAATGAGGCGACACAGGTCGCGCTCCTTCATGCCTCTATAATGTCCCGAAACCCTGCGGATGAGGTGCGATATCGCGCCTACAACCTGCTTCAGTTTCTTGAGTGTGGCGGTGTTTTTGCTATCGTTCTGGATGTGCAGGCCCAATACACGGAGGGTGCCAACCTCAGGTACCGGGTCACCATTCAGTTCAACGGCAATAAGGGAGCGGGGACAGCGGTGGTTCTTAGGTTGGATGAGGAGCAGTTCGGATTTCTCTGGGGAGCAAGACAGTCTGATGGTCCGTGCGTAATTTTGGGTGAGTGTGGCTGCTTCCTGTAAGGTGTTCTCTATGCCGCCGTCACTGCCGTGGGTGGTCCACAGGGTGATATCGTCAGCATAAAGAGTGTGTTTCAGGTGGGGAATAGTTGCCAATTTTCGGGCGAGGGGGATGAGGGTAATGTTAAAGAGAAAGGGGAAATGACGGACCCTTGAGGGGTGCCGATACTCTGAAGCGTGTAGGAGGGGAAAGACAAAGGGCCGAAGTGTATCTCAGCTGTGCGGTCAGTGAGGAATGCTTGAATGTAGGCAAACGTGCGCACACCCACATTCAATGGGGATAGGGCAGTCATGATCGCCTGATATTCAATGCGATCAAAAGCTTTGGAAAGATCCAAAGCTAAGACTGCCTTGGTGTGACCTGGAAGAAGCGGATCAAAAAGGTCGTGTGTGAGTTGCAGCATGGCGTCCTGTGCGAATAGATGGGGGCGGAATCCCTCCATGCTATGCGGGTAAAGATTGTTGTCCGCCATGTGACTTGTGAGTCTCGCTAACACAACATGCTCGAGTAGCTTCCCGAGGCATGAGGTTAACGAAATCGGGCGAGGGTTTTGAATGGTAAGTGGTTTGTTAGGTTTGGGTATGAATATTACCTTCGCGTGGCGCCACGACTGAGGGAGGCTACCCTCCCTCCAGCACTGGTTGAAGTATTTCGTAATCTGGGTGATCCATCGGTCGTCCAGATTACGTAGCATGGAGTTTGTGATTTGGTCTGCACCAGGTGCGGAGTTGGCGCGGAGAATCAGGAGGGCCGCTCTGACTTCCGTCTCCGTGATGTCGGTGTCGAGTGTGGGATTTGCTTGTCCTGTGTAGTAGGGTAGAGGTTTGGGGGCGCCTGGAGAGGTGTACATGGTTTGAAGTGTGTCTATGAGGGTGTCGGGATCGTCAATGTGTTCGTGTGTGAAGCGTGTCACGTGGTGTTTTGTTGCTGATTTTTTGTGTGTGGGGTCAATGAGGTATCGGAGGAGTTGCCATGCGCGTTTGCTGGACAGGTTTCCTGCGATGCCGTCACATATATGTACCCAGTAGGACCGGCAGAGCTCCTCAGAGTGTTGTTGGATTTGTGTCTGCAGCGCGGCCGGCCGCTTTTTAAGTGTCGTGTTAAGATTGTTGCCTTTCCAGCGTTCCAGGAGGCTGCGATAAGCCTCCCAGATGTCGGCTAGGCGTGTGTAGAGTGTAGGGGTTTCGGTTGCAGTTTCAATGTGTCGCGTGTTGTTATGAACGTCATGCGTGAGTGATTTCACCCATGCGTCGACGTCCGCGATGAGAGTGTCTGGGAGGGCGGTGCTTACAGCGCAAAAGGCATCCCAGTTAATGAGTTTGTGTGTTGTATTTGCGTGACGGGGTGGTTTGTATGGGACAGTGTAGGTGGACCACTTCTAGGTATAGGGTCTCTGGGCGAACAGTTTGCTTGAAGGAGACTGCAACAGTCGCCACGTACTAACCGTCTCAGTCAAAACGACTAATGTAAAAGCCATGATGTTCAGCTTCTAGCATAATATATTGCAAACATTTAGCATTTCTGCTCGACTGGTTATAAGTTATCCTCGCCTCCTGCATTAATCAGAAACAATCATCGAAAATTAAATGTACTCACGTAAGCATTAAAAGATGGCTCATAGAAAGTCCTGTTGTAATCATACGCGTCGCTGTCAATGTCCAACACAGCGTAATACGCCAATTTCGACCACATGTATGCGGCTTTTATGAACTTCTCAACATTGGCAGTGCTGAATAGCTCCACCCATTCCTTGTTGCTGGAAAGGAAAATAAATATTGTTAATGCTTCGCTTAGCCTTCACTGCTAAATAGTGTGACAGCACTTAATAGTGGTTTTCCACCGCATTTGGCCGCTGATTTGTCTCGCTGTCTGATTTTGTTTGCTTGTTTGGCAGGCTGCCCGCCCGCCCACAGGGTTATGAGCAACTTGGCAGCTGTGTATGGGGAAGCCGATATTGTTTAAAAATAGAAGTCTTGAGGGAAACAGAGGCTTCCCGTGCCAGCGTAATACCA
Organism: Amblyomma mixtum; assembly: GCF_055824585.1. Lineage (NCBI taxonomy): Eukaryota > Metazoa > Arthropoda > Arachnida > Ixodida > Ixodidae > Amblyomma > Amblyomma mixtum. The sequence goes on from NC_143012.1 coordinate 164,120,096, forward strand.
GAGTTGGCGGACACCAAAAAAGTGCCGACGATTACGTTACTTCCTAATGCGAAATTTGAGCGCACCTCATCAGAGCTCTTTCAGCTTTCCGACCGAGTGAGGCAAAGAATTTGAGCAAGACATGTATGGGCAATTACAGACAACTTTTTATTTTTCACACATATTCTCTCTTCAAGAAACACTCCACTGACAGTTCTTGATTGTCATGAAGGAGGCTTTGTGGTCGAGGAAATAGATGGATATAGGCTCGACTTGCTGCACCAATGCTTGGTTCTTAAAGACGAACCCTACGCAAGTATTTCGCGAGGTTCTAACCGCAGTAGGAGGCGTTACCAGCGAGAGGAACGGGATGTTCTCCCCCATAAGGGGTAAGAAATTCCTATTTGTCTTTATATGCGCATGGAAGTCCCCACCCACCCTGCCGTTCTGGCAGGTTGCAGTTAATGGTTGTTCGTGAGAGTTCCCTTACCGTTGTCAGCGCTAACGCATGCAGCCCACATCTCTCTCTCATCACTCCACGTACCTATACGCGCATTTAAGGCGTCCGCTGACCCAGGGAGCCAGTTATGGGCTTTCCTTAAATGATCGGAGTGTAAAGCATTTTCAACACCAACGCCAATGAGCACAATGAACGCCGACGGCCTATTGCTTCAGCGCCGCGTCTCTGGCACAAGAGAGAGAGAAAAAAACAACTTTATTGCCATAGATTGTCGGGATTTAGGGCAGGTGGGCTTGGTGTGGCCCCCAGGTGGGGCGACTTCCTGGGCCCACGACATGAGTGCCAGTTGGATGGCCTTGCCTGGCCTTCTGAGGAGTTGGTTCCATCCGTCCTCGAAGGGAGCTGGCAGTAAGGTTGGAGGGGGCGGATTTCCCGCGCAACCCCAAGGATGTGCGCCTGGGTGGCGATTTCTCCCTGGTAACAATTTTGGCAGACGGGGTCGTATTCCCCGTCTGTGATGAGTGAAAGTCTAGAATGGCTAAGGATGGAGTGTGTCTGCAACCTGCGGAGCAAGGTGGTTGCGCTCGATTTAAATTGGGGTGGGGAGGCGGAAACTGGCGTCTCATCTCTCTGTGGAGGTTGGTAATTTCGGCAAAGGTCTGGGGAGCCTCGGCAAGAGCGCCTGGGTCCGTGGGGCCGGCCGCCCGGATGGTTAGTCATCGGGCTAGTCGGTCGACCCCTAGTTTCCAGAGTTTCCCTCGTGGGCGGGTACCCAGACCAGGTTGATCTTATGGTCGAGAGTGCAGCCGCGAAGGATGCGTGCAGCGGGGTGGCAGATAAAACCTGCCGAGTAATTTTGTATCGCTCTTTTGGAGTCGCTTAGGACTGTGCGCGTACGTGGGTCAGCGGTGGCCAGCGCGATGGCGGTTTATTCTGCCGCTGTGGGAGAGTGAGCTCCTACTGTGGCGGCGGTGACGAGAGTGGATGGTGGCGTGGTTGCACAAGCCACGTATGTGTTTGCACTTTGCCGTGCAGCGTCTACGTATATTGCGTGTTCGTCGGCAAGGTATGTGGCATCTAGAACTTGGGCTCTCAGCTGACGGCGCGTATCATGGCGGCCAGGTAGCATGTTTTGGGGGACTGGTTTTATAACTAGGCGGCTATAGACCCCTATCGGAATGGGCGTCGAGGGGTGGACGTCGCCTATGGGGTGATGTTGAGACGGTCAAGTATGAGCCGCCCGTGTTTAATGCGGTAGAGGCGGTGGATTTTTGCGGTCTTGTGTGCCTCTATGAGTTCTGTGAGTGTGTTGTAGATGCCGAGTTGGAGGAGGTGCTGTGTGCTGGCGTACTGGGGTAGCCCCAGTGCCGCTTTGTACGCTGAACGTATAATACTGTTCACAGCTTCCTCGTCCTTCCGGCGGAGGTGATAGTAGGGGTAGGAGTAGACTACCCTGCTAATGAGGAAAGCTTGCGTCAGCCGATAGAGGTCATCCTCTTTCATACCTCTGCGGCGGGTGCTGATGCGGCGGATAAGCCCGTTGATCTGATTGGCTGTGGTGCGAAGGCACTGAATGACCTCCGAGTTTTGTGTGTTGTTCTTGTATTACCGTATCGTGAACGCTAATGGTGTGGACCGGAGGTATGCGATGTGTGTCGACTTGAAGCACAATAGGTTCTTGCGGGTCGGGGACGGGCAGGAGAACTCGTCTGTCCCTGATGACTAGTAATTCGGACTTCGTGGAGGAGCATGTGAGCCCGTTCGCCTGTACAAAGGAGTGTACTTTATTGATTGCTGTTTGGAGGGAGTTTTGGATTTCCCCGTCAGAGCCCGAGTTGGTCCACAGGGTAATGTCATCCGCATATATTGAGTGTTTAATGTGAGGTATCTCTTCCAGGAGAGGGGGTAGGCCTCTCATTGTAGTGTTGAAAAGGAACGGAGATAGGACTGCTCCTTGTGGTGTTCCTCTGGTGCCTAGTGTGATCTCGCTGTGGAGGTCTACAATGTGAAGTTCTGCAGTACGGTTATGTAGAAAGTCGGCTATGTAGCTTTAAGTGCGAGTGCTTACATTACGTTGACAGTGCCTGAAGCCCACATCTCTCTCTCATTGCCCCACGTGCTTATAAACGCGATTTAGGCATCCACTGACCCAGGGAGCCAGTTACGCCCGCTTCCTTTACTTAAAATGGCACTACGTTGTCAATGCCAACGCATGCAGCACACATCTGTCGCTACGTCCACTTAGCTTAAAGCATGACTGAGGTGTCCACTGTTCCAGGAGGGCAGTTATGCGACTTTCTTTTGCTTTCCAAGCTACCGCACCATTGTTTTTGGCAGCTTAAAGCGCGACTAAGGTGTCCACTGCTGGTTACAACGGACAACGGCGACGGCGACGCCGCGAAACGCAGAAACGGGCGCCGAAGAGCTGGACTCTTAAAGAGAGCGGAACCATGCGAACTTGCGAAGTGATTAACTAAATTAGAATAGTTAACTTTTTAGCTCTTACCAACAGGCACCTGTTTGCGATTAGAGATTTTTAGCCGGTCGTTAGTAATCGCCATATCAGTTGTTAGAGTTTCGAAAACCCGATTGCTCTCGCCGCTGTGGATCAACTAATTTTGGCTACATCGTGCCAAACTACACGCGCTTTCGAGAGTCATGTAGCAAAGCAACTCTTCCAGTCCACGTAACCAGTCGAATTAGGCAAATTTTGTCGATTAGTGATGTTATACCCACTTCGCACGTTGCCCACAACCAGGTGGACAGGTGGGCAGCCTGCATATATTGTGTAATGAATATAGTATACAGAGAGAGTTTCACCTAAGACTTTACACAGTTTTGAGAAATGGGGTTTTTGAATTAGAACTGAATTTTTTTGCACGGATTTGTCAGCGGTGAAGTACATCGGAACGCCCGAAGGCGTTCCAACTAGCAGGCTGTTTAACTAATATTGAATAGTTAACTTTTAACTATTACCGTTTGTCTCTTTAATTATTGAAACGCGTGCAGCCTACCTTAAGTAGTATGCATATCACTTTTTGCAATTTCGAAAACGTGACTACTAAGGACGTTGTGGCTTAACAAGTTTTCGCTATTTCGAGGAGTTAGGTGCACTGGACAAGTTGTTTGCCTGCAAGCTTCTCAAACGCCCACGTATTTCGAGCGATGTAGGCAAAACATGTTGGGCCACACCGCCGGCCGGTCGAGGGTAATCTCGTTTTCGAAATTCGAAAAGCTGATATGGATATTGCGTACGGTGGGCTACACACCAGTCAGTAGTTAAGGAGCCTAGCAATAATAGTTAAAAAGCTAGTGCAGATGCACTTGTGGTTATGCCTTATGCTTTTAGCTTTTTAAATGAAGCCGGCACTCTTCAAAACTCTAATGTTCTGACCCTGTGCTTCTCTACTTAGTGATACACTTCAGCCACTTCAGAACCTCAGTCCTGAGAAGGAGGGTCAGGACATACGGTAGGCTACACACCAGTCAGTAATTAAGGAGCCTAACAGTAATAGTTAAAAAGTTAGTGCAGATGCACTTGCGGTTATGCCTTATGCTTTTAGATTTTTAAGGGAAGCCGGCACTCTTCAAAACTCTAATGTTCTGATCCTGTGCTTCTCTACTTAGTGATACACTTCAGCCACTTCAGAACCTCAGTCCTGAGAAGGAGGGTCAGGACATACGGTAGGCTACACACCAGTCAGTAATTAAGGAGCCTAACAGTAATAGTTAAAAAGTTAGTACAGATGCACTTGTGGTTATGCCTTATGCTTTTAGTTTTTTAAGGGAAGCCGGCACTCTTCAAAAACTCTTAATATTTTGACCTTGTGCTTCTCTACTTAGTGATACGCTTCAGCCACTTCAGAACCTCAGTCCTGAGAAGGAGTGTCAGATCTTTGAGTCGTTGGGAGCCTCGAGATCCTTGCCGAGCTATGGATGGCCGCATGAGTTACCCAACCTTTAAGGCTTCTGCTAACAAACATTTCTAAAAACTTTGTGCTTCATCAACTAGGTAGTAAAAATATATTTTAGTCCCTTTACACTACCGTTTTTATACATTTTGTTCTAAAATTCTGCACAAAACGATTTTTCTATACCTTGAACTTGGCGCATGACAGCCTAAGTTCCTTATGCGCCAGTAAACCCAACACAACACAGCAGAGTTAAAGTTCACGATTCGGTATTAGTTAGCCACTCTGCTATTTAGCATGAATTAGCTGTATTGTGATGTACTTCACCGCTGGCAATGCTATGCCGAAAAAATCGCACTTCTAACTCAAAAAGCCAATTTTTCAAAAATGGGTTGTCTTAGGTTAAACACCGTGTATACACCCGGTGTTTCAGGAAAACCAACCATTTTTAAAAATAGGGTTTTCCAGGTAAATAAGGCTTTGGGGGCAAGAAAAGCTTCACATTCATTGAGCCGCAGCAGCCAGAGTAATCACGTTTTCGAGATTCTAAAGACTGATATGGCATTACTAACGACCGGCTACAAATCACCTAATTTCATTCAGGTGCCTTTCGGTAATAGGTAAAAAGATAAGTATGAAAATTCAGTTAAACAATTTACCACTTCACACCATTCGTCTGTTTTTCGACGTCCACCAACCCTGATATTACTATGCCGCCGGAAACTTTTCTTTATCTCAAAAACTAACTTCCGTGCAAACTGCCCGCCGTGGCAGCAATAAATTATTGATCGCAGGATGTTGCTTGGGAACAGCAATCTGGGTCTCATATGCCCCACCAATGGCAGCCTCTGCCATCGCAAGGCAATGGCACATCGCTTAACCGCTTCACCACTGCACCAGGATGGGTACGAGAGCTCCCAGGGATCCATGAATGTAAAAGAGAATGAGAAATTCATATGTGGGCATTAACCCAATATCGCTACCTGAGTAACTTTCATCCGTGAACTAGTAGTTATCTAACACTTACTGTAAGAGTTCTCTTTTCTTCTTGATCAGCTTGTAAATTTTCGTTATTGTTTTGAACATTATACTGTACTGATTCCCCACCTTCTACAGTCTCTTACTAAGACTGGAAGTATTGTAAATAAATCAAAGTGAGTAAACAATGGATGCAAGCGCCGAAAATGAAGTGAAAACCGAAGCGCTATCAGATTTGCATTTCGTCTAACTATGCTAATTGAATGTGATTTTTTTTCTGCAGGTTATTCCAGTAAGCTGCCCGTGTAGTAGACAAGTTTAATAGCTAAAATATTATGCTTTGTAGATACAGATAGGATAGGAAAACATTTATTGCGTCGAGAGCAGGTTGCGGAGGCACGTACTAGATAGCCGCTAGCCCATGGCTAGCGGCGACCTCGTTGGCCCGCTCGATTGCCCGCACTTGGATCTTGGGGTCCGAGCTGACCAGCACGGCCTCCCACCGCTCGGGAGAAGGGAGCTGTATCAACTCCGCCGGAGGCGGACCATCTGCGCAATTCCAGAGAATGTGGTCGTAGGTGGCCCTTTCACCACATTTATGGCACTTTGGATCGTACTGGCCAGGGTACATGAGGGCAAGCAGAGCCGGATTGAGAAGGGAGCGTGTTTGAAGACGGCGCCAGGTGACTTTCTGCGCTTTAGTTAACGACTTGTGGGGAGGGGGATATGCGCGCCTCTCCAGCCTAAAGTGATGGGGATGTCATGAAATGAGATTAACCCGTCCCTCGTGAAATTCGGATAGGAGGGCGCGCTCACTGCCCGGTCGACGAAACCTCGGGCTTGCGCGTGAGCCGCCTCGTTCTCCGGATTAGACGAGTGGGCCGAGACCCAGATCAATTCAACTTCTCTAATCGGAAGGCGGGTGTTTTGAAGGATGCGGAGTGAGGTAGATGTGATACGGCCCCTCGCGAAATTGCGAATGGCTGTTTTGGAGTCGCTGAATATAATATCAGCACGCGTGTTTGCTATAGCTAAGGCTATTGCCGCTTCCTCCGCCGTCTCGGAGGAGGTGGTTTCTATCGACGCGGCCGCCAACGGGGCGCCGGTCCCGTTCACCGCGACCACTGCAAACGCTTTCCTCGGGGTTTGTCGGTATTCCGCTGCGTCCACGTACGCCACGTTGTCGTGTCGGATGTATTTGGTGTGTAGTGCGCGAGCCCTCGCTGTTCGTCGGCCTTCGTGGTGCGTGGGGTGCATGTTCTTGGGTAGGGGTTTGATCAAAAGAGCTTTCTTGATGTGCATGGGTAACTGCGTTTTCGAGTCTCTCTCTGCGAGCTGTTCGCACATCTTCAGTCTGTATAGGAGGGCCCTTCCCGCGCTCGTACGAGTGGGTCGTCCGAGCTGTGAAACGAGGTGCGCCTCGCACAACTCCGAGAGAGTATTGTGAACCCCAAGGGCCAGCAACCTCTCCGTGGACGTACTGTGCGGGAGCCCAAGGGCCGCCTTGTAGGCCTGCCGGATTGTAGCTTCGACCTTGTTTCGTTCCGCCAGCTGCAGTTGCAGGTAAGGGAGGGAATAGACGATCCTGCTCAGCACGAAAGCCTGCACAAGTCGACATAGATCTTTTTCTTTCATGCCTCGTTTTTTGCTGGAGATCCGTGTGAATAGCCGCACAGTCTGATTGACCGTGCCAGTGAGTCTGTTGATTATTTCGGTGTTTTTGCGATTGTTCTGTATGTACATGCCGAGTACGCGTATGGTTTGGACCTCCTTGACCGGACGTCCTTGCACATATACACTGAGGGGGGTCGGTGGGGTCAGGTTTGCGTTTCTACCGCGTGGTTTGGTTCTAAGAACCAGCAGTTCCGATTTCGAGTGCGAGCATTCAAGACCCGCTCCCAACGCGTAAGTTTCAATTATGTCAACTGCCTGCTGCAGGGTATCCTCTATTTGGCCGTCATTCCCAATGGTTACCCACAGGGTGATGTCCGCGTATAGGGTGTGCTGCAGCCCCGGCAAGGCGGCAAGTTTGGGGGGTAGTGTAATAAGTGCAAGGTTAAAGAGGAAAGGCGAGAGCACCGAGTCTTGTGGCGTGCCTCGGCTGCCAAGAGGAATGGGTTCCGATTTGAGGCCACCTAACACAAGCTCTGCGGTCCGCTCGGATAGGAATGATCGGACGTAATTGAATGTGCGTTCTCCCGGGTCTATTTTAGAGAGGTTCGTGAGAATGGCCTCATGCGAAACGTTATCGAAGGCCTTGTTCAGGTCTAGCCCGAGCACTGCCTTCGTCCCAGTTCCGCGTGGAGGGTCGAGCACCTCCATCTTAAGCTGGAGCATCACGTCCTGCGTGGATAAGCGAGCCCTAAAGCCAAACATTGTGGGAGGAAGTAGGTAGGAAGTGCGGCATATATTTCGAGAAAATGAAACGCGCTGCAACTGTCCTACTTCTGTGGGCACTTCAACCGCGCCGTGAAGGAAGGAAGGAAAGAAGTTGGGAGTGACAGAACAAAGAGAAACAGGTGACGTAGTGGTGTGGGGGAGAGGGGGCTCTAGTTTAATTTCGACATCTCTAGCGTGCCCTGACAGTGCGCAGCGAACAGGTGCAGTTCGCGTTTCGCCTTCATCAATCGCACACAGCACTGGTGCAACCGAGGAACTTAGAGAACCCCACCTCACAGGTCAATACACACGATTATCGCAGACGCCGTCGGGACGCCGCCTTTTAGCCCGTCTGCACATATTAAGATGCCCAGGGACGACCACGAGGGCAGACGCTGGGCCAGGGCAGAGGCCTTAGCTAGCCACTACGGAAGGAAACCCAGGGTATGCTACGTGGACGCGTCCGGCCCGCACCAAGGCGGGTGGTACACGGAGGCGGTGATCCACGAGTCCAAAATGGTGAACGGGCTCACCTTCGTAACTTCGAGAAGAACTCTAGTTTGGGCTAGTTGGTTCATGATTCAACAGGAAAACGGCGCAAAAGACGTGTACAAAAGAGACAAACACCACAGGACCAGCGCCAACTTGCAAGTGAATTTTATTTCGCACCAAACCGGCCTTTATGTAGGCCAACCCGCCCTAACATCCTTGTAATCACGCACAGGCAGTAGAAAAGATCACTGTAAGATATCTAACACAGGAAGCGCGATAGCAACCACGTAACATACAATCATGGCTAAAAAAACAACAAAAAACCGAACAAATGTATAGCACACAACACTAAAACGGTCATGGCCAAGCAACTCTTAAACACCAAAAACGATACACCAACACCAACGAGATGACCAACGAGAAACGTGGAAAAAAAGGTTAAGAATGAAGCGTAAAGACCAGAGCAGTGTCAAAGGTAAAATAAGGTTGAAATGGATGAAGAGTGCAAACCTTAAAATTGGAAACGAACAACCAGCAGCCACATGAATGATAACCGATGACCAATCAGAAACATGAAAAAAAAAATACGGACGCGAAGCTGAGACCAAAGTCAGCGTCAAAGGTATAAAAACGAAAAAAATTGGAAACGAACAACCAGCAGCCATATGAATGATAACCGACGACCGACAATAAACATGAAAAAGGATGAACGCGGAGCTCCGATCAAGGCCAGCGTCAAAGGTGAAAAAAAAAATAAAAAATAAAGAAAACGAGAACAAAAACCGCGCAAACAACCGCACATCATCAAAAAATCATCGGGTCGGTTGTTTGCGCGGTTTTTGTTCTCGTTTTTTTTATTTTTTTTATTTTTCTATTTATTTTTTTCACCTTTGACACTGACCTTGATCGGAGCTCCGCGTTCATCCTTTTTCATGTTTCTTGTTGGTCATCGGTTATCATTCATATGGCTGCTGGCTGTTCGTTTACAATTTTTTCTCGTTTTTATACCTTTGACGCTGACTTTGGTCTCAGCTTCGCGTCCATCTTTTTTTGTCATGTTTCTGGTTGGTCATCGGTTATCATTCATGTGGCTGCTGGTTGTTCGTTTCCAATTTTAAGTTTTGCACTCTTCATCCCTTTCAACCTTATTTTACCTTTGACACTGCTCTGGTCTTAACGCTTCATTCTTCACCTTTTTTTCCACGTTTCTTGTTGGTCATCTCGTTTCACTCATGAGTGTGTATCGTTTTTTGTGTTCAAGAGTTGCTTGGCCATGACCGTTTTAGTGTTGTTTGCTATACATTTGTTCGGTTTTTTGTTGTTTTTTAGCCATGATAGTATGTTACGTGGTTGCTATCGCGCTTCCTGTGTTAGATATCTTACAGTGATCTTTTCTACTGCCTGTGCGTGATCACACGGATGTTAGGGCGTGTTTGCCTACATAAAGGCGGGTTTGGTGCGAAATAAAATTCAGTTGCAAGTTGGCGCTGGTCCTGTCGTGTTTGTCTCTTCTGTCCACGTCTTTTGCGCTGTTTTCCTGTTGAACCATGAACCAACTAGCCCAAACTAGAGTTCTTCTCGAAGTTACGAAGGTGAGCCCGTTCACCATTTTGGACTCGTGGATCACCGCCTCCGTGTACCACCCGCCTTGGTGCGGGCCGGACGCGTCCACATAGCATACCCTGGGTTTCCTTCCGTAGTGGCTAGCTAAGGCCTCTGCCCTGGCCCTGCGTCTACCCTCGTGGTCGTCCCTGGACATCTTAATATGTGCAGACGGGCTAAAAGGCGGCGTCCCGACGGCGTCTGCGATAATCGTGTGTATTGACCTGTGAGGTGGGGTTCTCTAAGTTCCTCGGTTGCACCAGTGCTGTGTGCGATTGATGAAGGCGAAATGCGAACTGCACCTGTTCGCTGCGCACTGTCAGGGCACGCTAAAGATGTCGAAATTAAACTAGAGCCCCCCCCCCCCCCCTCTCCCCCACACCACTACGTCACCTGTTTCTCTTGGTTCTGTCACTCCCACCTTCTTTCCTTCCTTCCTTCACGGCGCGGTTGAAGTGCCCACAGAAGTAGGACAGTTGCAGTGCGTTTCATTTCCTCGAAATATATGCCGCAAGCGTTCATGTGAAACTTTCTTTCCACAGATATTCGCAACAGAAAGAAAGACTGCGTAACAAACCCTTAGATTTTGCTTTCAGCGATTATGAACGGAGGGAAAGTGCAGGCCGTCAACACTTACTAAGCATCGACGCCAACGCCTACTTTAGTATGGTTGTATATCTTGATGTGGGAAAGAAAATATTTGGTTTCAGCGGTCCAGTTGAAGTAGTAGTTGAGCGTGAAAAACTTATTCTGGTCATTCTTGTACAACGAGTCGAGAAACAGCATGTCGCAGAGACCGTCTGGAGGTAGAAGCGTATCTGTTGCCAAACGAAAGATGTTGAACGTGCAGATAAACGGGTAGGCATCCTGTAGTTTGCCTGTAAAAAAAAAAAGGAACACAATACAATGACTGGTTAGCACTTCGGTGTTAATCAGCGTAGTGTATGGATATTGAAGGAACATTGATGATGTAGTTAAAACTGGAGCTTCATGGTGAAGAAAAGCATGAACCAATCTTTTCTCTCGGTTTAGATCGAATTTTTCGATTGGTTAAAAAATGCCGCGAAAGTAAATTCTTGACGTTGGCTCCTAGACCGACGACACGCTTGACGTATAGCGTCAAGGCATGGAATTCGATGCTTTAGTATGACCAAATTCGGGAGGACGCGTATTTCAAATCGCGGACAATTTAAAAAAATTCGGTTGTCTGAAGATCAAAGTATCCGTTCGTATGTCTTGTTTTCTATGCCTTCTCCAATCATTCGTGCTATAATCTACTGAGAATTACTTTAAAAAATTCTTTTACCAACCGCGTCGGCACGTAAAGTGGTCGAAAAATATTAATTTTTTGAATGCAGGTATGTCTGCTTAAACTAAGGACAGTGCAGCAAGCTATGAAAGAAAAATGGCGGGTGTTACCGCAAGAGGAAGAGACGTGAGTGGGTCAAGGAACAAACGTGGGTTAATGACATCTTAGTTGAAATCAAGAGGAAGAAATGGGCTTGGGCAGGGCATGTAATGCGAAAGCAAGATAACCGCTGGTCCTTAAGATTGACGGAGTGGATTCCAAGGGAAAGCAAACGTAGCAGGGGACGGCAGAAAGTTAGGTGGGCGAATGAGGCTAATAAGTTTACGGGGATAAGGCGGCCGCGGCTGGCAGAGGCGGGGTTAATTGGTGAGACATGGGAGAGGCCTTTGCCCTGCAGTGGGCGTAGTAAGGCTGATGATGATGACGAACGGGAAGATCTCACAGAACGGGAAGATCTTCATGAGGCGCACTGAAAAATCTCCTATCGTACCGATAATATGTGAAGGCGATTTCGGCAAGGTTTTGGCCGTGCCAGCCGATGACACAGCAAGTACCTCAGAAACAACAGTCTAAGACTGCTCGTCCTTTTTGGCTGCTACTTTACCTGGAACAATGGATTATCACGAGTTTGCTTTGGCTCGCGCAATCCATCTAAAAAATCTGTCCTCTGATTCAGCACTTCATATTAACGCTCGCTCGGCTGGCAACAAAGGGGACGACATAGCTCTGTTCCTGAACCAGTTTTTTTTCAAGTTCACCGTCGTAAAGTTGTCCGAGACCTGGTACCAAGATGGTTGTAAAATATTAGAAACGCCTGAATACGAAAATTTCTTCCTAAATCGCACCAACAGGCGTGGTGGTGGCGCCGCTCTCTGCATTGCTGCCCACAAACAATGTCGTATTCTGACAGATTTCAGCATGATAACAGAAGAATATGAAGTTCTGACGGTGCGAAGCAGAGATGAAATAATATGTGTTCTGTATCGTCCTCCTACTGGTAACTTTTTGCTATTTATGAGTTTTTCTGAAGAGTTATTGGAGTATAGTTCTGTACACAAGTGTCCTCTAATTTGCGGTGGCGATTTCAATATCAACATTTTAGAACAAAGCGCTCTTGTCAGAGATTTTAATATGCTGCTACTCTCTTCCGGGTACGTCAATTTAATGAACACGCCAACTACAGTAACATGTACCACCTCTACTGCATTAGACTTTTTCATTACTAATGTTGAAGCCGATGTTGACAGTGCCGGCACGTTAGCGTCTGATGTGAGCGACCATTGTCCTATTTTTTTTACCTACCAAGGGGAGGTACTTAAGCGGAGTAATAAAAGAGCCTTTCTTAGTGCAGCGTATTTATTAAAGCGCATTGGAAACCTTCAAACGTGACATTTTTAAGCACGATTGGTCATCTGTTATGAGCCTAAAAAGTGCAAACGACGCGTATGATGCTTTTATTCAGCAGTTTTTTCATATCTACAAGAAGCATTTTTCTTCTGAAACAGTAACGCGCTCAAGATAAGAAAGCCGTGGATTACAGGTGAACATATAAACATGATAAAAAGTAAAAATCGACATTACCACTTATTCTTGCGCACGCGCTCGGAAGAGACACTAAAATTCTTCAAACAACTGAGGAATAAACTAAACTCTGAGCTCCGTAGGGCTAAGAGGGCGTTCTATGAACGACAGTTTGACAATGCTACCCGCCAGCACGCTAATATTGCCTGGAGAGTGATAACTGATGTCTTGGGCCGTCATAAGGGCAGCACCGTGCACAAAGCAATAAACATAAATTATCATGAAATAACAGGTAAAGCTCTTGCGGATTACTTCAATAACCACTTTGCGAAAAGCATCACTTCTTGCTTAAATGGCGCCAGTACAGACTATAATGAGATCAGCCTTACACAAGCTGTGAATAGTGCATTTCTACAACCGACTGATGAAACAGAAGTTTGCAATACATTTATGACCTTAAGAAACAGTAAGGCTTTGGATATTGACAATTTACAAATAAAACCAATGAAGCACGTTATAGGCTTACTGTCCCCTGTGCTTACGCACATTTTTAATATGGTAATCGAGTCAGGTACTTTTCCTCTTGCCATGAAAAGATCCAGGGTATCACTCATTCATAAAGGAGGTGACCGAAACGTCGCTTCAAACTACAGGCCCATTTCTGTACTTCGTTTCTTCAAAATGATTAGAACAGTTAATTTTTTCGCGAATACTAAAGTTTTTCGATAAAAACAATGTTCTAACAGAATCGCAATTTGGCTTCAGAACCGGAAGGTGTACTGAAAGTGCATTGCTAACACTGAAAGAAAACATTTTGCAGAATATAGAGAAAAATGTCTTTACGCTTGCCATGTTTCTTGATTTCAGCAAAGCACTTGATTGCTTAGCTCATAATATTCTAATCAAAAAGCTATATTCATGTGGCATCCGTAGGAAGCCATTACCAATAATTGAAAGCTATCTTTGCAGCGGAACTCAGTCTGTATGTATGCATAATGAAATTTCTGACTTTCTACCAATCCGCCTTGGAGTACCACAGGGTAGTGTACTAGGGCGCCTGCTGTTTAATGTAGTCATTAATGACATTGTTAACATAAACAACATCACTCAGTTTATTATATATGCCGATGACACTACTCTGCTTGTCTCTGGCCCTGAGGTTGAGCATCTCATAGAGAAATGCAATGTTGCTCTAGAAAAATTATCAACCTGATGTCGCTTAAATAGAATTCAATTAAATACAGCAAAAACCAAAGCAATGATTTTTCGTGCTAAGAATAAAGATCTACACCACAGTGGCATACTAAAATTTGAAGGACAGGTTATTGACATTGTCAGCAAACACAAAACATTAGGAGTATTTTCCGTCTCACTTGACTTGGGATGACCATATTGAACACCTTAGCAAAAAACTTTCTTCAGTTACAGGTGCGCTGTTATGCATTGTTCCTATCACATTTCAATTTTTGCACTTCAGTATGGGCAACACCTACAAAGACTAACATGAACAAGTTGTTCATAATACAAAAGAGAATTTTGCGTCATGTTGCCAATCTCGAAAAATCGAGTCCAATAAAAAACGCCTTCCAAGCAAATTCCATCATCCGCGTAGGTAACCTATACCAGTTTGGACTTCTTCAACTAATGTATTTTTCCGCTACCCATGTCAAAAATCATTTATCTACTTTGGCCTTCTTGGAATTACGCCAAGCTTTAATGCACACACGAAATCAGGATGTATGGGTCACACCATTTTTTCGTAGCAACTATAAATTACAGTCTTTAGCTCAACCTTCCACGTGCCTTTCAAAACACCACTGGCTATAAAAGAAAAGAACTACGGAACTACTTTGTAACGTCGTAAATACTTGTGTACTATTAATATCATTGTTATTATTATTTGCTGTGTTGTTTAGCTCGGTGTCCTACTGGTGTTTGCTCGTTGATTGAATATGTGCCATCTTCAGCTGTCTCTTTATTATTACGTTCTTTTCTTTGTACAGCTAGGAGTTTCATGACATTTTTACATTACTGCCTCTGTTCTATGCTTTGTGTTTCTACCATTTATTGTTATAATATCATTTATAGTTACTGATGGCTTAAAACTAGTTGTAACATGCTGTTTGCTTTGCTTGTATTGGTTTCCTGAACTTCGTCAAGCTGCGTTAGCAGCCTTTATCCAGGAAACCATTCAGAAATGTCTGGTGAATAAAATGAATTGAATTGAATTGATTATACTTGCGGCGGCGCGACAGAGTAGGGCGATGTTTGGCTCAGTGTTCGTTTCTTGTTCGTTTCTTCCTCATCAATACTATCGTCTTGCTTTGACGCTACGCGAGGTAGAAAACGCAGAAATAAAAAAAATGTCTCGCCACATGTCTGGCCGCGTCGGCGTTGGTCTCCTCAGCGGTTGCCCGTAACAATCGGCGGACTTTGCACTGCAACCGATAGCGCGGCGGCTGCTTTTACGCTCCGCTAGCTAAGTTTCCTCGTCTCGAGAGTTATACCTGTATTAACGAGACAGCGTTAAAGGAGGCCCTGTTCGACGGAAAACACGGCACCGGCTTAAAGGGACAGTGAGGAGAGCTCTATTAATTTTTTTTTACACCAAGATCTGATAGTTCGGCATTTCATGGCTCTGTTGCCACTTGGCCAGCAGCGAAAGATGCATTTATTTCTAAGAAATTTGGATTCGAAGTTGAAAAAGTTTTTCCCGCCTCTCTGATTCAAACTTGGGGTTCTCTTATGACGACACAGGACTAAGTGGCGTGAAATATGACGCGCACATGACGTTACGCAGACTCCGTGATTTCAGGCGGCCAGCAGTGCGGCCTGGCAGCAGCCGAAAAGAAAGCTACCGCCGGCCGCACGTTGAAAGCATCTATCGGCTATTGCGACCGTCGCTACCGTCACTTCGTTTACGTTTGAACCGGCGTTTTGCCAGCGTTACGATTCGTCCCGTTCTCGAAGTCGTCAACGAAGTTCTAGCAAATAGACACCTTTAGCATACCGTGTACCTTGTTACCCTTAGCGGAATACCGGGAGCCCGCCTACCGCCGGTGAGCAGGCGCTGATTGGTCCTGATGCTGCAGGCGCGCGCGTAGCTGCCGGTTACGTGGCGCCATCTAGCTACGTCGAGGAGATTTGCGCATGCATTGGCTGCGCCTCAGTGATTCGTGGCTTCTCGTGTTCTAGTGTTTTGTCCTATGACGTCAACACTGTTTTGTCCTATGACGTCATCACGCTTGTACTTGCGAGTTTGGCCTGTGGTGGCGATAACTGTATTTTGGTTCTTGCTCTTTTCTACGTTACAAGAGCTTTGTTGTCAGTATGAGTGGCGTTTTTGTAATCAGGAGCTGGTATTCTGTCGACACAAGCCAACTTCAATTTCTCCTCAGTGTCCCTTTAAGTGGAAAAGCCTGATTCTTCGAGAGGGTAGCAATGTACAAAAACAGTTCCACTGAAAAAAAACAGCCGAGCGGAATCGCACCGCTGTCCTTTCGGTCGGAAGCCGGGCACGCTCTACAGCACTGAGGAGCGTTTGTTCAGGGGGATAATTGTAGGCCTTGTACGAGCCCTTCACACCGCACAGTAGGCTGGTTACATTACCAGAACACTTAATTAGTATCACTAGTTAATGCCACAGATTAATATGCATGATGATGTGTAATAAAGGAGTATGTGATGTGTGATAACAACAAGATTGTCGTTGTCTGCGAAAGGGTGCGCCAGGGGACCCCCAAGCGACCGTAGGGCGCTTTTAACCCTATCGTGCATTACTCTTAGGGTTAACTTACGGTTAACCCTAACACTAACCAAAACATGGTGGTCAGATTTGAATGCGTTTGTGTAAGAATTTGTTTTGAGGACGTTCTGTAGCTTATTTCTACGACTGTTTGGTCCACTTTGCCCCTGTTTCTTTTGCTGCACTCCATGAGCGCTGTCAAATGCAATGGAAATCTTGGAATGAAAATCTTATTTTTAAGGTTGGTGAATTGATTTCTTGATTTTGTTCGCACACCAGGCAAGCTTGCGGTAACTACACCACAAAAAATGACAACCAATATTATGAGTAGCGAAATAAAAGATTGCCGTAACAGCCAGCATACATTCAGAAATCCAGTGAAGGTTGAAGTAGACTTCTGCCACGATTTGTCTTGTCTGCTGGGTTTCAACAAAGTGTAGAAGTGGAAGCATTTTTGAGATATGGCGCTGAAACTTGGCATGCTTAAATTTTGAAGTATCACTAACGCTAAAAAATATTTTCATCGCAATTCATCAAAAAAATAAAAACCTAGTATTGAAAGCCGCGTCGCCCCTTGAGCTGAGCCTCCCACCGCTTGCTAGCAAGAACAAGCCGAAACACAGACTCTCAAAGCACAAAATAGCGTTATGCAAACCATCCGATTTATTATCATGCCATTACAAATGGCGACGCAATCTGACTTAAGGGCGTACAACACAGGAATCCTGAAATTACTATTTCCTTCTGGTAGGGAAATGACCATGGATGACACCACTTTGCTAAGCAGGTTTGTCGGGAGATTTGCTATGACCGGGTGAGACCGGCTATTGCAAATCATTGAGAGAGGTCTTTGCCGCAGCGGACGTTGCCGGGATATAGGTGATGCCTCGCCCACGACCTCATTCATTCAGTTATTAAAGGTGGAGTGTTTCATTCGGATGGCTTTTACGGTTCCACTTCTCGCGTACAAGGCTTGAAGGTCATGCTACGGCGCAGATGTCACCTTGAAGTGACCTCAACTAATAAACAAACAGAACAAAAAAGTGGTGTAGGTGGGAATTGAGCCCGGCCCCCGGCATGCGAGACGGGGACGCTTCCACTCCACCCCGGCTGTTTCGCTCTTGGAAGTGAAAGAAGGCGCGTTTAGTGAATGCAAACATGTCTATCAAACGTATCTTCGAGATATGTACTGAGGCGTGCATGAATAATTTAGTTATGAGCATGTAACTTATAAATATCCCAATTAAGCTAGTAGCGAAGTATATTTCCAGTGAATTTCCTTCATAGATGGCGCGCCCAACACGCAATGTACGGCGATGGTCCAGCAGATGGCGTGCGTCTGGTGAACGCACGAATGTCTTAGAAACGTAGCGAAGTTGTCCGGAACCCAATGAACGTTACAGACGCCAAGCCGCGTCTAGTTCCCTGATACGCCACACCTTTAGTTCTCTAAGCAGGTTCAACAGTAGCTAAAACACTGCTAATTTTGTTCTGTTCTAACCAGAGACTGGAGATTTGATTACTCCTGTAGCAATCGGGAGAAGCGAAAGGGCTCCTAAGACTGCACCTATTAAAGGGTTGCTAGCAGCACCTCGTGCTATGGCCAGCTCCTAAGAATATGAGCGCTGTATTACAAAGCCAGCGTCTTGCAGCGAAAAAATCACTGCATATTTTTCACCATGCAGGCGAACCCTGTAGGCCAGAAACGCGCTCACAGAGCTATGTTTTGAAATGGTTGTGTTAAAATTCCCTCTTCAATGCTCGACATAAGGTTCATTTTGCGTGGACGCCTAAAAGAAATGCTTTGGTCGCAGTTTGTTCGTGGCAAAGGTCAGCGTTTCCAGAAACGTTCCGTCGAGTGGTATAGCAAATTCAAAGTTTTCTGTGTGCTGCTACTCTAGCGCCCACCGACACCACAACGTGGTGACGCTCAGTTCGGCGCTCCCAGCTGCCGCCTTAGTGTCAGATACGCAGTGCGGCAGAAGATGAAAATAAAGTAGAGCGGCGCGTGCCCAGGGTGCAAGCTGCGGGCCCGGCCTGTTCGGTCCTAGAAGCCTACTATGTTGCACCTCTAGTCTTGGCGCTCCGCCCCAGCCCCGCAATTTGCCGACAATACAATGCTTTGCTGTTGCCTCGAGCCAACATCTTAAGGATAAGCTTTATTTAGAGAAGCCGGCTTAACATTGTGGAAGCCTGAAGACGGTGTGGACAGAGGGAATGATGGCTGTGTTCTGTTGGGTTTTATGTCACATAAGCAGCTAAGGCTCTCATGCGCGAACCGCAGTGTTTCAACGTCTTTTTATTGTGCTTAACAGGCTACACTTTCTTCAATATTAAGTTTGAAATAATTGCGGCCTTTAGAGATCTAAGCTCAAAACTAATCAATAACTGAATTTTCATCCCAAAGCAGCGTTTGATACAAAGGAATCTGTTCATTTAAAAAGATAGTAAAACTTCTTTTTCAGTTTCTCGAGTTTTTTGCATAAGAATAAGGCGTGGTTTACTGCGAGCTCGTCCCTCCAATTTACACAAAGTGGTATATTTTTGTTACTGAGAATTTTTATTCTCTGCGTGTGCAGTGTGAATATGGCATAAAATTACTTCGATCAAACGTTTCTGATGTCTGCATGGCTTCCATTCTCTGAAGAGGGGCTTTATAAAACGCAGTTTGTTGTGTACTTCATTATTCCATGCAACTTGGCTTTATCCTTTCATTTATTGAGTATTAACCCTATAGAGCCTCTATTGGTCACTTTCACGTTATTGGTTTCACAACTTCTAGCTCGTGCAACACATTAGTCGGTTGCCTCGTTGCCACCCTGACGTGGCTTTGATTCCAGCATGTTCTTATCATATCTCCCTGTGTTGTAATTTTTTTGTTTTGTGTATGATGCTTTCTATTAACGGATCAAGTTCCTTTATGGAATGTAGTGTTGCCACTAGGCTCAGGGAATCAGTATACGTTGTGTTGTTTCTTCTGTTCTCATTTATTATTCTGCCTGCAGCTACATACTGCTTACCATTCAAAATTCAAAACTGATGCGCAGCTCGGCAGTCTTATTGATTTTTCTCACTTGCCTTGTACTCTGTACAACTGGCTTATTTTTCTTTTAGTGCCAGCATTTTTCTCATTTCTGTTTCGTGTGGCGTTGGCTTTTTATGAATGTGTGTTAGCGTGCAGTCGCATACTAAGTGAGAGTGGATCATGTGTTGAGGCAATTTGGGAAATTGCATCAGGTCCTCCTATTCATCGTCAGCCTGGCTATACCCACTATAAGGCAAAGGCCTCTCCCATTTCTCTCCCATCGAGTGGGGTTTATTGTTAAACAATATTTTTCACGTGAATTTAGTAGCTGTGAAGTAGCAGAGATATTTTGGTAAGGTTCTTTTTTAATACCCGTACAGAAGTACGTATTACCGTCTGCAGACGCTGGTTCATTTGTTTCTAATTACAGACTATTTACGGTTGGTGATCTGTATGCGCTAGCTGAAAGACAATAAACCTAGGGTTTTGTACTGAACTCCGTAGTTGTAACTGTGATGGTCTGGCTGGTCCAGAGACTACGCACCCATAGTCTAAGGATAAGCCGTACTAAGCAGCGACATGTCCGGCATTCTCGGAAAAAAAATTTAGAAACTTGGAAACTTATAAGATACTCTTTAGGAAACATTGAAGGCAATGGTCAATTCTTCGTATATATACCAAAACCTTTCTTCTAAAGTATTTCTATCGATCAAATCGAACAGTTAAGACTGCATTAGAAAACCAATAGGGAACGCTTTTGACGATGCCAAAAACGATATTTAAATAAAATATAAGACTGCCATATGGTGATCTGCGGATATATTGATCATTATAGTGATATCTTACATTATATGTGATAAAATTGCGTTCACAAACGCTTTCCTGCTCAAAATTGCTTTTGTCTAGGATTACTGGGTATGAGTCTTCCAGAGTTTCTGTAACAGCACTTTGAGTGCGTTTAGAGAGTGGGAAGCTTTCTTTTGACTGTGTTTATATCGAGAAGGAATATGAATTTTTTTGTGTGAGAAGTTATGCCTAGAAATTGGTATTCATTTTTACAGCTAATACAGTTCCAGTTAGGGTGGGGTTGCTCTGTATGCCTCGTTTTCTCGAGAACAGAACACCCACTGTTATTTTGCCGGCTAAAGTGGAATCTGTTTTTGTCTGTCCATGTCACTAGTTCTTTTTATTGTCAACTGCATGTTTCTATGGCATGCTGTGAAGTTTGGAGGATGTGCACATTATTTGGAGCTCGGCAACATACACTGAATACATAAAATATTCTGCGATTATTTTGGCTCTGGAAATAATTTTTTTCACAAAGAGTGTTCTAGTTAAAGGGACACTGAGGAGAAATTGAAGTTGGCTTGTATCGATAAATTACCCGCTCCTGATTACAAAAATGCCACTCATACTGACAACGAAGCTCTTGTAACGTAGAAAAGAGCAAGGACCAAATTACAGGTATCGCCGCCACAGGCAAAACTCGCAAGTTCAAGCGTGATGACGTCATAGGACAAGGCAGTGTTGCTAGAACCATTGGTTCTAGCAACACTGGGACACGAGAAGCCACGAATCACAGAGGCTGACAAACGAAGGTTGCGCGGTTGAATACTGAAGTAAGTTTTGCTTTGAAACCAATAGAGCGCTTTTATCACCCAAGGAAGACCGACAAAAGACAACCTGAATGTTGTAAGCGAAGAAAATCAATACTTAGCGGCGCCACAGGCGGCCAGATGAGTTTCGGTATATCATTGCGCTTCGCGTCTATGCGCTCCGCATGCCTGCTGGTTTTGACGCGCCTCGATATACAAGCGCGGAACAGCAGAGGAACTCCAAGAGCCGCTCCAAATGCTAGTTAACTTTTGAAGGAGCCTGTTAAGGTTGGTCAGATGATCGCCACGGTCGATGAAAAACTGTGATGGCATGATTTTCGGTGATCGTATAAGGCAGTTTGGAGTGTAAAGAGCACCTTGAGTCTTCGTACGGTCGCCCGGCGAAACGTTCCCCTTTGTACCAGTCAATTTCCAACTGCTTGACGCTCTGTGAAGCTGAGGTCGCTGAAGTGCAGGACGAAGTTATTAGACACTTTCAGCATACCGTAACCGTGTTCCCATTCCCGTTACCGGTACCTGAGTTCCGGAAGCCCGCAAGCAGCCAATGCATGCGCAAATCTCCTTGATGTCGCTAGATGGCGCCACGTACCCGGCAGCTACGCGCGTGCCTGCAGCATCGGAACCACTCAGCGCCTGCTCACCGGCGGTAAGCGGGCTCCCGGTACTCCGCTAACGGTAGCAAGGTACACGGTATTCTAAAGGTGTCTATTTGCGAGAACTTCGTTGACGACTTCTAGAACGGGATCTATCGTAACGCTGGCAAAACGCCGGTGCAAACGTAAACGAAGCGATGGTAGCGACGGCCGAAATAGCCGATAGATCCCTTCAAAGTGCGGCCGGCGGTAGCTTTCATTTCGGCTGCTGCTAGGCCGCACCGCTAGGCGCCAGAAATCACGGAGTGTGCGTTACGTCATGTTTCACGTCACTTAGTCCTGTGTCGGCTTAAGAGAGTCCCAAGTTTGAATCAGAGCGGTGGGAAAAACTTTTTCAACTTCAAATCCAAATTTCTTAGAAGTAAATGCATCTTTCGCTGCCGGCCAAGTGGCAACAAAGCCATGAAATGCCGAACTATCGGATTTTGCTATAAAAAAATATTAATGAAGCTCTCCTCACTGTCCCTTTAAAATACACCCCTGAGGTTCCCCATTCTCCTGAACAAAGTTACCCAGAGCCAGAGGCGCTCAGTATAGGCGTTCAAGAAATTAACGGGCCGATAGGAAGTCATTCAGGCAGTTCAACATCCCGCCACGCATGCTAACGCGTGCTATATCACGGAGAATCCCGAATCTCCAAGCTGCGTCATATGTTTTCTGCAGATCGAAGGACAGTGCTGTTTATGTACGAGCTTTTCTCGGGTAGTATTTATAAGGCGAAATAAATGGTAGGCTTTTGGGCATGCTTTCTTAAAACCATACTTATGGGCCCCGAGGGGTTCGCGAGGTTCAAGGACAAAGGTTAACCTGATATTCAGCACGCTGTCAAAAGATTTGGCGAGCCAACTGGTAAGGATGGGCCTATAGCTGCTAGAAGAGGTGGGTGGTTTGGCTGGTTTCAGAAGTAGTTCAATAACGGCTTTTTTCGAAGCCTCATGTATATTCAAGATGGCATTAGAAGCCCCCATCACCGAAAACACCAGGCGTTGTGGTCCTTCATAAAATTCGCTGATTGGTCGACACAGGTAAGACGTCATCGAATCATGTGACGTGCGATCTGCCACGCCAGTCATCTCCCCTCTCGCCGCCTCTCTTCGCGTGCATTGTCGCAAACAGAAGCACAGTCACGGAAAAAAAACCAGCGCTGTGGTTCGCTTATTCTGATGTTACGCATTCCCCACACGTAAGGAAACTGCGTGTCCATGTAGCTTTTGCCCGATAGCTATACAGCGTGCTACAAAATGTCTTAAGTGCCTGTACAGCGAAATCAGACGTGACAGCACTCACAAACGTAAATATTACTCATAAATCTTGATCCGAACGGTTTTTAACGCAGAATCTCTCGTAAAGTCTTACTCAAGAAATAGCAGACTCGCTTCAGTAGTAAACAGTATACATGTCATAAACAGAACCCGTTTACCGCGGCGTTGCTGAAGGAGGCATACTAGGTTATCTCTATTTTTATGACATTAAGCATAAGTTTATCCCTGCGAAGTTTATGAGATGTCCTGACGCTACGAGTATGTTTTTTGTTTTTTCAGGAGCTGAGGCAAGTGATTTAGCAGATGCGGTGAATTCTGCGCTCTTCAATTTGTACGAATGGAGGCGGAAAAAAATGGTTTACCGGTTACTGTCAAGGAAACGAAAGCCTTTATTTTTAGAGGAAAAAAATAAGAAAGTTGCACCAACAAATGATGTTTACGTGAGCAGCGTTCATTTAGATATAGTGCCAAAATTGAATACTCTGGGCATTATATCTAGTGAAATATGACCAAGGACGGTCATGTCTATTTCAGAGCCAGCAAACTGTCTTAAGTAATTGGTTTAGTTACGAATACTGTCAGTTCTTCCCGCCAAGAGCGATGCTGGATCTATATCATTTGCTCTTTACTTTCTGCCTCAACTTACTGTTATTTAGCCGCATGCGAAACGTCACAAGGGCACATAAAAGATTGCGAGTTTCAGAAAAGGTTTCTGCCAATCATATAAAATGTTCCTAGTATATTAATATTAATCACTTTCATTCACTAAACTGTATATTTTTCGCTCATGTCAGGCTTTAAAACGAGAGATTACCGATAACACAAGTTTTCTTCATGAACTGACCATTTTCCAACGAAGCAAAAGGTAGAAACTACAAGAAACATCGATCAGTGGAGTATTGAAACGTACCGAACGAGCTATGGCTGCCAAACACTTAAAGACATATTCCCACGTCTGCTAAGTGCCTTTCGTTTGCAGAACATTGCGCTAGAAAACGCATCGTAAAATAAGCTGCTCTACCTTCTCCATGAGAAGTACTCAAGCGGAAAAATAAAAGCAGCGCATATGACGCAGACACAGCCAAGACACACAGGACGACGCTGAACTGTCAACTCGTCCATTGTGTCTTTACTGTGCATGTGTCTTTCAGCTGGTTTTATTCTTTCCAATACGTGCCAACTAGCCCCGCTCTTCACTCTACTGATATGTACTTGACCTTGAAAACACTGCCAAGTCAACGCCCCGTAGCTCTTGCGGAGCTTTGCAGCTAAAGATCTCCATAACAGCAGTCTTACCAGAGGGCGACGGAGACAGCTGTACTGCACCCGAAATTCAACTGGAAAAGCGTTATTACATGAATGGCCGGAGAAATCAGAGGAATAGGTTTGACGGTTTAATAGTAGTCGGCTATGGCTGCCTCACATACGAAACGTCGTAACGCTCCCAGTATCTATTTCACCCGAAGGTCCAAATCAGTTCTTCAAAGGCCGGTACTAGGTCGGACTGTGCTACTGACGGCTACTGTCCAGACCTAGCCAGTAACACATTAGGAGAGAAAAGCAACGCGTCTTGTCTTCAAAAGTTCACACTCGACAACAGTCTCCAATGGCGATTACCGGCCATCCTAAACGCAGTCATCCACTAATTCACACGTTGACAGACTGCAGCCAGTTGTCCATTGGAAGAATGACCCACTGATATGTCCGCCTGGACAACACCGCCTTCTTGAGGCCGCCTACTTCTTTCGCCATGCATCTTTTATTACTCACGCTCCCTTCAGCAGCATAATGATCCTGGCCACCAAACGGAAGTTGTACTCTTGGGTTGCGACATACGAAGCTACCAACCCCAACATTGACGCCATTTGCAACCACGGTGTAACTCTAATAATGCTGCAGCTGTGCTGCGGAGCACTGCAATGGATACGTAGTCGCTCTTACGTGGTGGGAAATATGTTGGATCTGTACATCCAGGTGGAACTTCCTCTGTGGTAGTAGTGGTTGTAGTGGTGGTTGTGGTTGGAGTGGTTGGTCTGGTCGATTTGCTTGGTTTGGTACGCCTCCTCTTAGTAGTTGTTGTGGCTGCAGTGGTCGGAACAGAGATTAAATAATTCAGGCATGCCCTTATTTTGGTCTGCTCGCCGGGCTTGTTTAGCGCACCACTGTGATTATCTTAGCCCCTCTCATTTATTTCGTCTGCTCCACTGCTCGCTTCCAAAAGGGGAACATCCTCGGAAAAACGCGGGTTACACAGCCGTTCTTCTTTGAAGCCTGACACTTAGGTCTTCCCATTGCAACCTTGTGAACACCTCTTCTAAACATGCAGTGAATAAGACCGGAGATATTGTGCAACATGGCTGACACCTCTCCCGATTTTAACAATCCTACACTTCCGGTTGTTGGAATGTGTGATATATGCTTTATGGTCAGAAATAAACTTTAGACAAAATTAAGCAAAATTCGACTTCTTTAAAATCGCAAGAAGCTGTTCTCGAACCTAGGATACCCGATCTGTCGAGCACCACACGAGAGGATAATCGCTCCAGTCAATCTCCAGAGTACTTAAAATGAGTAATTAACTGTCTAGCAACTGCTTTTACCGTTAATGTTTATAATGGACACTTAGAGGTGGTAACAGAGGCGGCCTTATTTTTAAGCCATTCCGTTCTTCATAATCCTCATAAAAACCCCGTGTTTTCAAGTACTCTGCTCCAGACTTCTTATCAGTTCGCATTATTTTTATCCAACACGATTACGATGGCGTGAAACTTCACCCTGGTGTGATGCCACCGTTGTGTGCTACGTTTCTTCCATTTTGGAGGCCAAAATTATAAAAAGCGTTATCAGCTTCGCCTAGCTTTCTGAGCTGGTGGAAGGTGAAAATGTATTTGCAACGGTTGCTTCGCATCTTGAGGAGATTTAGGCCTCTGCTTGAGTTACGGTTAGCTCTGAAGAATTGCAATTGTGAATTCGGCGTTTTTCATTGCTCCCGAAGAAGTGCCATAGGCAAATTTAGTTTTAGTTTTTAGCACTTCCTCTTGTTCTTAATTTTAAATTGTGAGCACAGGGATTAAAAAGACAAGAAATATAAATTTGCAGAGAAATTGCAGGGCGTATCTTGTCAAGCAAGCTGTTTCGGGAGCGAAAATTACTGCCGATCAGTGCACACCGGATTTTGCGAAGAGGAGCAACAATAGAACCGAATTTAGAGCTATGGAGGTATAAAGAAGGAAGATAGTCATACTCGGTGGGAACGTTCGTTTCGTTCGTGGTGTCCTCGTAGTTGTCGTTGTAGTGGTCGTCCTGGTGGTTGTGGTCCTTGTGGTGGTCGTCCTGGTGGTTGTGGTTGTTCGCCTTGTGGTGGTCGTTCTAGTCGTTGTAGTTGTTCGTCTTGTGGTGGTCGTTCTAGTTGTAGTTGTTGGCCTTGTGGTGGTCGTTGTAGTCGTGGTGCTTGTGGTTGTCGTTGTAGTCGTGGTGCTTGTGGTGCTTGTGGTGGTCGTTGTAGTCGTGGTGCTTGTGGTGGTCGTCGTAGTCGTGGTGCTTGTGGTAGTCGTTCTAGTCGTAGTTGTTGGCCTTGTGGTGGTCGTTGTAGTCGTGGTGCTTGTGGTAGTTTTTCGCGTGCTCGTCGTGCTCGTCGTAGTCGTGGGTGTCGTCGTGCTCGTCGTCCTTGTTGTCGTTGTGGGTCTGGTTGTAGTACTCGTGGTAGTCGTGGGTGTCGTCTTGGTGGTTGTCGTTGGTGTGGTCGTAGTACTTGTACTTCTGGTTGTACTTTCTGTGGTGGTTCTGGTGGTTGTCGTCCTCTTGGTTGTCGTGCTTGTGCTGGTGGTCGGTCTTCGTGTCGTAGGTGTAGTTGTCTTTTTTTGTGTGGTCGTCTCTGGGGTCGTGGGTCCAAGTGTTGTCGTTGAGGGGATCTGTGGTGATGGGGGCTCCGTTGGGTCTGCACGTAAATGACAGTTACGTTGGAATTAAGCGACCGTACCGGTCCTGAGGCAGCATAGTAAAAACTGGCCGCTTTATACAGAACAACGCCTAAGTAACTGGTGTGTAGGGAATAACGTTGACGCCAATAGAAACCAGCACTATGCCTCTTTCTTTTTTACAGCGACAGCTTTATAGCTGTGTTTTAACCATATAGCCCTGCATTCTGACGTCTAACCTACAGTCTCTGCCGTCAGCCCTTAATTTAATTTTACTTATTTAGGAAAATAAATTTAGCAATGAACACAAATTGTCAAAGCCATGGTGGCGGGTCCCAAGTTAATTGGATTAAATTAAGTTGATTTTAGCCAGTGACTCAATTCATTTGCCGACTACCAACCGTGCCACGTGGCAAAGTGGAGAGAAGTGAATTAGGAATCCATATTTAGAGAATAGTTGAGGGAAAGGGAAGTGCGAGAGGGTTGGAAGCGACAGGTGGCCTAGTTACTTGGGAGGTGATGGCTACAACGGAAAAATGGCCACCCGGATTGTGGCAGCCACTGGAAGAACCCAACGGGTGCCCACCGTGGAAGGAGAAGATTATGACAAGGGCGGAGGCGCGCGCAATCTGAGGCTGGTTCCACGGCAGCATTGAGGGCTGTATAGCTAAAACAAAGCTATAATAGCTTTCGCTGATTCATGAGCGAAGCCGGTAAGCCTGGCTCCAAAAAATGGAAAAAAATATGGAAAAAATATTGGGCAGGTAAATACTTCGGACATGTGTTTATGCAGAAGGAGTTTAATTTCGTTCTCTGCTCCAGAGATTATCTTAACATCCGGCTTCTGGCGCAGAAAAGCTGGTTCTATGCTTCAACATGAGCTATATGAGCTTAATCAAATGCCTATACACTAAATGTTCTAGTTGCACCGAATTAAAAAGAAAACAGCAGTGCATTCCAGTGCCCTGGAGCCCCCGAAGTTATATTAGCAGTTCCGGCGGCTGTAGGAAGACGCAAGTTTCCAGCTTATCGTTCAGATAACTATCATTTTATTCACTTTGTATTTATACACTTAGAAGGCGTGATGATATAGCGCATTTAAATACCTCTCTTCACTTAATCTCAGACAAAAGAACCTAAAAAAAAAATCGCACGGTCCACTGCATTCTGAGACGCTTGCACTTTCACGTGGGTCGAAACCTAAGCCGCCCCTCCGCGGTGGCTCAGTTGTTACGGCGCCCGGCTGCTGACCCGAAAGACGCGGGTTCGATCCTGGCCGCGGCTGCTGAATTTCGATGGAGGCGAAATTGTAGATACACATGTATTGCGCGATGTCAGTGCACGTTAAAGAACCCCAGGTGGTCGAAATTTCCGGAGCCCTTCACTACGGCGTCTCTCATAGCCTGAGCTGCTTTGGGACGTTAAACCCCAACAAACCAAACGAAATCTAAGCCAAACGGGGAAAGACAGGCAGCCGACCCCCAGTTTTTCCCTGCCTCCGTTCTTCACTGAGGTCATGTGATGCGCCGGGCGGAACTATCGTCAGCTGTTTTCGCGACTTGCCCCGTCTTCGTCGGGAGCTCGGCACCTCCACGCTGTGGCGCTGCGAAATGTTCGCTGTCACTGCGCCGCCGAGCAATCGCGGCTTGCAGCCTCACCTGTAGCCGCTAACCTTAACAACCCACGCCCTGCCCAGGGCGCTTGCCGTCCAAGCAGTTGACACGGCTTACCGGAATTCTGGCCGGCACTGAAGCAACTGGCGAGCCCGGCTACGTCGCCTTCACAGTGGCCTCTGTTTTAGGTTCTCCACAAGTTGGCCGTAATGGCGCCTCTCGTACCGAAGGGCGTCCTGTGCCGCATTCCAATTGTGGATAAACAGCAAGCTCCGAGAAAGCGAAGAGCGAATTTCAATGGATTATTTGAAATACGAGTTCTGATTGGGATGCGACGGATATCTTTTCTCATTTTCGAACTCAGAGAGCTGCTCTGGTTACTATTGTGAGACATTCCAGCGGCTAAAAAGACACGGATGAAGGTAGACTAGACAGGACGAACGCCGGAAGTTGTTTATTCCACAAACATGTGTTATATACAAAGGGGGGTGCAAAGAGAAGTAATCCGTGACAAGATAAAAACTCATTATCGGACAAATGCAGAAGGCACCAGCGCGCCATGCCACTCATGTTTGCCAAAAAGAAGTGTGCATAGGCTCCCGTCTAGCACCACTTTTAAGTGATATATTTTTATCTAAGCGTATTCAGGCTCCCTCTACAACGCCAACGTGCATAAAGTGATAGGTATGTTGACGACTACCTCGTGGTAGTGAATGTGACTGATGCACAGGATAGAGGTATCGATGTGAACAACATTTGCTAGTTACGCACTCGGAATGAAGTTCACTCACGAATTACCGCAGGAAGGTCGCATCCAGTTCCTAGATGTGTGCCTTACAATTGAAGAAAAGCGTGTGTGCTGGTAATATAAGCCACGGTCGAAGAAACAAATTCTTAGCTATGATTCGGCCCATTCCAAGCTCGTGAAAAGAGCTATACCAAAAAAATACGTCTGGTCTGCTCTTGCCAAGTCGTGCAAGCATCAAGTGTGTGACAGCGTCCATGCCCAACTAACGCGATTAGATAAGGCTGGGTATCCAAGAGAAATTCTGGCATCAGTGGTGGAAATCCAGGCGAAAACGCACATACCAAACAGCGACCTGTCGTTGTGCCCTATTGGCATGAGGTCTCACACCGCCTCAAAAAGGTCGGCGACAAGTGCGGCGTGCGTGTTGTATTTTCGACCCCGGAAAAGTTGCGACGCATGTGCCGCCTGGGGAATGATGCCAAGAAGAGGCGTATGTGCAAAATTAAGCACGCCAAACCTCTTGTTCAATGTGAAGTTGGGGTTGTATACAGCATCCCCCTCGCCTGTGGCAGATGGTGCATCGAACAGACGGGACGCTACCTCAACGAACGCTTCCTAGGGCATCACCGGACAGCTCATTCGTTATCTGGCGGAGGCCATCTAGCTGACCACATTCGCCGTTGCTCACACAAACCAGCATGCAAGGAGTTTTTAGAAAGAACAAGTGTGATGCGTAAGTTTAAGACTCAAAAGAGCCGAGAAATTATTGAAGCGTTCACCATAATAATGACAAAGAAAACTGCGTCAGCAGCCCTTCTGTGGCGCTACGCAAAAAAGGAATAGATTACCTCAAGACAAACGTGTTTATTCAGCCAGGTAGGCGATAAATAGAAGGTGCGCCCATGTGGCAAACATGAGTGGCATGGCACTGGTGCCTTCTGCATTTGTTGGATAATGGTTTTTTTATCTTGTCACGGATTACTTCTCTTTGCGCCCCCCTTTGTATACAACACCTGTTTGTGGAATAAACCTCAGTTGAAGTCCGGCGTTCGTCCTGTCTCGTCTATCTTCGTCCGTGTCTTTTTAGCCGCTGGAATGTCTCAATAGCAAGCAACTAGCCCAGCTTTCTACGCTTAATGTTCTGGTTAGATGGCCTACCCCACAATGTAAAATGTTGAAGATTACGAGATTATCGCTACGCTACCCAGCACCCAGATCGTTGCTGCCTACAGAAACGTAGATTTTGCAGCGCTCTCCAAGATGAAATGGAACAACCAGTTTGCAGAAAAAGACGAATGATTGGGTGTTTGTCCCACCTTAACATAGATTAATCATTACCTTATTCCGCGTTCTGTGTTAACTTTTACATTTACGGACCCTGAACGTGTTTACAGCCGCTTACCTTCGACTGCTGCAGTGAAATTGCGACGATGGAGGAAGGCGCGTGTGATAGACGAAGATGTGGATCATTTGGGCAATGTCTCGCGCCATTCGAAACTGCGCCTCTAAGGTGAGCGCTAAGAGACGTCTGTCAATTCACGTCACTCCGTGCCGCATGTACCACGTGACATTTTCTTCCCCCGACCACGCTGGAACAGTGAAGCGGCGAGGAGCGGGCTGCACCGCAGAGCGCGCGACGCAGAGAATATCGCGTGGTGCATGAGATACGGAGTGACTCAGTTTGATAGACGTCACTTGGCGCTCCCTGCAGGAGCGCTGTTTTCTAATGCCGCGACAAATCGCCCAAGTAAAACTCTAGTTTGGGCGAGTTGGTTCATGTTGAAAGAAAAAACTAATAATGGCGCAAGAAACGGGGACACAGAAGGCGCACAAAAGACAGGACTGACGCCAACTTGCAACTGGGGTTTATTGCACCAAGCCTGCCTTATTGACCACGACCAAGCCATATCAACAAATGCATTAACGTTGTACATATCAAACGGCAATTCATGCGAACACTGGCAACAAAGTATCGTTGATCACTACAGAATCTAATCTAAACAGAGCTTTTCTGGCCAGCAGAAAGAATAACATCAACCATGGCAAAAAAAAAAAAAAACAAGGCACTGGGGCATGACAAGTCTACACTAACAAATTATGAAACGCGTGATGAAGGCGAAAAAGAGCAAGAATCGAACGCAAGTTGGCGTGAGTCCTGTCTTTTGTGTGCCTTCTGTGTCCCCGTTTGTTGCGCCATTACAAGTTTTTTTCTTTCAAATCGCCGAAATTTGTTTAGTCACAGCGCTGAGGATAATCGCGTTTTCGAAACTGTAAAACAAAAATAAATGTCAGTTGACTTGGGTAATTAGGCCAAATGAGGATATGTTCGCTAGGATGACATCCATTGCCGGTTGGAGCTACGACCTAATAGGTGGTAGCAGGCTACCACCTAATTACCATTCCAACTTCTTCCGTTCAGCTACCGTGCAAGCATCATCCGAATCATGTCTCCTCCTAACCGCTGCTGCTCATTGAGCTTAACTCGGTACGCTTAGGGGCCTAATTAGCGCCCCAGGTTCTCGCCTGGTTATCACTGGCTACATACACCTTGGCAAGTAAGCCACCCGGTGGCCAGGTGAGCAGTGACACAAGGCAGGTGCTATGGCAGGTGTTGCCACTGGTGGGACGTGGGTTGAGTTGCGACCCACGTTGCTCTTCCCGAGCATCGTCTCACGATTAAATGGACTGCTGCCTCTCCCGATTGGGCAGCTAAGCAGCCTGCCACGAAACCGGCTTTGGACAAACTGAACAAACACACAGCGCTCAAATGCGGAGAGTGGCCATTAAAAATTCTAGCGCACTAAAACTGAAAAAGATACTCCTAACGGCCGGCTACAAATATCTAATTGCAATAGCGCGCCTACATTAATTAGTAAAAAAAAGCTATTAAAATTTAGTCAACCACTTTACTAGGTAGTTAACATGATTCACCAGTTTTCTGAAGGCCGGCAAATCTGGTTTTTCTATGCAGCAGAAGGCCTCTACCTGAAAAAACTTTTTTTTTGTTTAATTTGTGTCAGGCTTCTCTGAAACACTTACCAGGGATGACCGCGCCGCAGCGCTAGCGATTGCATGGGGGCCAGTGAGGAAAGCACAAGCTATTAAGATTTATGAGACACTTTGGCACTGTGACGGAGTAACACGTAATTTCTGCATTTAATTCTCTGCAGTGCGTGTGATATGCTGCGTGCAAATGTGACGACGGATGCCAAAGGTTTCTTTGTGCACCGCGCTGCTTCGTCGGCTGCGTGAGAACGGACAAAAATGTAGCTTTTCTCGCCTTGCCGAGTGACTGCCAACGGCGCTACGCCTCAGCGGGAAACCGGAGATATTTCTTTCGACTCTCCGAACATCCGCACCTACAAAATGTATTCAGATGTGAGTGATATACTTCTGTCACCTATGGCGTTGTTCGTCGCACCGCAACAACAGGTAAAGCTGTATGCTGCAGCTTAAGATTTAGGATGGACGGAGTCTCCTCTCGTTGCTCTAACACGTAATCGGAGGTTCCCCGTTCGTCTGTTGAAGTCGGAATTGATATCTCGACAGTTGACGCTCCAGCAACACGTAGAATACGTACCGCCGTCACCTCTTCATGACACCACGAGAAATTTTGGCAATCCCGCCCTTGGGCGTCTCCACCAGAGCTGTTTTAAACGACGGTTAACGAGTAGCACGGCAGTAGCAGCTGAGCGCTTCGTTACGTGCTCGCTTATTCGATTATTAGCACTAAGCCCCTCACTCGCGAGCTGCATGTGCTTCAACTTCCGTTATTTATTGTTACGAAGGGGTACAGTTGAGCACAAGCACGGATGCAGGCGCGGCGCACAGAAAGGAGGAGACTATATGCTGCATCCTGGCACTGTAAAAGAATAGCTGTAAAACAACTACAATACAGTTATAAAACAACTGTTGTACAGGTTTTAATCGCCGCTTTAGCATGTGTGCTGCCGCTTCGGACGGAACTTGAGCCCCCCTGCTGACAACACTGCATGTTACCTGTCGGCAGCATTATCACAGACATTATGCCGCAATGAAGCTGGAAGGAATCTCTGCGGGTGCCACCACATGATGCCGTTGATGAAGCGAATCCAACTCTTCCTAAAGGATTTTTTTCCCCGAAACGCTAAGAGAAATAACTATTCTGCATACGCGGCTTAGCTATATGCACACACTATGCGCCTAATAAATGGTCAGAAATGCACAAAAGCGTTTTTTATATCAGCAGCTTGTGCCATAGCCCTGCAGTGCCAGATGTCGATTCGTTGCCCCTCCTTCGGCGCGGCGTCGCAAGCGGCAGCTTCTGTCCCCTTATCACACGTCCTTTGGTGCTTTATGAGCAGTAAAAATGCATTGATGGCCTTGGGTATTACAGCGCAACGAGAGAAGAGCGAAATATCTCCCGATTTCATTACTGTGGCAACAGCTGGGTCCTGGCATCCCCGTATGAATACACACTCCCACTGTTCAGTGTTAGCACATGCTCCCGATATCTCTGTATACCAGTTGTTTCAGAGAAACCCAACACTAATTTCTGCAGTCGGGTTTTCTAAGCACTGCAGCCAGCTTCTGCGGCATAATAATACTTGTGCTGGCGAACATCGGTTGGTGGACATCAGAATGTCAACTAATAACATGATTTACTCATTTCTGATAATGAATTCGTTAACTATTTGAGTTAGGCGCCTGATTGCAATTAAAGATCAGTAACCGGCCGTTAGTAATAGCCATGTGAGTTGTAGAATTACGAAGACAAGATTACCCTTTGTGCTGGGGCTTAAAAAATTTTGGCCATCTCGCGGCAAAAGACGCGTGTTTTCGAAAAAGCCCGCGCTCAAAGTTACGGCCCCCGCTGCACATTCAGCGCTGCGGGGCTCACCATTGCTAGCTCCTCCAGGCGAGCCACGGCACGCCACGTGGCGCATGCACTGTACGAAGTGCTATAGGTTGTTGGTTTATTGGGGTTTAACGTCCCAAAGCCACTAAGGCTATGAGAGACGCCGTAGTGAAGGGCTCCGGAAATTTCGACCACCTGGGGTTCTTTAACGTGCACTGATATCGCACAGTACACGGGCCCTCTGTGCGATGTCACTGTTGTAAGGGAGTGGCCAGAAGCCAACGCCTCTACATAGAAGGAGTAGGCTAAATGTAGACCATTAAGCGTACTGTGTATAATTTCTCCCTCGCGTAATTGGTGAGAATTGCTGGTGGTTAGCCTTACGGCTGGGAATCTTCTGTAGGGAACAAAATGTTTAGGCATCCTAACTACCCGGCACTCAATCCCATTGTTAGTGTCCATCACAGCACGATGTGTAAGCACTGCTAAGTGGCTGTGCGGTTGTTTTTCATGGGTAAACAGCAGAAAAAGAGCAGCAGCATTAAACCTTGAAATAATTCCGGATACCAAGTTCTGCCGGGCTTTGAGCTTATCTTCGTCCTGCTGATGTTGGTTCTAGAAAAAGAGTCTGCAACGTGAGTCAGCAAATAAACTTCATTCTGTATGCTACCTTGAAACCTAGCATAACACTATATGCGCGTAATGCGTGCTTTTCAAAAGCTAGCCGCAGAAGGATCACTGAGCCGAGATACAGAAAGAAGGCGGATATGACGTACTATCGGGATAAAAATTTTACGGGACGCATGTTGCGTGGGAAAAGTAATTTAGCTGTGCCTCCCGACTCAGAGGCATGCACTATGGTTACCCGCAGGTATAGCATGCACGTTCCCTCCTACCTACACATTTTTCAGGCGACTGGATTACGTGACTGAGGCGAAATAACTTTTTTGTTCCACACTTTCGCCCCCTATAAACTTTCTTTCACGATAGCACGCTATAGATACGCCTCTTTTTTAGAGTAATAAATCGCATTTTGAACACTTTAAATCTTCATTGCAACACTATGGCTGAAGAAAAAAAAGCTCTGATGCAAGGTGCAAAAAAGTTGGCACGCTCACTTGTGCTTTGCAAGATGTGGGTAGCGAAGATTAGGGCCACCACTCCAAGCAGAAGCACACTGATCGCTGCACACCACAGCCAGCACGGCGCTGAGGCCCTGCGAGCATCAGAGGCATGGTTTCCTATAATTTCATTTAAAAGTTTCACCTGAAATGTAATACAACTGTAAATAAAAACGAATAGAACATCCAAAGGTGAGCAAAGCTACATGCCCATTATTTTGCACTTTGTATCTATTGGAGTTAAAGCAAATGGTTAGTAGTGGAATAAAAACTGTACCGGCGCGGTCATAAGTAAACGGAGTGCACTGTTCTATTTTAATTCCAATCACGCCTTCCCTGCTGGATATGAAGAAGCAATATTTGTCCATGAGAAAGCGCACTGGCATCCACTACCAGCCTGCACATACCACGGCTGCCAGTTTCAATAACCAAGCGCCTGAAAGTGTCGGAAGGCAATAGCTTTCTCCGTTTAATTTTTTCCGCCCCTGCACCTATTTGTACTGGTATCTGAAATGAGCTGACACATCAGAAGCAGAAGAAAGAGTATCAGATATGCATTACACATTTTATGGCAAAGCAGCGCATCAGAAGCTTCAGCTATAGTAAAGTTGTGCCGGCGGTGTTGGTCCGGTGGTTTCCAGCAATAGGATGCACCGCTTGAAGGGCTTCTCGATGAAGTGACTTCCAGGCGAAGCGATCCAGGGATAAACGAAGAACTTTTATACAAGCTATTTACAGATGGGTACAATATTCAGTACGGCCAAACTATCCGCGGCCGGCCTAGCCGAACGCCTGCACAGAGGCGAGGGGCACCACGTCCCAACAGTCGAATTGGCACGCCTTGCACCAGCTCTCAACGGCCGCTACCTCCGCGCTCGGCCCGACCGAGCGCCTGACCGCTACGAGTAGCTAGAGCCAAAAGCCCTCGGGCGCGGGTCTCTTTCCGAGTTCACCGATCCACGTCCCTTTCCACACGCAAAATTGAACTGTGTTACAGCTTCCCGCCTGACATCAGTTTTAACGAATAGGAAAGCTCAGAACTGATGTCAGGGTTTTTCCCTCACCCCGAAATTCCTCCCTACGTGGTTGCGCAATCCTCCGCCAAGTGGACCGGATGCGCGCTAGACGTTTGGGGCCAACGGACACATTCGGTTCCTAACCGTGCTGGCCTAGTATACAGCACGTCGCGTAACGCAACGAAACCGAGACCTTTCTCGCTTGTTTATGGCCGGTGGCTTCTCCCCCCTCCCCCCCCCCCCGGGGGACGGGATTCCTGGAAGCCGGGGGACGGAGCCCAAGGTCGATGGCAAGGGTAAATTCAAGCACGAACGGGGAGACCCACCGAAGAGCATGGGCGTTCGAACTGCTTCTCCCCTTCAAACGGCACGCACTAAAACAAAACAAAACAAAACGGGACGCGCAGCCTAGGCCACTGTCCTCTCGCGGAATGTTCGTAACACATGTACACAAAGAGGCGGCAGCGTGCCGAACCCTACAGCTATCAATACACACTACAATCGATCAATACAAAGGATACATTTCTTTATCTTACTCGCTTAAATGTACAAGCTTAAATGTCATTGTGTGTATGGTCTAACTTTACAGCGTTCTAAAAGCAAAAAAGAAATATCGAATGACGTACCCCGCAATGAGCGTCCTATACTGAAGAAAAAACCAGCAAGAACTTCGTTTTCGCTACGGTAGCGCAAAATAACGCTTTACAGAGAAATAAGCGCCACAGACATCAAGGGGACAAAAAAAAAATTTACTTTAACAAGGAAACCATGTGAGAGAGAATAACGGCCTAGGGTACTGTAATTCAGCCGCAGTCTCAGTGTAGTAAGCAAATCACGGGATTAAACGCCCGACGTATCAAAAGTTTTGTTCACCAACTATCGAATCCTGTGCTGTACCATTTTTCTTGTGGGATATAATTGCAAAATATTCGTTCAAATGAATATCTGCAATATAATCTTCCTTTGGAGAACTCCCCTTTTCAATATTGGCCGCCCAGGCTGCGAAGCACTGTTCCCAACCGTACAATAACCTCCTTTCGCAATGTCGGGAAAATGATGGAACCATTCACTAGATCTGCGTTGCACTACCCAGACCTAATGTTATCGTACTCCTTGATTTTGTTGCTGGGGTTTGCACCCGACACTGAGACAATACTGCAGCGCGTCGAGAGCAGCTGCCTTTAACCCTGCAGAAAATCCCATTCTTTAGCGAATACGCTTTGTCAGTTGTGAGCAAAACATGAGGATTGGTCTAAAAGGTGTCGACCTCACACACAGAACATTACAGAAATTGGTAATTACAAGGTTTCAACACGATTCAAACGCGCAT
Source organism: Amblyomma mixtum (assembly GCF_055824585.1). NCBI lineage: Eukaryota > Metazoa > Arthropoda > Arachnida > Ixodida > Ixodidae > Amblyomma > Amblyomma mixtum. The sequence goes on from NC_143012.1 coordinate 164,157,610, forward strand.
TCGGACATGTTAGCATATAAAGTAGGTGAATCGCGCTGAAAAGAAGATTGGGAGGATTAGTCTGCAGTCGAAGCCCTGACCCTCGGGTTGCAAGCCGGACACGCTAACCACAGGCCACGCAAGCAAGATCGTACAGTTCACTTAATGCGGTCATATAGAGGGTGTTTCACCTAAGACATTACACAGTTTTTAAAAATAGGCTTTTTGAGCTAGAAGTCCATTTTTTTAGGTACAGCATTGTCAGCGATGAAGGACATCAGAATATAGCCCAGGCGGGCTTACTAGAAGGCTGGTTAACCTGTACTGACTATGACAGAAGCCAACAGCCACAGAAACCAAGAGGCACAGGGGATTTTTTTTTAAATTATTTATTTTGTGGTGTTGATCAATTTAGAATATTACTGAATATGTTATCGTTTAAAGATAACGGATTAGAACAGCAGAAGAAAAAACAACCACCTGCCGCCGGTGGGATCCGAACCCACGACCTCCGAATTACGCGTCCGGTGCTCTACCTCTGAGCTACGGCGACGGCTGTCAATTCTTCTGCTTTCGGGGGTATTTATGTTTACAAGTAACCTAACCTTGAGAGTGTTCATCAGCGCCAACCACGTTCATAAGCGGCGGACGTAGAACGTCCTGAGTTACCGCAGGTGTGACGTAGAACGTCATCGAACGTAGAGGGTTGAAGCTGCGTGAGAACCCTCTTATGCTTCCTAAGGCGTCAAGGCTGCCAGAATCGAGGCCCTCGCTAAGCAATTAAGCAAACAAGGGAAGGGGATGAGGGGCTCGTTATAAACATGACAGAAGCCAACAGCCACAGAAACCAAGGGGCACAGGGGATTTTTTTTTAAATTATTTATTTTGTGGTGTTGATCAATTTAGAATATTACTGAATATGTTATCGTTTAAAGATAACGGATTAGAACAGCAGAAGAAAAAACAACCACCTGCCGCCGGTGGGATCCGAACCCACGACCTCCGAATTACGCGTCCGGTGCTCTACCTCTGAGCTACGGCGACGGCTGTCAATTCTTCTGCTTTCGGGGGTATTTATGTTTACAAGTAACCTAACCTTGAGAGTGTTCATCAGCGCCACCCACGTTCATAAGCGGCGGACGTAGAACGTCCTGAGTTACCGCAGGTGTGACGTAGAACGTCATCGAACGTAGAGGGTTGAAGCTGCGTGAGAACCCTCTTATGCTTCCTAAGGCGTCAAGGCTGCCAGAATCGAGGCCCTCGCTAAGCAATTAAGCAAACAAGGGAAGGGGATGAGGGGCTCGTTATAAACATGACAGAAGCCAACAGCCACAGAAACCAAGGGGCACAGGGGATTTTTTTTTTTAAATTATTTATTTTGTGGTGTTGATCAATTTAGAATATTACTGAATATGTTATCGTTTAAAGATAACGGATTAGAACAGCAGAAGAAAAAACAACCACCTGCCGCCGGTGGGATCCGAACCCACGACCTCCGAATTACGCGTCCGGTGCTCTACCTCTGAGCTACGGCGACGGCTGTCAATTCTTCTGCTTTCGGGGGTATTTATGTTTACAAGTAACCTAACCTTGAGAGTGTTCATCAGCGCCACCCACGTTCATAAGCGGCGGACGTAGAACGTCCTGAGTTACCGCAGGTGTGACGTAGAACGTCATCGAACGTAGAGGGTTGAAGCTGTGTGAGAACCCTCTTATGCTTCCTAAGGCGTCAAGGCTGCCAGAATCGAGGCCCTCGCTAAGCAATTAAGCAAACAAGGGAAGGGGATGAGGGGCTCGTTATAAACATGACAGAAGCCAACAGCCACAGAAACCAAGGGGCACAGGGGATTTTTTTTTAAATTATTTATTTTGTGGTGTTGATCAATTTAGAATATTACTGAATATGTTATCGTTTAAAGATAACGGATTAGAACAGCAGAAGAAAAAACAACCACCTGCCGCCGGTGGGATCCGAACCCACGACCTCCGAATTACGCGTCCGGTGCTCTACCTCTGAGCTACGGCGACGGGTGTCAATTCTTCTGCTTTCGGGGGTATTTATGTTTACAAGTAACCTAACCTTGAGAGTGTTCATCAGCGCCACCCACGTTCATAAGCGGCGGACGTAGAACGTCCTGAGTTACCGCAGGTGTGACGTAGAACGTCATCGAACGTAGAGGGTTGAAGCTGCGTGAGAACCCTCTTATGCTTCCTAAGGCGTCAAGGCTGCCAGAATCGAGGCCCTCGCTAAGCAATTAAGCAAACAAGGGAAGGGGATGAGGGGCTCGTTATAAACATGACAGAAGCCAACAGCCACAGAAACCAAGGGGCACAGGGGATTTTTTTTTTAAATTATTTATTTTGTGGTGTTGATCAATTTAGAATATTACTGAATATGTTATCGTTTAAAGATAACGGATTAGAACAGCAGAAGAAAAAACAACCACCTGCCGCCGGTGGGATCCGAACCCACGACCTCCGAATTACGCGTCCGGTGCTCTACCTCTGAGCTACGGCTACCTCTGTACTGACTATGTAACTTTTCACTATTACTGTTAGGCTCCTTAATTATTGAGGCGTGTGGTCCACCTTAAGTAATCTGCATAAAAGTTTGCAGTATTTCAAGAACGCAGTTACCGTCGGTGCTGTGGCCCTACAAATGTCGCCAACATCGTGCCAAAATACATGCGCTTTCGAGAAGCTTGCAGGCAAAGCAACCTCTCCAGTGCACCTAGCTCGTCGAAATAGCCAAAATTTTTTGGGCGACAGCGCCGAGAGATGGTGATAGTGAAAATCTCTTTCTATGTTAATGCCGATGATGTGGCTGTGCGGCTGGTTCGTTCTTCTTACGGAGACTGGTTCAATTGCCCAGAAGGTGGGCCCCGGGTCAGAGACGGTGTTGAGAGAATTTAGACAGCGACATTTGATCAAAAGACAAGAGGTTAACTGAAGTTTATATACATACAATATTTACAGCAAGGTGGCATGAAACAAAACATGGAACTGGCTAGCTCGGCATACTTAGCCGAGACTTGGTATTAGCTTAAACCCTAGCCAAGAACGACCTTTCGGGCTACAGTGCCCGGGTTTTAAACACTGCGAGGCGTGGCCCGCAATCAACATTGACCAATCCCGACAAAACCAGCACTAACCAATCGCGGCTAACTCTTTACATCATTGGCTACCATACTTGTAGCTCGCTCTCTATAGCTTTGAGAATGTCTGTAACCCTCTCCCTAAAACATATACTGAAAAAGGAGCATCAAGAGTTACTAAAATCAAACCCCATTCCCGGAAGCGAGCACAACCCGATTGGTACACGGGATTACATGCCCCGCCCTCAACTTCTGCAGTGTTGTCCAAACTCTCTCCCCTCCTGAAATCAAGCGAAGACAAATACAAGTGCGCCGAGTCGTTCCCACGGCATCGCCTGTTTCTGCAAGCACGTGCGGTCATCGTTTCCAAGTATTGGCAACCCACGGGTTCTCAGCTGCCGCTAAGCTGCTGGCATTCCGTCGCGCGGTTGTCCGTGACATCCTTAAATTTACGACTTGTTTACGTCTTCGAGACCCCTCGGCCGCCCGAAGTGTCGCGGTGTCCCTTTTCCCGCTGCGGGAGCATCCACCAGGGCCCCATTAAGTGTGCGCCCTTTTGTTCCCGGCCCCCGTGACCATGCCGCACGCGACCATCACAGACATCACTCTGACAGGCGGGCGCCTCGTCCGGCCGTTCATCAGTTGTTCTTACCAGGCGGCACGGCGGCTCCTACGGGGTAGCTTACATATGGCGCGTCCCTGCCGCCGAATCGCGGGACCGCCCCCTTCCCGTCTCCCTTCGTGGAAGCCCCCCGTTGCGTTAGCCGTGCCCTTGACCGCCAGATGTCTCAGTCGTCCCGTGCCGCATTCCTTCCTTTGTTCCCTTTCCGCTGAACTCTGCTGGTAATCGCGGCGAGGTGTTGACACACTAATGGGCTGTTTTCTACACCCCTCCTGTGCGTAGCCTCGAGCTTTACAGTGATGTTGCAGTTAATATTTACGGTGAGATACACACCTCTCATAATTAAGGAGCCTAACAGTAATAGTTGAAAAGTTCACTGTTCGATATTCGTTAAGTAGCATGCTAGTTAGCACATGTTGCCTGTATTCTGATTTCACCGCTCACAGTGCTATGCCGAAAAAAGCACCATTCTAACTCAAAAACGCAATTTTGAAAATTGTTTAAAATTTCGTGTGAAGCACCCGATATGTGTTGTGTGGTATTCCGCACAAAAAAATCAGGCGGCACTTCGACTGTCTAAAGTGCGTAAAGGCGAAAGCGTTTTCCACACCCCTTTGCCTCTGTGGCACTGTTGACGTCACCGTTGGATGACGTCCCACATAATTAATGACTAATTAGTAAGTGAAGACAAGTTACTAATTATTGTATAATTACTCATTAATGCCTAAATACTAATTAACTGCTAATTAATGACGCTTAAGCTTCGCCTTTAGGAGTGGAATGCGACAGCGTGTTGTAGAGCTGCCAGGGAGTCCACGGAACGCCACCACCCGTTCGGCTCGATGCGTTGCCCTTTGAACGCAACGCTTTTTGAGGAAAGGAAATGGCGCTGTAATTCTCCGTCATTTCGCTTGACACCCGAACAGCACCGCATAGGAAGGGAGGAAGTGGGAGTGAAGGAAAAAAGAGGGGCAGTAATGAAGTAATTGAAAATTGCATTTGAGGAAAGGAAATTACACAGTAACTGTCTGTCACATCTCGGTGGACACCCGTCAAAAGCGTGACACCTCTGATGACAAGCATCTGCTGACAACCTTCTGTCGACAACGATGAGGCATTAAAGGCTTTCGCCTTAATATGGACATTGTTTCCAAGCCTGTGTGTGCAAGAGGCGCCGCTGTCGGGATCCATTCAAGGGGCTCTAAGAAATCTGCGGTATTCCTGGGGGCCACTCGGGGCTGCGACCGACTCTGGCGGGGGGTTGTTATTGCTGGAGTTAGCTTGAACTGATCTCACGTCTCCAGTGCGTGCTCGAAGGCGCATTCACTGGTTAGCGCAAGCGACGACGAACTTGTTACCGCACACGACTTCGTTTCTACACTTGGCTAACGGACACTAAAAATGGCTATTCATAGAAACTTGAATAGGAACGTCCTCGCCCAAATTTTAAAACGCAGCTGGTTGTGCTGCAGGATTAATTCATATATTCGTTGGGCACATTATGCTAGTTTGAGGATTTTAAAGCTGAGACGCTTTGTGGCTTATATACGTTATACCTTGTCACGGTTTATTTACTCTTGCGTCTTCTCGTACTCTGAACACGTGAAGTTTCAATCAGCCTCCAGTAAGCATTTTAAAACCCTTGACTAAAAGTGAAGGCTACCATTATCCATGCAACACCGGTGGACTACTTGGGAGTTTTTTAAAAGCCCCGTGCATACTTTCGGCATATTTCGGTCGGTCACTGCGACAGCATCACGTGACTAGCCCTTCCAGGAGCTGTGCTCAAATTTCTACGCAAGACCTGAGCATTGTGAAATCGTCCTATACAAGGCGCCGTGTCCGCAAACGTGGAAAATTGTTCATTTGTGAAATATTCAGTACTACTTTTTAAGGCCAGTGATTCGACAAGAACGCAAGAAACTATTTCTTAGGGTGGATGCCTCGTCGTTCTGCGCTAGGTCTGTTACGTACTGCTTTGGTAGGTGCTCAGTTTTTCTCCTTGTATCGCAAGCATGAAGGCTTTAGAATAAAAAATGCGATAATATTGTTAACAGCGTCTTCCCCTCACAGGAATTACTAGTCATAAGAAGTATGATACCCTGAAACAAGTGTTCAGCCACGATGTAGAGATTTGAGGTCTCGGACAGAAAGTGCTTAGTTAGGCTGGGAGAACTGGAATTTTTTTCTGCGCAGTCTGGATTATGCTGAATAGAAAAATCTAAATATTTTACCATTTTCCCCTTTTGCTTTATACTTTGTGCCTGAAGGAGCTAATGAAGGCACCGGTGCGAGCAACTTCGGCAGAAAAAGCTCCAGTTCTCACCTGCGCTGTCTCCGTCGCACCACGACAGTGCGCACAACCCGGGTGCTGACGGATGGAGCTACGGTGCTCGATCCCGTGGGCACAGTGCTTCCGGTTCCGGTTGTGAACAAGGATGTAGAAGTGGTGCCTGGAAGGGTGCTCTGCGAACAGCGATTGCATAAGAACTATATTCTCACTGACACAACATGTAGTACGTCAGGCAGAGTTCTTTCTTTTTTCTCGCTTTTTATTTGTTTGCTTCTTTCTTTCGTTCTGTATTATGCATACGATGTGCAAAAAAATACTCAAGAAGTGTTTGGACTCATAGCCACAAGGGTAACGTTGGGTCCAGTACAAACCATGGTGTAAGGGCGAGCAAACACAGAACAGCAGTGGTTCAGAAAAGCACTCTAGATGATAAGTACACAACAGTGACGGCTTTCTAGTGGTAAAGCGAGAATGTCTTAAAGGTGAGTGCCACTTAACTTTTAACCATTAGGAACTTCATTCCAGGTTTGGGCACCACTAAATTCGTTTAGCCTTGGACCATAAGTGTTTTGGCATGTTAGAAGGTTAAAATTGCGCTGAGTCGCAGCTCTCATGGTTCTGGTGAGCAGTATTAACAGATCGAAGAGGAGTGGGTCATTAGGCACTGGCTCTATGAATTATTGCCGTATATTTAGAAGTTGGTAAACCCAGTGCTTTTGATCACTAATTTGTTCTGTCAGTGCCCTTTGAAAATTTCACATTACCAACTGACGGTGGTTTCTGCGCACAACTGGATCTAGACACGTCGTAAAGTGCTACCCCAAGATTTTCTTTGCCAAGGTCCAAGCACATATTGCCGAGATTAGAGCATATTAAAGTATCAATCGGCTCCAAATTGTGGCATGAGGACTGCGGGCCATGAGCGACGCAAAGTTTACATAAAAAAAAAGTGGCTGCGTTTTAACGTAGCTGAACTGAGTAGTCGTGCGAAAGCATGTGATTGTGAAAGCATGTGTGAAAGCACCTCTTCTTTCTGGCATGTGCATGTGCACGCATCCGCGGTTCTCGCTCCTCATCTTCACTCCCTCTTTCTACTCGGCAGCAGCTGGTGCTACGATCTTCCGGACAAACCCGAGCTTACCCCAGTTACTCCGGGGCTTCACACAACATTCTTGGCTTGGTATGACCCCGTTGAGCAGTGCTTCCGCACTAAAGAAGAGTTTTACAGCAGCGTACGCATGTTTACGTAAGGAAAGTGCAAGCATCGACATACCTACACTTTTTACGTACGCTCTGCTGTCAAAATACGCTTTGTTGATGCTGCCGAAATTCCAGCGGCCACATATCATGATGGCGCGAACTTTACAGTGTGGCTGAACTTCATCCCTAAAGTGAAGGACACAGTGGAGTAGTAAAACTGGCACCTAAATTGGCCTTAACTACGCTTTTAGGGTACTCTAAGAATTTAGGATAGTGCCGATTGATACCGGAAGCTCAAATATTGAGCTCCAGCTAAAACTCAAAGAATGATCGAAGTTTAAAAAATATATTCTGAGAATAGGCCAGCCTGCGGTCTTGCGTGACAGGTAATGTCTTCTCCTCCAAGCCCAATGACAATTGTTGTATGCGATTACAACCAGCATAATCGACATTAAAGTTTATGTTCGATAATACTACTCGTTTCCATCAAAGGAAAAAGAACTCAATAGTAAGGCGGGTAGCCCCTACGAATACAGGTGCGTTCAAGGATTCCACATGAGTGTCTCAATACTCCAGTTCGCCTTCTGCACTATCAGACGCTGCAAAGGTGTTTTAGAGCGGGAGCTAAAAAGCTTAGCCATTGCTGTAGCCTTGATCTTGATCCTAAATAAAAATATAGAAATAAATATTGCCGCCATTAGGATTCGAACCCGCCACGGCGCGAACAGAGCAGCTTCGCTGGCCACTGCACGAGAGCACAATGCTACTCTCGCAGCGGAGCAGGCCTGGTGTTAAACTGCAACACACACACGCGCTGTGTGTTCCACATCGTCGTCTTTACCAACTTCCCTCTCGATCAGAGCGTAACCTCAGTCTAATATCGTCGCCAGAGGTGCCGGCGACCCAGCAAACCAAACCCATTAGCCAATGAGGCTAAACACATGCTTTAGGCCGTCTACTCGGTTTAACTGCGTTAAAAACCTCCCATGTTTTTGTTTTCGATATATCGTTGCGTTTGTGTGCAGTTCGGCCAAAGAATACTATCAGCAGACATATCTCAATTTGTGCTACTTGCGCTGTTAACAATCGGTACGCGAAAATTAACTGCTTGCGGTGAGGTCGAAAAGGACACCGTTCAGTGACCGTCGGCATTGAGGAATGAAGGAACGTGCCATGAAGCTTGGCTAATATTTTACTTTATTATTTGTATCGTTCAAGCTGGAGTGCTTTCCGGTTCTGTCGGCCTCGCAGTTACTGTGGAATAGATGAAAACGCCGATGTATCGCACAGGCTCTAATTATAGGTTTGTTCGCTAATTACTACGCAATACTGCACCACATGCACTCTCGCAGTGTGCGAACCATGTCTAATTACAATGCCGTGGTCCTAACAAATTCACGTAGCGAACGATGAGACAAGTTAGTATTACAATCTATACGATGATGGGCGGAGCAAGCAGGATTGCGCAGTGTTACCAATGCCAACAATTATCAGCTAATGGCAACAAACACTATTCGCCTTGTCAGGCACATGCTTACTGTGGTCTGATGTGTCGCGACTGAAAAGCACATGGTGCGCAAAGTTCAATTTGCATGTCAACTTTTTTGTGCGCGTGAAAGTAGCAAGGGGACAGAACAGCTAACACCACTGAAGCAAAGCCTCCTCTTACTTGCATGACTTTAGCGTCTGTCCTTAATGACGCTAATGAGTGTAGTGAAGATCAAAGTCTTGTATAACACAATAAATTTATACTGATTCTAACTAAAAAATTGCCACTAGAGACCGAGAATAATGCAATGTACTAAGCGATGTAATCCCATTTTGTGCTAAACCTGATTGGAAAAGCAATAGACCGGATAGATACAACAGCTAATCACTAAGCAGCCTAGCATTTCATCACTTGAGATGATTGTCCGTTATCTAGGACGACAAAGAGAGAAATATGTCGTTACCACAGAACTAAAGGATGGAGAAAATCATGAAACACTACGATGCATTCCGCGAAAACTATACGGTGGGGTTGGAGGAAGCACAGGGACCTTTGCTTCGTCCTAGATAATTTTTGCAGCTGCTGTTATTTTCCTTATTGTTAACTTTGTTGCACAGGCTTGAAAGGCGCAGAAGGGCTGAAAATAATACGTCTACGCCTGCTTTTCTAGCAATTTTCTTCAGATTATGCGATATATGGTGCAGGTACGGCAGAACGGCGACCCTTTTTGTTCCGCTGTGTTCCGCACAACCCGGTACCGAGACCCTATTGTGCCTTGCGTGGAGGGCGTTGTATATTACATCCCTTTAACTTGCGTTAAGGCTTACATAGGCCAAACAGGAAGATGTTTAAATGAAAGGTTAATGGAACATAAGAGCGATTTAACTAGGGCGCCATTGAGGAACCTGCCCGCCCATTGCCGGGTATGTGACAGCAAAAAGAAATGTATTCCTCATTTTAAGAAAGCAACTGTCTTGAAAAAACATAAAAGCCAACTAACGCGCGAAATCGTTGAAGCCCCCTACAATTCAGGGCTTAAGGAAGGTTGCGTAAGCACCCCATCTATCACATTATCTGAAAAAGAAATCCCCTTTCTCTCTGGTTTTATCTGATTTTACCTGGTTTTTAGAGGCACACTTCACACATGTTGCATTTTCTTTCTAGCCGTGTCAACTGTTGGCGCTCATCCTTCGTATCGCTAACCTTTTCACCATCTTCTCGCCTCCTCATGCTTTTAGCAAAATTCGTGCCTTGAACCCTGTTTTTCCCCATTTCCTTTTTTACCGCATGCCATTCGCGCTTCGTTTCATGGAACTCATTGTACAGTGTGACTCTTGTTATCTTTTAAGGCTTGTACATAGTGTGGATCCCAGTTCGATCGCGCGCCTTGATTAATCCCCCTGGTGGGCTTTTACCTGGTGTGTGTCTATATAAGTGGGGGTTCAGTTTTGTTCAAACAAAAGTTGGAAGTTCAGCTCTCTGTACTATCTTCTCCTTCATCTTCCTGTTTTGTGTTCGCGCTGCTGATACATATGGATCACAACCAACTAGCCAGGCAGATGGCGTTATCCCACCACAATGCTCCTTCTAATTTGACGCTTTGCCGATTCAGCATACAAGCTTTGACTGACCGGCGATTAAGTACAACCTCAATGCCGCTTTGTTGTTGCTTCTTTCCGGTCACCCAGTTCTTTGGGAGGGGAAACGGTGACAGTTCTAGGCAGTCGTCTCCTCGCTGGCGGGAGGCGCGATTTTTTGAACTACAAGGGACGAGTTTACGGAGCCTCGCCGTACGCTCTAACCCAGTTGTCCAGCCATAATTGTTCGAGCTAACTGGGACATAGAGACATTGCCTAAATACACATTTTGACGGCAGCCCCAACTTCGTTCCTGATAAGCCACCGCTCATGATAACCATGGCCATTATATGTGGACTGGACTGTACTTAAGAAAAGACAACTGAAATTCGCTTCAGCCTATTCCACTACCTATCTGGTACGCATAAACGCCGAATATTTTTTGTGCGTCTTTGCAGCCTATAACTATAGTTGCAGGTTCAGAGTTTGTCTTTGTGAACTGTTCATTCGCTATCGTTTCAAAATTTCCCCACAGATGTAGCTTCACTATTGCCCAAGAGCTTCACAAAAGGTTTATTGTAAAACGTCCAAAAAAAAGCGACAAATTGGCGAAAGCGCTGAAGAGGAACAATGACTTGGTGTTAGATGCTGCGTCCTAGTATTTTGAACAAACCCAAGCCACAGGCACATCTTTTTAATCATTTTTTTTTCGCCATTTCATCGAGTACATAAGTACGGCAGCCAATTAAGGCATGTGCATGCATGCCTCACACGACAACTCCACTTGAAGCCGGCATACTTTAGGGTCCCAATCACCGAACGTGGCATTGCTATTAACAGGTTATGCCAGCATAGCTACCATTTGTTGCCATTATGCAGCAAGCCGCACTTGTTGCCTCAGCCTTAATAACACAGCGTGCCTTCTTTCATCACTGCGCTGACCCTAAGGACTGTTTTATTCCAGGCTCAGGATTTCATGCGTACTTACATGTGCTGGTGGTGCCTGCGCACGAAGAGAGCGATATGCATATTTAACCACTATAATTTCTATTTACAGTTCTGGCTTTTTTATTTCCTAAAATAGTTTATTAGAGCGTCAGCTATACTACTCGCGTTACTCAAGGTCGCGTTATTCTGAAGTCCATGCTAATGGCGGCCGCAATGGCATTCGTCGCATAGCAACAGTATATACAATCGGGGACAGAAATGCCCAGGACGCGGCTCCGCCAGCCGGAGCACGAAAAACTGCATCGTTGCGCCATCTAGTGGCAGTTCACCTGGTTCGAGATCAAGGAGGAGCGCATGCACGTCCTAGCTTGCGCGTAAGCATGTACGGATGGCGCCTTCACGCAAGTTGCTCTTCGTCCAAGAGTCTTCCGCCAGATAGCGCCCAGTTAGCGACAATCATTGAGAATCTGCATGTGTTTTTACTCATGCCATATAGAACCGACGCTTGCCATGAAGCTTTAACGTCCCAGAACGGAGAAGGGAGCCGCTGTTGGAAACAATAAGAATAAAAACAGCCTGCCATTCAATCCACGCTTGATCAAGAGAATATTGCGTTCAATTTGCGAAAGACATGACAAGTGCCTTGTCATTCTAGCACAGCAACAACACGTGTCGCAGACGATCACAGTGATGCCCATATAGCGGCATCAGGCGGAAGACCCTGGGCGAAGAGCAACTCGCGTGAAGGCACCGTCAGTACATGCTTGCGCGCAAGCCAGCACGCGCAAGCGCTCTTCCTTAATCTCGAACCAGGTGAACTGCCACTAGATGGCGCAAGGATGCAGTTTCTCACGCTCCGGCCGGCGGAGCCACGTCCTGGGAACTTCTGTCCCCGATAGTACATACCACGTGACCATATGGCCGCTATAATACCTATGTAAAGAGGTGACACCCCACATGACAACAAAGTGGCACCATTTCATGGTCCATAACATGAGACCAACCGGTTGCATAGCAACGTATACTTAAAGCAGCACACAAGTGCTGCCCCAGGTGGTCAAAATTTCCGGAGCCCTCCACTACGGCGTCTCTCATAGCCTTAGTCGCTTTGGGACGTTAAACCCGATAAAACCAAACCATATACTATTGTTGTTGTTGTTGTTGTGACTGAGAGGATGAAAAGGAAATTGCACGGGCCTGCTACTGGCTCTAGCCAAGCCACCACCGCTGCCAATGTGCAGATAGAGGAGAGGTAAGAGATCAGAGGAAAGAGAAAAAGGCAAGAAAAGACGCGCGTCGCAGCAACAACTGCGTCCGCCGGAGCGGACGCTGCTGAAAAAACTGATAAGCGGCCGAAGCCGCATATACGATTGTACCTTCGTTTCCATATAAATACTCCAGTGTGCAAACAGCCGAATTGCACGTGAGTGGCGCCATTGGCACACAGATTGTGAGCCACCTAATTGCCGTAGATTATTTGGAGTAGTATCGAACGATTCAGCGTGTTATGGAGCATAAAATTACTAGTCGAATCAAAGCTGAGCTTATTACAGGGATTCGTACCGAGCACCTTTGTCCTCCTAAACCATAATTTCTTGGATCTTCAGACGTTCACACATTACAGATTGGTTGGTTGGTTGGTTGGTTGGTTGGTTGGTTGGTTGGTTGGTTGGTTGGTTGGTTGGTTGGTTGGTTGGTTGGTTGGTTGGTTGGTTGGTTGGTTGGTTTATGGGGTTTAACGTCCGAAAGCGACTAAGGCTATGAGAGACGCCGTAGTGGAGGGCTCCGGAAATTTCGACCACCTGGGGTTATTTAACGTGCACTGACATCGCACAGTACACGGGCCGATCAAAGTACTTGACGTAGGACATTCGAAGGGGTGTCAAACGATTTGACTTTTTACGCTGTATACGTTGGTTCCAAAATGGTTCATGCAAAACAGAACAAAAAACCTTACAGGTAACTCTCGATCATACGCTGCCTCAGCGTCTGATAATTTTTTTGTTCACCGCGAAAAGAATGCGAAGTTAAAGATAACATCAGGTAACCGTGGGCGCCATATTCCCTGGCACGCTGCACGGGTGGTACGTTTTCAAGCACCCACCAGTGAATGGTTTCAGTGCACACAAAAAGAGAATCCCACAGTAAGAGAAGCAAAGCAGGGAGTGTTTACACTTAGCTCAGTCGCATGTTAACCGCTTCAAATACAACCTTAAACAAAAAACATGGCTTGCCATGAGAATATGGCCACTACCACTTAACGTAAAATTCTTTTGGCAAAAGATACTAAAGTTACAGAATACGAGCTGTATTGTTTTCAGACAGTAGTGTTATTCCCGGATAAAAAATGCACAGTGCTCAAAACTTTGTTTCCGCTATAGGCTTAAATCTTTAAGCCGGGTTGCACGAAAGAGAAACATGGAGGGAAAAAAAAGAATTGTATCTTTTTTTTTTGCAGTATTACGCAGAAGTCTGCAAAAGAATGGTGCAGAAGAAATGTACCGCAGTACGCTGCTGTTCTACAGCGCAAGTACAGCCTTTGTCAAACATTTAAAGCCCAGGGGGTTCGCTTTTGGACTGCATTGCTTTGCTCGTAATGCGAGCACAGCGTCCCAAATCTCCTAAAGGTCAGAAGATTTTTGGTCCTGCTCCCTCCGATGCATAGGAGCGCCACAATAGTGCTTAGAAGCAAACCCCTGGGCTCTAAACTTTTGACAAAGGCCGTACATCACCAACAATTTTTTTTTCCCCTTGTTAGCTCAATCCTGAAATAAATACCTTAAAAATGGCGTGAAATCGGGAGCCTAGCAGAATCAGAACGCCACAATAATTAACGACGCAAAACAGTCCTTAAGAGACAACACTAATGTACAGAGTTAGAAACGCATATGAAACCAGAGGAGCAGACAAAAAAAATAAGTGAAAAATAACAGATCTTTTCCTCACGATGATCCACAGAGCGCTCATGCCGCTATAGAAAGATTCCACATTTCCTTTTTGGTAAAAAGTATTCGTAATATTTGCGCACGTAAAGTTTCTGCTGGCTTACCTAGTTCTGTGGTGGTGCCTGCGGGCGATACCGAAGAGGAAGAAGAAGTGGTGAACAGAAGCAGTGAACATCACAAATTGTTCTGCATACTTGTCAAAAGCTGATGATCTTGGAGCAAACATTTGTAGCCTAAAAAATACTTCCGCCTGGTAGCACCAATTCTGTGCCATCTCACAGAGAAATGCTTTAGCTGCAGCTTTCACTGGGCTGTATCGGCCAGTGCGACCGCTTAGACACGCCTTATAAGTAGGTTCTTCACTAAATACCAAAGCTGCTCAGGTACCTCTTCAGGGAGTACCAGGGCACGGAACGCCATGCATTGTGAAGAAACGCTTCATACGAGCGCAGAAGCCGCAAAACCAAAAGGCTGAGATCTCTTCCTTGAGCATCACGGCAGCTACACGAGGGGTCTTCCCGCTAAAATTCACACGCACTCTCCTGTGATACGAACATTTCTTTTGTTCAGTAGGAGCCACGGCGCGATCATTCGAACACATGCGCCGCTGGCCTTAAGTATCTAACAATGGACAAAGCTTGAAATGGACCAAAGAAGCGCCGGAGGACGTTTCAGCACAGAAACTCACTTTTGGACTGCGTGCCATTAGTCATGGTTTTCTTCAACCAATATTTTGTGTCGTTTTCCTGGCCATTTTCAGGTCTTTTTACCCCGTCGTAACAATGTGTCAGCCCCAGAATGACGACGTAAGAAAAACTGCTGCACTTCTGGCTGGCTCGCAAACTTTTCGTCAAAAAATAAAAACACTGCAATGTCACTTTAGTTCTTAAAATGAGTAAATTTGAGATCCGTGACCGTACTCTCGCCTAGCATTAGCCTGCTTGCGCTACTGTAGTGGACATTATAATGCAAGTCACCACTAGGTGGTCTGCTACCAACTTTTGCTTTCCAAGGATATTGATGAAACGAACAATGAGAATCGGTCACGCAACTCAGGTTGCGCAAATTTCTCCTTTAAGAGCAAATGTAAGTTTTGGAGAGACGCTTTTCCAAGCTTGTGTAATTTCTAAGACTTACCGAAATCTGACGCCTGTGCGTGTCCTAAAGAAAAAGTTCTGGTATTAGTTATTCGAAGAAAATTACCCTGTTTCAAAGAGACATGCATGCACAAACATTTCGTTCTGCTCAGAAAACGTTGATTAATCTGCAAAGCTTTAAGGAACTAAAGTTCCCAACATATTTGAAATGATGCTATTGAGAACTTTTGTTAATATTTTTTCATCCTTTCCAAGCAAAACGTGAAAAGAAGTAATCTTGACAGTGAGTTAGGCTTACTAGAGCCGAGAACAGCATATAATACAGGAAAAATGGTAGTACGTCTGGAGGACACGACCTTTTGCACATAAACACCGATTGAGATGACCGCAAGTTCCTCGAAACAGGCTCATGAAATAATACTAATAATGAAATCTCGCCCCCAGCAGCGTTAGCCAGAAAATACCGAAGCAGGTGTAATTGCAGAGACGCGAAACGAATTCATGCGCACGACAGGAATGCAATCAATTACTCGTGGATACGAGTTCTGACTCATTGACGAATCCAACAGAAACCGCCAATAAAGTTGTTCGCTGAAATTTAGCCTTTGTCAGAAAACGTTACCGCTAACCTGGCATTGTAACAATATCCCTAGAGCTAGTAGTTAAAAAGTTCTTTACAAATATGGCCAATCAACCCACAAGTTGGTTTGGTTTGGTTTGGTTTGGTTTGGTTTGGTTTATTGGGGTTTAACGTCCCAAAGCAACTACGGCTATGAGGGACGCCGTAGTGAAGAGCTCCGGAAATTTCGACCAACTGGGGTTCTTCAACGTGCACTGACATCGCACAGAACACGGACCTCTAGAATTTCGCCTCCATCGAAATTCAGCCGCCGCGGCAGTGGCACGGGACGGAGCGCTCGCGCTAGGCCAGCGGCCATTAAATCATCTCTTCTCCATCGTTCACCACGCCTCATTCTTCGGCTGGCTGCCATGTTACAATATAAAGCAAGCCGAGTATCAGGTTTGTCGGAGCACTTCCTCTTTGCTAACGGCACTTTCTGTCGGCATTTGCTGTATGGTGACATATTTCCCGCTCAAGTTGCGTCACGTGAGCTTGCATTGTCATAGACATCTTGACTGTTGATAACTCCGCGTTTTTTCAGGGATCAGCGCCCCATGCTTATATCCGGATTAGTCATTACCTCTGCTGTGGAAAACGTTATTCAGTCTCATCCGGTGAAGCCCGACTAGTAGACCTTTTTTAAGCCCAAGTGAATATGTTTGTAATTAAATAAATGTATATTTTAAGTGTATATTTAATGCAATTTATTGTATTTGAAGTACTTTTGTAGTATACTGTTAATTTATAATGAATATACTAATCGGGCAAAAGTATTTTTCACGTATTTGTAAGAATGTTCAAAATATTGCTCCTAGCATACTTAGAAATCGTTCGTATTTAAATTTAAGCGTAGGGAAAAAATATACGAAATCAATATGAAGTTAATACAATAAGCTCGAATTCAAGTGATTAGCTGAGCGCTATGATGGTCCTGGTACTTTTTGTTATAAACGTAGTCTTTCTTTCTTCGTTTCCAGCGCGACCGAGAGCTGCGGCTGGTGTGAAAAAACAAAGCACCTATGCATCAGTCTACCGAAGGTCAGTCACTCAAACCAGGTTTAGGCAGTCATATGGTACCCCTTCGCAAGTAGGGACTTTATGCAAGTAGGGACTTTAGGAGGTTATGCAACCTTTATTAAAGAGCTATATTTTTGACCTACTACGCTTCGATGAACTCGTCCAAAGCCTCCAGTCGCACTGCTCTGACACAGATTCCGTTTAAAGCTCGATTCTGTCGCAGACGTTCCCAGGTTCATGCACATCTGCCTTAACCGGGAGTGCCAACATTTCTTTGCGTGACGGAACCTAATTATCTAGAGATTTCTATCCCTCCACCAATGAATTCAAGCTTCTCCAGGAACGCTAAGCAAAGGAAGAGGCTTCAGCGGCAATCAGGGCTCGCCGCAAGATACAATCACATCGGCGTTGAGAATAATAAAACTTCATTTTCTGCCATTTGCAAAATGTGCGAAATAGTGATGATGGTTCATTTTTTTATTTTTTTTTTTGGATCTTCAGTAATGCTTACCACTGCGCGCAGTTCCTGCGGGACGCGCTAAAGAAGACAAAAGGGTGTTTTTCGAAGGCAGAATAAGCTTTCTGCATGCACACATAAAACAATTACTAATTGAAATACAGTATTAGATAGAGTAAATTATCTGAGACGGCCGGTACGTAGGGTGCTTGGGTCGTGTTAAGTGATGTTTATCGGGCGGGTTTCCCGGGTACCGATAGGAGGCCTATTTCACGACCTGGCTGTCGCGCGCAACGGACTAAGCAGCAATTCCAACTGAGCTCGTGAAACGACTGTGTAGACAAAGGTAGAATCAAAGGGGTAAGTGTGGTGGGTAATAAGCGCAGCGCGTCCACCCGGATTGTAATCGTCTTAGAACGCCAAGTTTTTTTTATGATAATACGCTGCCGAAATACGCCGAGTTGCCGAATAGTCAGACTTTACAACAAGCGGGAATCTGATCCCCTCGTGCTCTGGCCAGTCCCTGTAACCAGCTATTAAGCAGTCACACGCGACCTGTCACTAGTGCCAGCACGAACGATCATTGTATTCAATGCGGCTTCTGAATCACCGGCTCTCGCGAACTTGACAGTGGTATGCGCTTGTAGATGACGGGCAGTCCTTGCTTGCCGCTGCGTCCAATCTATTCGCATCAGTAATCGACATATTTCAAGCACCTGCTATTATGGACTTCGCGGCGCTGTCTCCTCCTGTCCTAACTTTCCGCGTACTTATGAAAGAAGGGGTTGATAGTGCACCTTCGAGTGCTGCAGCACGACAGCGCTAATGATGCGGCCGGTACGCACGAATACAGGCTGGTGCCTGAGACAGGCAGCTCGCTCCTGCACAGTTTTATTCACAAACTGTGGGCTCAGCCCTGTGCGTAGAAGATCACCACTTTGGAAAAGCGATGGCGAATATCTGTAAATATTCATCTCCTTCCACAATACGCTCAAACCTCCTCAGGGACGCTCAGCCTTTGCTGCCTTTGCGAACCGCATCTGCGGCTCGCCTCAATTCACAATCACAGCGCAACTGATAATAATAAAACTTTTCGTTTCTTTGGCAGTTCTAGAATTCCGTCTGCAAAGTACGCGGAACAGAACACGCGTGATTTCCTTTCTTTATTATCCGCGCGCCAAGTCCACAACAGGAAAGGTTTTCAGTGATGCTTACCAATACGCGCCGGTCCTGCGTGTCGTGAAAAAGAAAACAAAACGGTGTTACGGTCAAAGGCAGATCAAGTATGGCGCATATACACGTGGAGTAAGTACGTATCCCTTGCAATGAAGTGTTAAGAACACAGCGTGAATTGGCTTAGACGGCCGGTACGTTGGGTGCTTGGGAGAGATCTTGCATTTTGGTGATTATCTGGAGGGCTGTTTGAATAGCGGTAGGAGGCCGATCAGTGTAAGGACCCATGGCGTGTCACGGTCTGGTTGCCGCGCACAATGGAGTAAGCAGCAGTTCCGTGTGAGCTCGTGAAGGGTCTCTGTAGACGAAGGTCTAATCATAGTAATGAGTGCGCTGGGTGATAGGAGTAGCGCGTCCGCACGGGTTGGAATCGTCAAAGAGCGCAAGTTTTTGCATGAAAACATGCTTTCGTCAGATGGGTTGTGACCGAATCGACAAAATTTTTCAAATGTCGTTGACCAGTTGCCACTCGTTCACTAGCCGGTCCCTGTAACCAGCTATTAGACACTCAAAGTCGCGACCTGTTACAAGCAGTGAAATCGAGCGAACTTTCTGCTGAACGCGGCGCCCGATTTGTTGACCTTGCGCCGAGTTACATCGTACTTTTCTCAAACTGACAGCTTTAAACCTTCCTTCTTCCCGCGCAACTTAAGTCTGAAATTCGCCTATGTAATGAATGGCAGCGCATAGTAATTCCGCGTGCCTTTTTCGCTTGTTCATTTTTACTTGTTGCCCTTCTGCTTGGATCTGTAATAAGGTCTGCAGTACGAAATAAAAATACATAAATAAAACGCTACAATGATGCGCGTGTGGCGAGACGAAGGGTAGCCCTTGTTTTCTTCTGCAGACGCAGTTGCCTGCTATCGACATATAATAATAATAATAATAATAACTTGTTTATTTCCATCAGTGATGAGGGAGACTGCGGATAAAAGACACTTGACAACAAGCGACTTGACTGAAGCCCGCAGCCTCCCTACAATGCAGGCAGCGATAGAAAAACAACCAAAAAACTCGCAGAAAGCACAATGTTCAAAATTAATGCACGCACACTTGATAGTCACAAAAGATAAATAACAAAAGGCAAGATAACACTTTTAGTTGTTATTCTAAGCAAGGATTGTTAATGAAATGTTTGCGTAGGGTTCGTACAGAAATTGTATGCAAATCTATACCTGATTTGTGGAATGAATTTAAAAGGGTTGGCAGTGTGTATGGCACTTTTTGCCTGGAATAATTTGCCCGCGCAGTGACCACCTTCCACTGTTCTGTGTAACAGGTGGCGTAGGAATGTGTGTTTTTATCGAGATCTGATAATTCATGAAAAAAACTTGAGATTTTCTTTCACCTCCCGTTTGAAAGCCAGACTTAACTTATAGTTATAAAGATTCAACGCGCCTATTATGTTTGCTTTCGAAAATAGCTCTGAAGTATGGGAATAATACGGTACATTAAAAAGTGCTCGAACAATTTTTTTTTTGCAGTATATGTATTCTTTCAAGATTTGTACGTGTCGTGGTACCCCATACCAATACACAATAATACAAAGAAGACACAAAGAGGCTATTGTAGATATCTCGTACACATGCTATTACTGCCTCGCGACGATGCCGTCTCCTGTTTTAGCATTCCGCGTTCTTGCTCAGCATGGGACTGATAGCAGACTTCTGGTAATAGAGCATGCGAGCGCCAACGATGCGGCCGGTAACCGAGAGTCCATATTGGAGCATCCAACAAGCAGCATACGCGCTGTTTTCTTTACAAATTGCAGCGTCAACTTCATGCTGAGAACAGTGTGGTTAGCTGTAGTGACAGCAAGTACCTCTAGAGATATTTATCCTCCCATCAATACACTCAAAACTCTTTAAAGACGCTGAGCAAAGGAAGGTGCTTCAGCGGCAATTAGGGTCCGCTATAAATTGCACTCAAAGCGCAGTTTAGATTAATAAAACTTAATTTTTTTCGTCCATACTAGAATTTCATCTGCAAACTGCGCGAAATAGTGCGCATGAGTTATTATTTTTTCATATCTGCACGCCAAGTGCACTACACCAAAAATATTCAGTAATCCTTACCACTGCGCGCCGGTCCTGCGTGAGGCACGTAAGAAAACAAGCGCGAGTTTTTTCAAGGCAGATTAAGCATGACGCGCCTTGACGCACAATAATTATGCATTGAAAGGAAGGATTAATGAGACAGTGTCAGATTCGACAATTGTCGACTCTTATACTTTCTCATTATGTGTCATCAACTAATCCGCTCATTGCTCTAGAGAGGTTACGTAACCTTGTGACGTCATCACAACGGGCTCGCAGAACCTGCTCGCCATGCATGTGGCGACTAAATGGACGGTTGGTGGAGAGAGATCGCGTGACCTTGTGACGTCATAACAACCTACCCATGGAAGACGAAACAGAAGAGAAGAAAGAGAAGCAGGAAAAAATGAAGAGGAAATCCGGTTAGAACTAGTTATTGACTTGAGGTAGCGTAGAATAGCCATCTTTGCTTCCGCTTGCTGATTCACCTGCATGATCGAAGTGGACCAGTTGAGTGCTAACGAGTGTTTCCTGATTAATCAGAAACGCATAAAAGTGACACGGAAACGCCGAGGTAGCAGCCGTGAAGACCTCGAATGTTGTCCCATTCTAATCTTAAGGTGCGTTAAGAGTCCTCTTATTTCTTATGAGCGGCAGGGTGAATTGCCCGAGACTGCAGGTACGCAGGGTGCTTGGGAGAGGTCTTGTGCATTGATGATTATAGGGATGGCTTCTGGGGTAGTCAGTATAAGGACCCAGGGTGTATGCATTGTCCGGCTGTCGGGCGCAGTAGGAGTAAGAAGCCGATCCGATCTGAGCTCGTGAAGCGTTTGTGTGGACGAAGGTCAAATCAAGGGTATTAATGTGGTGGGCAATAGAAGTAGCAGGTTTTCCCGGGTTGGAATCGTCTGTGAACGCAATTTTTGCATGAAAATGTACGGTTGTGAGATGAGGAACGGCTGAATCAAAAAAACTTTGCAAGAGTCAGTGACCAGATGCTAATCGTGGGCTGGCCGGTTCCTGTAACCGCCTATAAATATCCAAGGTCGCGACCAGTCACGGGGCGCCGAACGTGCAGACAGCCATTTCAACGAGTCGTCCGATTTGCGGACCCTGCGCGAACCTCACAATGTTCCCGCTTTTTGGTGAGATGCACAGCTTTTGCTTTCCTCTGCCGACGTAGTTGTCTGCGCTGATTCCATCGGCATCTATAATCAGCAAATCTCGAGTGAACAAGGGACCCGTACGGGTCCTGAAACGTCAAGTTTTTTATAAACCATCTTTTCGCGAGTGTATGTTTTATTTTACCAACGTGTCCTCCTGTTTTAACCTTCCGCGTACCCACGCAACAAAGGGTTGATAGCTAGCTTCGGGTAATAGAGCACGACAGCACTAACGATGCGGCCAGAAGGCGAGAGACCAGATCGGAGCCTCCTACAGGCAGCATGTGCGCTGTCCCGTTTACAAACTGCAGGCTCAAATTAGTGCATAAAACACTAATTAAAGCGACTCTGAGGAGAAATTGAAGTTGGCTTATATCGACAGAATACCAGCTCCTGATTACAAAACCGCCACTAACACTGACAACAAAGCTCTTGTAACCTAGAAAAGAGCAAGAACCAAAATACAGGTATCGCCGCCACAGGCCAAACTCGCAAGTACAAGCGTGATGACGTCATAGGACAAAACAGTGTTGCTAGAACCAATGGTTCTAGCAACACTAGAACACGAGAAACAACAAATCACTGAGGCGCAGCCAATGCATGCGCAAATCTCCTAGACATCGCCAGATGGCACCACGTACCCGGCAGCTACCGCGCGCCTGCAGCATCGGGACCAATCAGCGCCTGCTCACCGGCGGTAGGCGGGCTCCCGGTATTCCGCTAACGGTAACAAGGTACACGGTATGCTAAAGGTGTCTATTTGCGAGAACTTCGTTGACGACTTCGAGAACGGGATCCATCGTAACGCTGGGAAAACGCCGGTGCAAACGTAAACGAAGCGACGGTAGCGACGGCCGCAATAGCCGATAGATGCCTGCAACGTGAGGCCGGCGGTAGCTTTCTTTTCGGCTGCCGCTCTGATGGCATCAGAAATCACGGAGTCTGCGTTGCGTCATGTGCACGTCACGTTTCACGCCACTTAGTCCTGTGTCGTCATAGAGTACCAAGTTTGAATCAGAGCGGCGGGAAAAACTTTTTCAATTTCGAATCCATATTTCTTAAAAATAAATGCATCTTTCACTGCCGGTCAAGTGGCAACAAAGCCATGAAATGCCGAACTATCGGATTTTGCTATAAAAAAATATTAATAGAGCTCTCCTCACTGTCCCTTTCTCTCCTCACTGTCCCTTTTCTTAACTGACAGCGAATACGTCTAAACATTACCTTCCTTCAATCAATACACTAACGCCTCTTAAGCAAAAGAAGATGCTGTAGCAGCAATTAGGATTCGCCTCAAATCAGCAGTTACAGCGCTATTGAGAATAGTAAAACATTTTGTCTGCTTGGGCGTTGTAGGCTTTCATCTGCAAAGAAAGCGGAATAGTCTTGAGTTCTTTTTATTTCCGCGTGAAAAGTACACTACAGGAAAGATGCGTTTATCGAAAGCAAATTAAGCATGGCTTATGCACACCTAGAATAATTATGCCTCGAAATGAAGTATAAAGCAGCAGAGGGAATCTCCTGACATGAACGGTACTTCTCATGTAAATGTTTGAAAGTATTTTACCAGCACCTCAAATAGACAAACAGGCTCATAGGTCTTTGCGCAAACTCTTTCAGGCTTAACATTGCTGTTTATAAATTAGTCGAGAGTATGCCATGCTTACCAGTTCGGCGCATGGCTGGCCCCTGTTAACAGGAAAAATACACTTGAATCATTGAGGAAGGAAATAGGACGCAGCTGACTCATAATAAACGGGCTTACATCAAGGTCACACAATCAGTTGCTACAAACAACCATGCTTTTGTGTTGTTATAACGACCATATAGCGTAAAGTTTGCGAATGGTGCAAGCATTCTCTTAACACTTTTGCTTCTTCTGTAATCAATATCATAAGTGCGAATATCCGAGAATTTATATGACGATGTGGCCTTACTGATAGTACACTTCTTTCAATAGAATATATTGTTTGCCTCGAAGAATACGTGATATTGAGCATAACAACAAAATAAATAATGTAACTCCTCAACCTAATTACCAGTAAAGGTAAAAGCCCAGAAACTAAGCCAATACGTCACGTACTATAACGTCAAGAAGCATAGGAAACATTGAGCAGCGGTAGTGTTCACGTCATTCTTTTCTTCACATATGTCATCAGACGCATAGCTATGTACGCATAAACTGGAGCGTTCCATCAAATTCAACCGTATAAACGATAACTTCTGTGCATCACAAGTAATACGAAAAATATTTCTACTCGGTACGGTCAAGGTTGCTAATTCAAACACCATTAAGAATGACGACGGGTGCTTCTTTGGTAGAACCAGATCAACCGGTGAACTGGTGAGGCTGTCTAACGGAATTCTTGTGGAAGTGCCCCTGTTCACTAGGCAACGCTTGAAGCTGAACTATGTTTATGCCACTCTTGGTGTGGAACTAAGCTCTTTGACACTTGTGATCCGGCGCAGTGATCGCACTTCCACGGAACGCCATTTATAAATTTACTTACATGGGCTATATACAGCGATGGGGCGGAAAATCTGGAAACTTGAATGTGTGTTGAGCCTCCAGCTCAAATCGAGACTCAGTAATGCTAATGGAAAGATATCTGATATTTAGTATAGTCATACAATGACTAAAACGTACCGCCTGCAGCTGTCGCCAAGTCATGAAACTAATATTCGAGATGATGACGCGAGAAAATTCCAAGTACAAGTAGGAAAAACGCACCTAGCTTTGCTATATATTTTAAAATAGGTGATCTTCTGACGACACTATTATGGACTCGCTCTACATGGGAACAAGCTTTGAAATCAAACCGGAAACCTTGCAAGATATTAGCACCTCCACAAAATAGCCCGAAGAGCAGACTGGAAGAGAGCTGTGGCTTCGTAGATTTTGTCTCGCATAGCCGACAATGCGATGTGATATCACGCGCCTGCCGACGTCTTCATTTAGCATGCCTTGTGTAGCTTGCAAAATTTGCTGAACTTGCGTTCCTGCTGGACGGTACGCATCAGGCATGCAACAAAGGGTTAGGATGATGTGCTCTGAGAGGAAATTACCCTAACGGTGAGAAAT
Organism: Amblyomma mixtum; assembly: GCF_055824585.1. NCBI lineage: Eukaryota > Metazoa > Arthropoda > Arachnida > Ixodida > Ixodidae > Amblyomma > Amblyomma mixtum. The sequence continues at coordinate 164,182,465 of NC_143012.1, forward strand.
CGTATTACTTGTATGTGTAAAATAAGAAATTTAACAACTAAGACGTCTATGGCCACCGTCGGACGTTGCCAATAGAATGAAGCGCGTTCTAACTAAAGAGGCAATGACGAAATGGAAGCTGTGCTAAGACGCAATTGTGTGATGTGAATTCGCTGTTTTATGTTGCACACTTCGACCATGAGCTTCGTGTTGTTAGAGCGATGATTGACGCTGTCAGTAGACCAAACATTCAATTTGGCGCAGAGCGGACACAGCTAGAAAACAAATGCAGCGGTTCAGTCGATACGCGTGGTTGTTTGCTGCCGCGTGACAATTTTTCATGCGTCTCATGAACTAGCAACGGAATTGATAGCGCGTCGCGAAACCTCTACCTTGGCGACGAAAACTACGGACCGCTGTTTGTTCTACTTCGTAAGGCTGTTCAAAAGGAGCAACCTAAAGAAGCTGCGCAACAATGCACACGCTAAAACACAGTTAATCACGATCAGAGCCAGGGTGGAAAGCGACGTACGGAAGGAAGAGCGTGCGCCGGAGTTCTTGCCGCCGAAAATTTGCGACCTTCTTGTGGATCATTGCTAAAGCAGCCAATGGCTCGCAGCACGCGATAGGAACCGACTGTTTATAATGGCACAACACACCACATGGCGTTTGTACCATGGCCGTGAATAGGCGCTCGAATCATCATCTTCAGCCAAGTCACCCAAAATACACATCAGTTATGTTGCCTTTATGACACTACATGTCCTGCCCATGTGCATTTCACTTGGATATCACTAGCACATGTTTGTTCCCTTATCCCTTCAGCTGTCTTGCTGTCTTAACCTAACGATAGAGCCGAACAGCTGCGATTTGCTAGGGGCGCAGGGGGGTGGAGGTTTCTTTCTCTCCCTCTCTCTCTCTCTCTTTCTTTGACACGCCCATACGCTCAAAGCAAGGCTTCCTACTAGCACGAACCTCGTCCGAGATGGCAGTTGAAGGCCCGGAAATTTGGGTACCCTCAGCTGCCATCCCGGACAAGGTTTGTGCTAGGGCAGCCCTGCAGCAGGGAGGGTGCACTAAGCGTCTCCGCTAAGCGACCGCAGTCTCCGCGTAGGTTTTGGACCAGCGACTGATCTTGCCTAATCTTTTCTCTGAGCAATAGCCCAGTTTAGCCAATATTCTTTTAGCTCCATCATTTTGCTTTAGATACCTGGGTCCTAAATAATATTTTGCAGTTCGTCGGCCGGATTACTAGCAAATCATTGTCATCAGTAAATCACAGAATCACGGAGTGAGTAACACGTTCTCCTGGGCGAGTTGGTTCATCTTGGTAAAGTAAAAGCTTTTAGACCAAAACGACTAAGAAGGGACGGGGACAGAACACAGACACAATTAAAGGAGCGCTACTCTCAACTAAATTTATTGCCAGATGAATTAGTCATTTTATACACTGGTTCCAGTACATAATCTGCTCACATTCCGAAGACTGCGTACATGCGCACACGCCAGGTGACGCTGCCGATCACACATCTTGTAAGATAATCCTATCTAAAAACTTGTACTCGTTAGAGTACAACTTCACCGAGGGGCTGCTGACACACACAGATCCCTTCTTCCTGATGTGGAACGCCTCTGTCAACACCCCAGAGGCCTCATCATTGCCTCTTCCGATAACCCGTGTATGTTTTAGCAATGGCACGCATGTCCCTGCCCGATCACAGGATCTACAATTAACAGCCAAGTTTGATCTGGTCCCCTGCTCAAGGCATCTTTCGTGTTCCCGCAAGCGCTTATTCAAACAACGTCCAGATTGGCCAATATACACTCTTCCACAACTGAGGGGTATCTCATAGACGATTCCAACATTGCAACCAACTTATCTAAATTGGTGCTTCGTTAGGCATCCCTTATTTCTCTCCTCACCATTCAATGTAGGGCATAGGCTTTTCAGCTTGCAGGGCGCTGAAAAAACAACTGGAATGTCGTATTTGTTGGCCACTTTTTTTAAGTTGTGGGCCACGCGGTGAGAGTATGGTATCAGCAGATAAGGAAGGGAACGAAAGGGCAAGAATGAAAAGGCCTCTCTCTCTGACGTATACTCTGACGCATGACTCGCCTTTTGATCGTCTGTGCATTTTTTGGACGACTATCTGGAAGGGTAGACCACTCCAATATGCAGTTCTAATCAGCTTTCACAGAGTAGCTTGTCATCCTCAACACGGCAAGTGTTAATCGAGTAGAAGGGGAAAATCACGCTAAACTCCACTCTCTAAGCGAGAAATGCGCCATTTGCATCCTATCGGGCTTGAGCAGAAGCCAAACTTTGCGAACAACATCAACTACATGTAGTTGCCCTAATCAGTGTCCCTTTCACGTTGACTGTATCTTTTGCCTTATCCTAGCTCGCTGCGCTATCTTCTTTTCAACTTGAAGCCTTCTCTTTAACGTCCATGTCCCTGCCCCACGGGCGACCACTGTCAGGATACAACTGCTATTAATTTTCCTGTTGATAGATATTGCTAAAGTGCTGTTCTTAACTTCCGACTGCCTGCCAAAATCACTTCTGCTCATTTTCACTCTCGGGGTTGTTAGTTCCTCGTCATTGTTTACCCGCCGTGGTAGCTCAGTGGTTATGGCAACTCAGTGGTTACGGCGTTCGGCTGCAGGCCCGAAAGACGCGGGTTCTATCCCGGCCACGGCGGCCGAATTTCGATGGAGGTGGTGGTGGTGGTGAAAACTATTATTTCATGAAATAGAGTTCGGGAGCCACACAATGGCCCCGCAGCATGGTCGGCGTCCCTAGTCCGGGACACCGCATGACGAGTCCCCGTCTCTCGCCCGTTTCACCAGAGCCATTTGGGACTCAAGCGAGGAGCAGTTGAGGAGGGCAGTCTCCCATGCCTCTCGGGAAGGGGCGAAATTCTAGAGGCCCGTGTACTGTGTTGTCCAATGTTAATGCACGTGAAAGAACTCTCGGAAGTCGAAATTTCCGGAGTCCTTCACTACGGCGTCCCTCATAGCCTGAGTCACTTTGGGACGTTAAGACCAAATAAACCAAATAAACCAGTTCCTCGTCGTTAGTATACGGTAGATGGCAGCGAAGTACTACGCCAGGTTGACGAATCCTTGTTCTGGCGATGGGGGCGTGGTTTTAGTATTCCTTCAATATGTCAAATAAATGTGGTTAAACTCTGGCTAGCGTAGCCGCACTGGTCATAGGGGTCGTTCGCAGGGATCAAGGAGCACCAAAACACTGGTTCTTAGCACTTTAATACGCAAAATATGAATTAAGCAAAGAACAGTATAAATACTTGCACACTCAGGTACTTTTGTGACTGCGTTCAAAAGCCAGTAACAATTTTTTGTTGCGCCGACAAATATTGAGAAATCGGCAGGTCCCCAACTAGAACCAATTGTCATTTGATAAACTTTGAGCAGCTTGTTGGAGCTGACCGGAAGACGCATTGAACCTTCTCGATAGGTCCAGGGATAGCACACTAGTTTTTACTCAACCAATTTGTTTCATTTCCTCCCGCAAAAGAGATCAGAAAATGGGATGAGAGATTCCTTGACGTTGACTGCGAGTTGCACATTCCAGCCTCTTTTTCCTTCCGTCAGCTTGCTCACAGTGACACCAAACATTAACAGGAAAGCACAGGGCTACTGGGAACGTATTGAAAAACTTTGCATGCAAGCTCCGAGCAGTAAAGGGTACACGGCGGACGAATGGTAGGCAATGAATCCGCGGCACTGGACAGTAAAGGGTTAAAAAGACAAGCACTAGGCTTTGTAGCGTTACCTACACTGGCCGATGTTCAGCAGTTTCGCGTGGCTCCTGGAGAGCCGTGTGCGCGTGCGCGAGGAGCAGTGACGTCAGACGTGCCTCGCCGCGCACGCTCGTCTTCCTTTCCTTAAAATGATCGGAGTGTAAAACGTTGTCAACGCCAACGAACACAATGAACGCCGACGGCCTATGGGTTCAGCGCCGCGTTTCTGGCACAACGTTCTCAGTGCCTGCAGCCCACATCTCTCTCTTATCACCCCGTGTAGCTATAAGCCCGACTAAGGCGCCCACTGACCCAGGGAACCATTATGCGCGCTTCCTGTCCTTAAAATGATCGGAGTGTAAAACGTTGAAAACGCCAATGAACACAATGAACGCCGACGGCCTATGGGTTCAGCGCCGCGTTTCTGGCACAACGTTGTCAATGCCTGCAGCCCACATCTCTTTCTTATCACCCCGTGTAGCTATAAGCCCGACTAAGGCGCCCACTGACCCAGGGAACCATTATGCGCGCTTCCTGTCCTTAAAATGATCGGAGTGTAAAACGTTGAAAACGCCAACGAACACAATGAACGCCGACGGCCTATGGGTTCAGCGCCGCGTTTCTGGCACAACGTTCTCAGTGCCTGCAGCCCACATCTCTCTCTTATCACCCCGTGTAGCTATAAGCCCGACTAAGGCGCCCACTGACCCAGGGAACCATTATGCGCGCTTCCTGTCCTTAAAATGATCGGAGTGTAAAACGTTGAAAACGCCAACGAACACAATGAACGCCGACGGCCTATGGGTTCAGCGCCGCGTTTCTGGCACAACGTTCTCAGTGCCTGCAGCCCACATCTCTCTCTTATCACCCCGTGTAGCTATAAGCCCGACTAAGGCGCCCACTGACCCAGGGAACCATTATGCGCGCTTCCTGTCCTTAAAATGATCGGAGTGTAAAACGTTGAAAACGCCAATGAACACAATGAACGCCGACGGCCTATGGGTTCAGCACCGCGTTTCTGGCACAACGTTCTCAGTGCCTGCAGCCCACATCTCTCTCTTATCACCCCGTGTAGCTATAAGCCCGACTAAGGCGCCCACTGACCCAGGGAACCATTATGCGCGCTTCCTGTCCTTAAAATGATCGGAGTGTAAAACGTTGAAAACGCCAATGAACACAATGAACGCCGACGGCCTATGGGTTCAGCGCCGCGTTTCTGGCACAACGTTCTCAGTGCCTGCAGCCCACATCTCTCTCTTATCACCCCGTGTAGCTATAAGCCCGACTAAGGCGCCCACTGACCCAGGGAACCATTATGCGCGCTTCCTGTCCTTAAAATGATCGGAGTGTAAAACGTTGAAAACGCCAATGAACACAATGAACGCCGACGGCCTATGGGTTCAGCGCCGCGTTTCTGGCACAACCTTCTCAATGCCTGCAGCCCACATCTCTCTCTTATCGCCCCGTGTAGCTATAAGCCCGATTAAGGCGCCCACTGACCCAGGGAACCATTATGCGCGCTTCCTGTCCTTAAAATGATCGGAGTGTAAAACGTTGAAAACGCCAATGAACACAATGAACGCCGACGGCCTATGGGTTCAGCGCCGCGTTTCTGGCACAACCTTCTCAATGCCTGCAGCCCACATCTCTCTCTTATCGCCCCGTGTAGCTATAAGCCCTATTAAGGCGCCCACTGACCCAGGGAACCATTATGCGCGCTTCCTGTCCTTAAAATGATCGGAGTGTAAAACGTTGAAAACGCCAATGAACACAATGAACGCCGACGGCCTATGGGTTCAGCGCCGCGTTTCTGGCACAACGTTCTCAGTGCCTGCAGCCCACATCTCTCTCTTATCACCCCGTGTAGCTATAAGCCCGACTAAGGCGCCCACTGACCCAGGGAACCATTATGCGCGCTTCCTGTCCTTAAAATGATCGGAGTGTAAAACGTTGAAAACGCCAATGAACACAATGAACGCCGACGGCCTATGGGTTCAGCGCCGCGTTTCTGGCACAACCTTCTCAATGCCTGCAGCCCACGTCTCTCTCTTATCGCCCCGTGTAGCTATAAGCCCGATTAAGGCGCCCACTGACCCAGGGAACCATTATGCGCGCTTCCTGTCCTTAAAATGATCGGAGTGTAAAACGTTGAAAACGCCAATGAACACAATGAACGCCGACGGCCTATGGGTTCAGCGCCGCGTTTCTGGCACAACGTTCTCAGTGCCTGCAGCCCACATCTCTCTCTTATCACCCCGTGTAGCTATAAGCCCGACTAAGGCGCCCACTGACCCAGGGAACCATTATGCGCGCTTCCTGTCCTTAAAATGATCGGAGTGTAAAACGTTGAAAACGCCAATGAACACAATGAACGCCGACGGCCTATGGGTTCAGCGCCGCGTTTCTGGCACAACCTTCTCAATGCCTGCAGCCCACATCTCTCTCTTATCGCCCCGTGTAGCTATAAGCCCGATTAAGGCGCCCACTGACCCAGGGAACCATTATGCGCGCTTCCTGTCCTTAAAATGATCGGAGTGTAAAACGTTGAAAACGCCAATGAACACAATGAACGCCGACGGCCTATGGGTTCAGCGCCGCGTTTCTGGCACAACGTTCTCAGTGCCTGCAGCCCACATCTCTCTCTTATCACCCCGTGTAGCTATAAGCCCGACTAAGGCGCCCACTGACCCAGGGAACCATTATGCGCGCTTCCTGTCCTTAAAATGATCGGAGTGTAAAACGTTGAAAACGCCAATGAACACAATGAACGCCGACGGCCTATGGGTTCAGCGCCGCGTTTCTGGCACAACCTTCTCAATGCCTGCAGCCCACATCTCTCTCTTATCGCCCCGTGTAGCTATAAGCCCGATTAAGGCGCCCACTGACCCAGGGAACCATTATGCGCGCTTCCTGTCCTTAAAATGATCGGAGTGTAAAACGTTGTCAACGCCAACGCCAATTAACACAAAGAACGCCGACGGCCTATAGCTTCAGCGCCGCGTTTCTGGCACAACGTTGTCAATGCCCACGCATGCAGCGCACTCCTCTCACTACCACCACTTAGCTTAAAGCACGGTTGAGGTGTCCATTGTTCCAAAGGGACAGTTATGCGCCTTCTCTTTGGTTCAGGTGTCCACCGAAATGTGGACACCTCGCCCTCACCTCAGGCTATGTATATCCTGGCATAGCAGAGCTAAGCCATTGGCAATTTTTTGGCTCACAGTATAGCTCGAGGTTATGTCAGCCGAGCAGTGAGCCGGGTTGAGTCCCCAAATTTCACGAGAGATGCATTCATATCATTTCACGAATACACCAATCAGTTTAAACTGGAAAGGAGGATCTATCCGCCACCAGACAAAAAGCTCGACAAAAGCCAGGAGGTAACGTGGCGTCGGCTCCAGACGCGAGCCTTCTTTAGCCCGTCGAGACTAGCACACATGTATCCAACACAATACAACGCTACTTGCAAACAATGCGGCGAGATAGCCGGATATGACCACGTTTTATGGAGCTGCAAAAAGGCGCCGCCACCGGCGGACCTACTACCAGTCCCTTCTCTAGAGCGGTGGGAGGCTATACTGGCCAGCTCAGACCCGTTGACGCAAGTCCGGGCCACTGAATGGGCTCACAAGGTCGCCAAGAGCCATGGGCTCGAAGCCACCTAGTATAATGCCCACTAGGGCTCAGTGCTGACAATAAACGTTTTCCAATCCAAATTGTCAAACACTGATAATTAAAGCGGCACCGGGATTCTATCCGTGTAATTTCTGTGCAACGGGAGGCTACTGTAACTCTACAGTAAGGACGCCACTTCACAAATACCCTCCAGTAATTTTTTTTAAATGCCTCTTCTAGAAGCTGTTATCTGTATTCGAAATTTTAATATCACCGTCTTCGAGCCTTTCTCTCCTCTAGCCCCTTTTTTCACGCCGAAAGGTCGACGCTCCTCCACCGGCCTCACCGCCGACGCGCGCAGGAATTCCCCAGTGGGCATAACTTTATCACCCGCAGTAGCGACGCGGCTGACTGGCCGGAAGTCATTGGCAGCTACGTCCGAAAGAATCTAACCAATACTCATCGCTTAACAGCCATAGGCAGGAGGCTGAAACAGGGGACAGCAAGAGTACGGAAAAGTAATCGGTGTGCGCATTCAAACACACGTGCTTCAGCACAACATTCCGTGCTTATCATTGCAAAAACCGCTGCCTAAATTTTTTCTCTAGGGCCTTGAATATCAAGCACACCAGTCCAAAACTGTTCCTCAGAGGCTGCATCCACTTTAGCATTCGTCCCCTGAAAACAACGCACAGAGCAATTAAGTTCACAGGAGGCGAAAAGCACAAGACAAGGAGCTGATGGTGGATCACTCCAAGAGATGAGATCGGATACAGTCTGCAATTATCTCTTTGCACATGTGATAGTGTAGGCTCCTCGAAGCCATGTGCGATATGTCCTGATGCGTCTTCTGATTAGCGACATTGCGATAAGCGAACAGCCTTGCTTTTTACGCTTTTTAGACGTCACTCACTTGTGTGTGGACGGTAGGGCCGAAGAGGGCGTTGAGGCGACCTGTCCCTAGTCGTCGACAGGGCGCTGAAGTCTCGACGTCGCTAAAGGAGGGACCAGAATTGCCGAGACGTCCGTCCGCACCAAGACAGCTTCTTCTTCTGCCGCTTCTTCTTCTCCAAAAGCACGTGCTCAAAATTTCAGTTTTCGTCGTCGTCTCACATATGTTCACACATCAGTGTTTGCAAGGGAGAAACCAAGTTTTGTTTAATGAGATGAAAGGTGTAGAGGAAGGTACACAAGTTTTTCTTTAGAAGAGACAAGAGGTCGGCCGGAAAGATATCTGCCCTGCTACTCCACATTGGGGAAGGGAAACATGATAAGAAAGAAGGTCATGATGGGCGACGACGCGGTGAGAAGAATGATGAAAGTATATACGTCACATTTGTTGGCATCACTCTCGAGTCGAGGCCCGTCGTTTTATTTTAAAATGATTCACATGTGCAATAAGGCTTTGGTGAGAGTCAAAAATAACTCCTAATAATTTACTGCTCGGTTCACACTTGGGACTGTAAGTGTCTAGACGAACAGTTGGCTTACGTTTCGGGAACGCCGGGACTCCATTAAAAAAAAAAACATAAGAACACTGCTGAGTTTAACTCAGCGCGATACGTGGTACACCAGTTTTTGATTAGTTAAAACATGTGAATCCAGTGTTGACAACTCGCGCTACTCTTACCAGGGACAAGTATAATGGTGTCATCTGCATATGCCTGAGTGTAGATAGGTGAGGGGACAGGAAGATTTAAGAGACCATAAAGGAAAATGTTGCTTAGTAATAGAAAACATGATGAGGGGCACCTCATCTCCTAAAGTGCGGAAATGCGAAAGCTATGCGCGGTCCGCCATCTGAATTAACGTCTCGGACCATAGCTGTGGGCATGGCTAAGTGACCGAGCTAGCGTCCGCTGTAGTAGTACTACGCGCGCGCCACCTGCTGGACCAGCGTCGTATATTTCGGGGGGGGAGAATATCAGTGGGTGCCGTATGATGGCGCTACAACACGCCAAGCAAGAAGCAAATTTACCGGAACCGTACGTTTGTACTCAGTTAACTGTGGCATCTGTAATTTATCTGCACATACTTACTCATGAGCTCCTCAGTACATATCTCGGAGATACGTTTCGAAGACAACTTCGAATTCACTAGACCCGCCTTTATCCAGATGCAAACGTCGAACCGTCGTGGCGTTTCACTATGCTCTCTGCTGGAAAGAGCGCATCGGCCCTTGGCCAAAGACTTGCAGCCTCTGAAAGCATCATGGACATCTACAGGATTGTGCTACCTCGTCTGCCGTCCGGTCATTTAGTACACAACACCATATTTGTTTGCATGGTGACTTAAATGGCCGTCCGCACCGAGATCCTAACTTCAGGAATTCCTCTCTCATCCCCCCCCCCTTTTATGAACCTTCGTGATATTGTTTGAATCTGACAATACCAAATGACCCATATTTGGATGGCGACTTGTGAGAATAGCGTTTCAAAGCAGAAGCTCATGGACTAGGTGGAGCTGCGCGTGAAAGCGCTGGAATGCATTATATTTGATCCGGAAACAAGAAACATTAAGTTGAAGCTGGTTTAGGCTCCGCGCCACATGGAACATCGCCGGATTGAGGAAGCTTTCGAACCGTATGGCATGATTCACTCAGCGGAGCGTGAAAAGTGACACTGCCCTTAAATGGAGCACATGGAAGCAGCAAACCGTGAGGTGTCTATCACGCTGAAAGATGCGGTTTCATCTTCCAGCATTCCCCACACCCTTAGTGTATTTGGTATTCAGTTCTTGATAGTCATACCAGGCAGGCCTCCACTGTGTGTTCGGTCCAGGAGAGTTGTACGCGTCCGGCGGCAGTGTCCTACGCCGCTATACACCCACTGTCGTTTTGGTCACATAGCGGATACCTGTGTCATGACGTATGGCGATAGGTACGTCGGGGCTCCTGGTCCAAAGAAGACAAGCACATCATGGAAATTTCGGATGGTGTGGACACTTCCGGAGAGCTCAGCACTGAGGTTCCACGTGAATATTGTCTATTATTACCTCCTAAGGCACGAAGCCGCCACCTACTGAACCTCCTGACCCCAAGCCTCCGGTCTCTGGGATGTTCCAGCATGGCGCACTTCATCTTGAGCTGGCTAAAGAGCAACGTTCTGCCGCAGAAGTATTTCAAGACCTTCCACTGGAGGCGGCCGAGGAGCCTGAGGATGCGCGTCCAGGCTGCTCCCTCGGTGGTGCGTCTGTGGGGTGTAGTGCGGCGCGTGTGGAGTAAACCACCGGCGGCTGCAAAGAGCTGCCGGATGGGCCTTTGAGCTGCGAGGGATGTGATACTTCACATCTCATGGGCGGAAGTCTCAGACACATCAGAGGTCTCAATGAAAAGCAGCGAGCCTCTGAAGCGTCCCGCGGATGAGGAGCTCGTTGCCAACGGAGATCTGAGTAAGATATTACTCATCATCATCATGATCCGCCTTAATACGCCTACTGCAGGGAAAAGACCTCTCCCAGGTCTCTCCCATTAACCGCCTCCTTTGCCAGAAGCGGTCACCGTATCACCACAAACTTCTTAATCTCATCCGGCCATCTGCACCCCCGCCACCTGCATCACCTTCGGCCTGCACCATCCGCAACTTGTACCTCTTAATAAGCCTTATAATGAAAGCTGCCACCCTCTCGTTATTATTATCGAACTCCTCTATGTTGCCACCTATATCCTGCTTGATGAGGAATCCCACACCTAGTTATCGTCTGTCCGCTAATCAACGATTGCACATTAAGTGCCCGCCCTTCAGCACTGTATCGGCCTCCTCTGTCCTCCTAACCTCACTAAGCCCTATGACATCCCATTTGACACCCACTATTTCCTCGAACAGCACTGCTAGGCTAGCCTCACTGGATAAGGTTCTAGCGTTAAACGTTGCCAGGTTCAGTTTCCAATGGCGGCATGTCCAGAGGCAGAGATTCTTAGCACCCTCCGCTGCGTCACAGGCCTGACCGCCTTCTTGGTAGCCGCTCCGCACCTGCTGAGGACTGAGGACCGAGGGTTAATTTGTTTTAATTTGCCGAGGGTTTGTTCATAGAAGTTTGTGGCCAAGTACTACTCCACGGTGGCCAAATCCTGCTGTAGTGAGGGAGTGCATCATCGGTTCTGGTCACCGTGCTCAGGCCACACCCCAGGCCTGGTATGCATTCCATCGACGCGCAGATTTTTTCTTTCTGAATCCGGTGGAGGACTGCACGACACAGCGACTCTATCCCTGGTCCTTTTGCACGCAACGCGGATGCCCCACCTCTACACCAACCTGCTACCGCTATCACTTGCGGAGCCCAAAGGAAGGTGGGCTTGTAAAAAGGGCAATGACAGCCCAAAAGGCCGCCAATTCGCCGCCGGCACTCCCTGCCTCGGCTGACGCAGTTCAGTAATGTGCATACAAAAAATTTCGGGAGTCACAGCTATTGAGGCCGCTCCCTTAGCATTAGAGGCTTGCTAAATCGACGGTGGTAGTGCCAGTTAAAGTATGCATTTGAAAACTGTAGCGTGAATGAAGTCGCAATTCAAGAACTTCAGCTGGCTACGGATGAGGATACAGAAACTGGTCTTTTAGGGATTTGTACCGCGATATATTATTGCCACATTCCTGGGCATTCTCGTGGCGCCGTCTCCCGGCCGAACTGCCTTAAAGCGAAGCTGAAGAGTTTTTCGAATTCGTTAAAATGCTCTCGTGTGGATGTGGGAACTTTATAAATCATGCGGGTGAAATTTTTGTGCAGATTCATAACTTAGGAGCGACGTAGTCGCCGTTTAAAATTACGCGGTAGCTCCGCCCCCCGCGGTCCGCCGAGCGCTGCTGATGACGCTGACGATGCGAGCCAAAACCGGAAACCGCGGAGTGGTGACGTAAACACCGATGATCCGTCGCTTCAGAGCCTCCGCGGCCGTGCTTGTTTCTGCGTGCGTGCCATCATAAGCTGCTTCGAGCTGCCGTGTGTTTCTTTATTTGTGCGTTTTTGTTTGTGGTGAAGTACAGAAAGGTGTGCAGCATCGAATGAAGCGGTGGACCCATCATGCCGGCGTTCTGCGCAGCCCTCGGCTGCACGAACATCTGTGATGTGGTCTTTCATTATTCCCTCAAAAAAAAGAAGCTCTCCGCGAAGTGAGTCGCTGCAGTGAAGCGAAGGGATTTCAAGCCGTCAAAGGCAACAGTGCTATGCTCTGGCAATTTTCGTGATTAGGACTATCACCACAGCCTGTCGACAATGCATTCACGGGGCCTGTCAACAGTCAGCTCGACTGAAACCCGGTGCAATACCGTCGGTTTTCTGGTAATTTCATTAATTTCTTGGCAGCACTAGCAGTCTTCTTCATTCTACACTGGAATGCAGCGGACGGAGGAACACCTGTTTTGGAAGTAGAGTGTTTACAATGACATCACCCAACTGCCAGGAATACATTTCTAATAACGCATGTAGTCGTAAAGAATTGCGGAATGCCGCATGGCTTCGTACATTAATAATCGGTGATCGAAGATCGTCGTCTTCCTCGCTCGAGCTGCCTGCTGGCTGGCACGCCCACCTCGTCTAATTAGAACTTGGGCTATTTCTTCACCCGTTTGTCGGTGACATATTTGGTGGAGCCGCTGGGTAACGTCCCATGTACTCGGATTGCGAGGACACTCTCGACACCTGTTCTCCACGCGTGGACACAACACCCGTCCACAAAGCAAGCCGCCGTCTGCGAGGCCTACAACCGGAGTTCAGCCAACTGACCGCGCCGGTAAGGGCGGTAAGAGCAATGACCTCATGCGTGGCTAGCCAGACGACTCAGCATTCCGGGAATGCCCCGCCATTCGTCCATCACGCACCTCGGACGCCGCCGCCGTTCCACGGGGACAGGTTCGAGGACGTAGAAGACTGGTTGGCCAGCTTTGACCGAGTGGCGGGCTTCAACGAATGGGACGGCGAGCGCAAATTGCGCAATGTCTACTTTGCGCTGCAGGACTCAGCCAAAACATGCTATGAAAATCACGAAGCCTCCTTTACCACCTGGGAAGTGTTTCGTCGAGAACTCCTAGCGACGTTTACCACCAGCGAACGAAAAGAAAAGGCTGAACGCGCTCTGCACTCGAGGTCCCAGCAGTCCAACGAGAGCGTCGCGATGTTCGTCGAGGACATGACGCGTCTATTCAATCGGGCCGACCCTGCTATGCCAGAGGCGAAGAAGGTGCGCCACTTAATGCGCGGCGTAAAAGAACAGCTATTTGCCGGACTTGTCCGTGGCCCGCCAACAACAGTGGCCGACTTCACAAGGGAGGCAACGAGTATTGAGCGCTCTCTGCAGGAACGGGGCGCGCACTACGGACGTGAGGCTACTATAGCAGCCGCTTCCCAGTACACGCCTACGTCGCTGCCCGCCGAGGAGCTTCGGGAGCTTGTAAGAAGCGTTGTGCGCGAGGAATTGGCGAACCTTCGCTTGGAAGCTCCACAGGCCAGTGTCGCTGCCGTAACGGACGTAGTCCGTGACGAAATCCGACGAGCTGTGCAGCCGCCCCCAGCTCCACACCCGGCGCCCTCTGTTATGACGTACAGCGAGGCACTACGAAGTCCTGGGCCAGCGATGCAAGCCTTTTCCCCCGTCGTTCCCATGCCAGTGCCATCACTGCAGTACCCGAGCGCAGCAGTACCATATGTGCCGCAGGAGTACAGGCCCCGCATGAGCAAAGCGCACGTGTGGCGTACGCCAAACAATCGGCCGCTCTGTTACCACTGCGGGGAGCCCGGGCACATCCTCCGCCACTGCCCCTACCGCAGAATGGGTTTAAGAGGGTTTTCATCTGACGCACCTCGACCGCGCTACGGTGAAAGGCCACGGGATATCGAGCTGTACCTGGCTGATAACGTGCAGTCCTCGACCCCGCAGCGGCGCCAGTCCAGATCGCCATCCCCAAGGCGGTTCTCTTCGCCCGGCCGCCCATCGACCTCTGGCCAGTTCAGAGGTGCGTCCCCTCGTCGGGAAAACTGAAGACGGCGTCCTCCGGGGGTAGGGCCGCCGCTACTGGACCGTGTCAAGAGCCTCCATTCGAAGATTCGCCGCGACGCTCCGACCGACGACGACCTGACCCGACGACCTCAACGACGCGCTGCGACCGACTGGTTTCTGCCGAAATTCCGGTATCCGCTGACAACCACGACGTTACTGCACTGGTGGATACCGGCGCCGATTTTTCTGTAATGAGCAGTCGGTTAGCCACGGCCCTGAGGAAGGTACTTACCCCTTGGACTGGGCCGCAGATCCGGACAGCTGGTGGCCACGTCGTAACTCCGATCGGTGTCTGCACTTCGCGCATCCAGATCCGCGGAGTTACTTTCCCTGGTTGCTTTGCTGTGTTACCCGATTGCTCCAAGGACCTCATACTCGGTTTGGATTTTCTTCAAGAGTACGGTGCCGTTATTAATCTACAGGAGCTCATCGTGTCGTTTTCCACCCAAGGCCCTGTCGACGACGATACCGAGCCACGCAGGGCTAAGCTATGCGTCTGTGCCAACCAGGTAGTAATCCCGTCAAGAGCCAGCATGTTTGTTACCGTAGAGTCTCGGGTCTCTTCGAAGGAACGTGACGCTATTCGCCGACAAGTTCAAGAAATGCTCCAGGACGACGTGATACAGCCGTCGACGAGCCCGTGGGCATCGCCTGTTGTTCTTGTGGCGAAAAAGGATGGCACCCTACGGTTCTGTGTTGATTGTTGTTGTGACTGAGAGAAGGATGAAAAGGAAATTGCACGGGCCTGCTACTGGCTCTAGCCAAGCCACCACCGCTGCCAGCGTGCAGATAGAGGAGAGGTAAGAGATCAGAGGAAAGAGAAAAAAGCAAGAAAAGACGCGCGTCGCAGCAACAACTGCGTCCGCCGGAGCGGACGCTGCTCAAAAAACAGATAAGCGGACGAAGCCGCGCTCGCCGAAGCGAGAACTGTGTTGATTACAGGCGTCTCAACAAAGTTACCAAAAAGGACGTTTATCCTCTGCCGCGGATTGATGACTCCCTGGACAGGCTACGCCACGCCACGTATTTCTCGTCACTAGATTTACGCAGTGGCTATTGGCAGATCGAGGTGGACGAGCGCGACCGGGAAAAGACCGCCTTTATTACACCGGATGGTCTGTACGAATTCCGGGTGCTCCCTTTCGGACTGTGCTCGGCTCCTGCCACCTTTCAGACAATGATGGACACCGTGCTTGCCGACCTAAAATGGCAGTCCTGCCTCGTCTACCTGGATGACGTTGTCATCTTCTCCGCTACGTTCGAAGAGCACCTGAGGCGCCTGCGCACCGTGTTCGCCGCCATTCGTTCAGCCGGTCTTTCCCTCAAGACCGAAAAGTGTCACTTCGCTTTCCAGGAGTTGAAGTTTCTGGGCCACATCGTGAGCGCTAAGGGGGTAAGCCCTGATCCCGATAAGACAGCCGCCGTCGCTGCTTTTCCCATGCCAACCGGTAAGCGAAGTGTGCGCCGCTTTCTGGGCCTCTGCGCCTATTATCGGCGTTTTGTGCGGAACTTCTCCCAGATTGCTGAGCCCCTCATCCGCCTCACAAAAGATGCCGAACCGTTCTTCTGGGGCCGGGAGCAACAACAGGCCTTCGAAGACCTCCGCAGTCGTCTGCAAAGTACGCCCATCCTTGGCCACTTCGACGCGTCAGCCGACACTAAACTGCACACAGACGCCAGCAACATCGGCCTCGGTGCGATCCTTGTGCAGTGGCAGGATGGTCTCGAACGCGTAATCGGATACGCAAGCCGCACCTTGTCACGCTCGGAGGCTAACTATTCCACTACTGAAAAAGAATGCCTGGCAATTGTGTGGGCAGTGACCAAATTTCGTCCATATTTATACGGCCGCCCGTTTCGAGTTGTCAGTGATCACCATTCGCTGTGTTGGCTAGCGAATCTGAAAGATCCCTCGGGGCGGCTTGCACGCTGGAGCCTTCGTCTTCAAGAGTTCGATGTCACCATCGTTTATAAGTCCGGTAGGAAGCACAGTGATGCCGACTGTCTGTCTCGTGCCCCTGTCGAGGACAACCGAGCTGATCCCGACGACGATTCTGTATTTCTTGGCGCCATCTCCACGTCCGTCCTCACTCAACACCAAAGAGACGACAGTGAACTCCGGCCTCTCACTGAGTATCTTGAAGGAAGCGCAGAGTCGCCCCCGCGACTCTTCTCACGTGGTCTGTCGTCATTCTGTTTGCGCGATGGCGTTCTGTATAAGAAAAACTACCGCCCGACGGAAGCTGTCTATCTTCTCGTCGTACCTGCGGCTTTGCTCGAAGAAGTCCTGCAGGCGTACCATGATGACCCATCTTCTGGTCACCTGGGTTTTTCTCGCACTTTGGCGCGGATACGCCAAAAGTACTACTGGCCCAGGGTTGCGGCAGTTGTACAGCGTTACGTCCGAACTTGCCGCGAGTGCCAACGTCGCAAGACGCCACCGACTAAGCCTGCCGGACTACTACAGCCCATTGATCCGCCACAAGCCCCCTTCCACCAAGTCGGCATGGACTTACTCGGCCCCTTTCCGCAGTCCTCGCTGGGTAACCGCTACATTGTGGTGGCCACCGACTACCTCAGCCGGTACTGTGAAACTAAAGCTCTTCCCCGTGGTACCGCTGACGAAATTGCGAACTTTTTCGTTCAAAACATTGTGCTTCGTCATGGTGCCCCCCTCTTCGTTATAACTGACAGGGGAACGGCGTTCACCTCGGCCCTCACACAGGAGGTTATGCGCCTTAGCGGCACGAGTCACCGAAAAACAACCGCTTACCACCCGCAAACGAACGGACTCACCGAACGGCTCAACAAGACGATCGCCGACATGATCTCCATGTATGTTGACGCAGACCACCGGAACTAGTACTACCTCAACTGTTGTGGGTGCTGACCACTTCGTTCGTCACGCCGAGGCCGCCCGCCAACTCGCTCGACAGCGCATCCGGCACCAGCAAGCCCACGACGCTCGCCGCTATAACCTCCGCCACAGAGCTGTTAGTTACCAGCCCGGCGAACAAGTCTGGGTTTGGAGCCCAATCCGCATGCGTGGACGCTCCGAAAAGCTTCTGCGCCGATATTTCGGCCCCTACGAAGTACTCCGCCAAGTAAGTGAGGTGAACTATGAGGTTCTTCCCCAAGGAACAGTTCGCTCCTCCAGACGGCCGACCTCCGAAGTTGTCCATGTCGCACGGATGAAGCCATACCACGCCCGCTAGCGCTACAGGCATGTCTACACCTGCCGCCGGACACATGCAGCGTCCCTTCTCTTGGTGCTGTCCATTGCTGCGGCACCGAGTCGGTGCCCTTCAGAGAGGGGGAGCAATGCCACCGTCCGACCAATCAGTGGCGCCGTACCGCGGCCGAACTGTTTAAGCAGGGACTTGCCAAGCCTTGGGCATTCGAGGTGATCGAAGATCGTCGTCTTCCTCGCTCGAGCTGCCTGCTGGCTGGCACGCCCACCTCGTCTAATTAGAACCTGGGCTATTTCTTCACCCGTTTGTCGGTGACAATATTATATAATTGTTCGCCAAGTGTGCTACAGCCAGCCTTGCAATTCGTCCTGCTCGGTTGCAGCACGAGTCCATCTAGTTAGTGAAGAAATCCCTTGCCGCTAGATCTGAGGACAAGCACGATAAAGGCGGCACAAACGGATGAAAGTATTCTCACAAGGACTTGTAGCATGAACCAACTCGACTGAACGAGAATTTTAATTTACTGCTAGCTCCCATCTTGGTACGCATAATGGAAGGCGCACGTTTGTCACCTAGACGAGTTTTGTCGCAAAGCGCTGCGAACTTGTATGTTATGAATCGAGCCGGCATGCAGCTACTATGAAGTGGTGCAAGCGTAAAATTTGCGTGCAAAAAGAGCCTGATAACTTCTTGCGTATGCCAATAATCTTTGTGGATTACAAGCAGATTTGCGGCAGCACTGACAAGCGGCAAGACAAAAATGCCGACGATCGCATCCCGCTTACATTGTATTAGGAAAATTACGTCGGGCAGTGCTATACTGCATTTGCTCGCCTCAAAATTCATCCATTGCATCTCTGAATGTAGTTTGGCAAGAAAAGTACACTTACCAAAGTCATTTCCAACACGTGGATATGCTGACACTTCGCTTTTGTTCGAGTCAAAATCGCGGCTTGCGCCAGCATCGTTTCTTTCTTGGAGAGGTTTGCTATTTGCAATCGGTTCTAACATGTAAGGAGAGGACGCCAAGATACTCCGGGTAATGTTCGATGTGTTCCATCGTCAAATAAGCAAAATAACAACCTCGAACCGCCGAGCGCCGCGGTTCATGTTTAGCGGCGGCGGCCGAGCCGACCGAGCCAGCGCAATTGTTGACGTCACGAGGCGCCCAACCAATCACAGGCGGCAAAGAGGCGCGCGAGCACGCCCGTGGCTGCTTCTGCACTTCTCGCCAAAATAAAATAGGTTTGCGCTTTCCTTTCCCTAATTTCGACGAGAAATTCGAATTCTGAGGGTGGGAAACTGTAAAGTGCATCTCTCCACTCAATTTTTCTCGGAAACCTTTCAGCATCCCTTTAACCGCTATCCTGGCTAGCCTTAGCCATGGTGGCGGGCAGTGCTTCTTCGTCGTCTCTTCTTCGGGTTCCGCTCGGGAGTTCGCTGCTGCCTGGCGCTGCCCCAGTAAAACGTGTCCTTGGCTGTCCGGACTGTCTAGCCGTGACAATACTATCGTCAGCCATTCGAAAGGCTTGTCTGGAGGGCACATGCTTTTTTTTTAGCAATACATTTGATCTGACTTACCTGTCGTATTGCGTTGATGATAAGGGGCGGCGCATATGTTGTGAGCTCACAATTTCGGGTCAGCAGTGGCGAATATGTGTATGCGCCTCTAAAGCAGCAAGACAGAAATGTGTTTTTCTTATCATTGGCAAACCTCCTGCGAACGGATTGTGAAATTTTACTGGTTTGAGGTTTGAGTTGTGTATGTGACCATGAGGATCGATCAGTATATCACGGACGTTGTTGCGTAGCAAGACACTGCTGGTCTGTGGGCCAGCGAGCTCCGGAAACTTTGTGCCGCGAGCGTTCCGGCCTACCCTCAACGCCGCAGGGTGCGTGCCTCGTCGCGGACGCGGGGCTCATGTTCAGCCGAAGACGCACCCTTCTCGAACCTGGCATGTTTATGAGGGTCGCGAAGAGCGGCTGTCCCTTCTCCTCTCGCATCGGAACTAAAGGTGGTCTGGATTCGGCCCCCAAGGGCGCTTCCTTCCGAGAAAGCCGCAGCTTGGTCACGTGGCGTTCGAAAACGTAACCGTCAACGGAAAGGGAGTCTTCCTCCAGCAGCGGAAGAGAGCGGCTGCTCGGGGAGCCAGTGTGTACTTTCTAATTACCTGGGCACTAATTTCTTTTTTGGGTCGAATTCTCTGAATAAAAACCCAATTCCTAACCTTCACCGAGTCCGCGGCCCGTACTTCGCAACAACGTGATGACCCATGTTCTGCTGTTCTCACCAATTTAGTTTGTTAGCAGAACCTTGTTGACATTGGCCGACTAAAAAGCAATAGTATACACTTCACGCATTTCCAATCCTCTTCGAATGCTCGACTTTACAGAACCGATGCAAGGCGTGGTATGCAAAAACCCTGCTTCGAGTGCTTTGCGTCCAGAGCGGCGTTTACATGACGGGGTTGAGTTTAGGAGTTGGGTTGAAAACCGGTTACTGGGTTCATGTAAACACCGCAGAGTCGGTTCCGGGAGTCGACGGAGCGAGTCCAGTCAACTCCGGTGCAGGGGGTGGGTTGACTCGCTCGACCCCAACGGCAGGTTGCACGTAAACCTGATCGAGCCGAAGAGTGCGGTTAGTAAAGCATAATTCAGTAAAGCAGAAAGTTGGGCTAGTTAGTATCGATCCATCTAAAAACGGCGCATAGAAAAACACGCAAAACACAGGGAGAACGGACAGGACAAGAGCGCAAGACAAGAGTCCGGTTAGCGGGAGGGGAGAGAATAAATGCGAACCTGTTTTTAGCTTGCACCGTCGCGCCTGCGAGACAGCGGTGCCGTGCCGCAATCTTGGAGGCTGCCACTGCCCTCACCCGCTGCGCTGCTCGACGCTTGGTGTCGCTGCACTTCAACCGGTCTCGACTCACAAAAATCTTGTTCATGTAAACACGCAGACGTCGAGTCGGGCTGACCTTACAAAAACTCGACCCACTGACTCGATCCACCGCAGTCGCGTTCATGTAAATGAGGTTTAGGCTGGGGACACCAACAATATGACGGAAAGGTTGAAGCAGCACAAAGCGTATGTCAAGCAAATCAACAGGAGCGCAGTGGCCGTACTTCACACGCATGTCACCGCAGGGGTGACTTCGACGGAACCATTTTGCTGGAAACAGAACCAAACTGCGCAGAAGTCTTCTACTTGAGTCATGACGCAGGAGAATGTTAATTGGTCTCTGAGAACCACTCCCTTTTCCTATATCCACGGTTTAAGCTCCGTGACCCTGCGGTCGACCTTAAGTGGGCTTAAAAAAGCCTCTGGAACGCACCCGCGGTCACACCTTGAAGAAGTAGTAGTAATGGTTTACTGACAAAAATACAAAAAGGAAGCACGAGAGCTGCAGCCGGAGGAATTACTCACAGGGAGAGGTAAGCGACCGACAGAAAAGACGGGGTAGCTTTGTACATAATTTACAAAATACAAAAAGCAAGCCTAGGCATTGTTGTACACATTTACAACACGAGTAAATTCACTGCATATTCAAGGCCGCGTGCACGTAGCGTCCTGTCGCTAATGTACAGTGCCAGCGGCGCATTACAAGTGGCTAGGATGGAGCGCCGAACTGCCGCCTTAAAGCAGAAACACAGCCAGTTTTGCAACGTCATGCTATCCTACAAGAAATTATTTGGCTCACGTTTACTTCTCACTTAAATGGCAATCATAATCAATAACATTTAACTAGGATTTGCCTCTGGGTTGCAGCTTTGGGAAAAGGCGTAGCTTCCTGCTGAGCAGGTGGCAAAACTGTCAGAATAGTCCACAGCATGACGTTCTTTATCGCTTCATAGTTTACATGCACCTTTGACATGAATGCGGAAATTAGCAGCGATTACGGCAAGGGCAAAGCGCTTAGCGACGGCGAACGATCGAATAATTGGAGGCACTTTAGGAACCTAGAAGAAATGCTGTGAATTATCCAACTACGTATTGTTACACTGAACAAATCACGTAATGCGCGCAATGAGTTAGTGGAAAAGGCACGAAACGCAGCACTAGGTTCGCCGCATAGAATCCTGCAGTACTTGCAACATTCAATTCAAGTTTACTAACATCTATATATGTACAGATGACAGGATTACAGCAAGAAGCCAAAGGAATTCGGCTTCATTGGGCTTGTAGCCCTACAGAAATGGCATTATATTCAATAAAGAGACTACAGAGGTGCACTGACTTCAACGCATCCATGCTGCATTTTGACCACATCGCCGAAACTTTGGAAGAGCTGACTGCAATTGAACGTTAAAATGTAGCGATTAATGCGCGATTTGAATATCTGCAATGCACGGCGCAAGTAACAAAAAGTAGTAAGTATATACAATTATTACAAGTATCTTTGAGTGAGCTCTAAGTATGAGCGTCCTCGAATTACGCGTTGCACTACTTGAACAGAAATGCCTGAGTTTCGTGGCTTTGTATTGTTCCTGCGCACGCGATTCCACTGTCACTCATCCTCAAGTATGCGTATGCGCTTGCAATAGTAAATGTTCCTGTCAAGCCACAGAGTTTCCTTATAATCCTCTCTAATACCCATACATGGCGAGCGCTTTCTTGTAGCGGCCCATGTTGGTGTGCCTACTTCCGATGGGGGCACTTATGATAAAAGCGCGCATTCATACGGCATGATTTAATCTCCCTAAAGCAACCAACCAAAGCCTAGACGTGCGCCTAGCCAGGCACACCGAGGGAGGGCGCCACGCATTTCTTGCCAATGCTGAGGATGCATGATGAATAGAAAAATAGCCAGGGAAAAAATCTGCCTCTTTCAAATATAAAATACTTTATATATATGAAAAGATGTTACACTTCGCTACCTAAAACTCTGAGACCTAGCCGATGTATTGTAAATCAGGGCAGCGGTGAGTGAAGTGAGGACAAATGCGGTTTTTTTTTTCGTTAATACAGGCTTCATCGTGTGTCATCGCTCAGGGTAGACGCAATATTTCAGCCACACTGATGAAACTTCATTAAAAGAAACGTTAAGCGGCATTTAACACCTCAGCGTGAATGCTCGCTTGTAACTGTCATGCCTGGCGAAATATTGACTTTTATTCTTCACCGCCATTCAGTTACGCACCGCCGCGCCGCCGGCTGTCGCGAGATGGCGCGACCGGTTTTCCGAGGCGCATGGCCTGGAATCCTGGAAAGACTTGCTTTGTATGATGCGCTTTATCTTTCTAGGAAAACGTTGCTATTGTAGGCTATTTTGTTCTTTCTCTTGTTAATTATCGTTAATGAACACGTGCCCGAACGCGTACAGACGTGGAAAAGGGCACCAAGTCTTCATAACGTGGCATCGTGTTTCTTTCACTACTCATGGCTCCGCTTACTGGGGCTGTCCAGCCCCTTTCGGTGAGGTCTCCTTGGTTTTGGGGGCATGCTTGATCAAGGGCTTGCGCTCCGAGTGCGACCCCCTGATGAAGCTTTGCACGGCAAGCGGGCTGACGGATTCCTTGTGGCCTGCCTTCGCGGGGGACAAAGATGCGTGGGCCTTGGAAGAGGCGCCAGTGGCGGCTGGCTCGTGGGTCGTCGACTTCCGGTTGTGGTGAGCCTCTTTCTTCGCCGGCGGCGACGCTTTTGAAGCCTCGTCATAGACGCTCCTCGTAATCATGTTCAGTGCCTGCAAAGCAAGAAAAAAGAGAAACATCCTGGTCTCTGGCACTTTGGCGCAAACGAAGAGTGGCGGCACTCGAGGTATTGCAGGCTCTGTTGCACAGACCACAAAATTGCATCACCAGAAGACATCCGCCCAGCACTATTTGAAATAACTTATTGCCGCGTAACACGCTCATGATAACGGAAGCCACTAAATTCAGACGATGGACGATACAAAGGGCTGTCCCAGATTACATGTCCAACACTGTGCGATTACTTGGGACTGGTTTTGTGTCACCGCTACGCTGCATAGAGATGTGAAGGCGTGAAAAAAATACTGCTATTTTGGAAAAAAAAAAGGGTTTTTTTTCGTTTTTTTTTCAGACGATAAAAAATGGAAAGAAACATCGAAACTTTCACAGTGCAATTTAAAGGTTTTATGAAAGGTTGCTTTTAGTTTAGGTTTTTGTTTTTGCTTTGAAAACCATTACAGCGTGCATCGTTGAACGATTGGAGAGCAGTCGTCATCGCCGGTGCCAAGTAAAGCTTTTAAAACGTTTGTGCTGGCCTTCAACGCGGGTTGAAGGCCAGGTCACATATAAGACCCAGGCTTGACTTAAAAACACACTAATACTTCAACTCACGCCTGAAGTAGAACAAAATGGCTGCAAATTCTACAGCCCGACACACACGTTATAAATCACATAGGCTGCTGTACACGTAAGCGTAAGCATGTGAACCCATCTACCTGGTGGCAAGGCCTTTGCACCAACCAGTCGCTAACTTCTCTGGCTTGCCGAGTGCTGCACATATCACCATCATCCGCCAGCTGCGAAAGAAACTGGTCACGTTTCGGAAGCGTCCATACAAGGATTCGCAACAAGCTTTCAGGGGAACGCGTTCGGAAGCTTGTGTACGTGCAGTCGAACCTAGCTGTGGGCACAGCTTCAATCCAAGCTGCTGCGCGTAGTGCCGCATCCAGCGACAGTGACTCTGACTCCGATATGGAGTGACTTATAGATCAGTTTTCATGCTTCCTTTCTCGGTGCAATAAAAAAAGAAGTTTGTTCCACAAAGGAAGTTAAAAGCAGCGCAAATAAACGGGGAAAGAAGAGAGACACAACCAACAGGACTGTCCCCGTTTATTTGCGCTGCTTTTACCTTCCTTAAGATGAACCACCGACTAGCCCATACAAAAATTTTGATCGTTCCACAAATATCATATTTATATCTCCATATTCGCCTGAAGTGCAAATCATTATTTGTATTCTCGGAGCAATAGAACAAGAAGTTTATTTCACAATATGGCATCTATAACAGCATATTCGACTGAACTTGGGAGCATTATTATTGACCGTTGTGCTGTTGCAAATAAATCTGTTTTTGTCACGTTTTGCAAAATTTCCAATTTTTCATGAAAAAAATTCTGAAAAAACGGTTTTTTTCATGCCATTCAAAATTCCTTGAAATTTTACATCTCTAGCTACGCATGTGCAGACTCGCTACCACCGATGCGGCGTCCTCTAGATCCAAGAAGAACAGCGCAAAATAGACAAGGACTAAAGGAAGGTACACACAGACAGGCGCTGACTTGCAACTAAATTTTTATTGCTCGAAACATGGAAATAAATAGACCAGGTTCCAAACAACAAAAAAGAAAACATAGGCGTGATACAAACTTGTCCATGCATACAAAAAAACCAAAATGAACAGCAGCATTAATTCCCTGGAGATAGAAATTCTAATTCTTTTGTTGACAACGCTTAGGAGGGGCTACTGACACATGCGTCCTTTAGCCAGGCGATTTCAGCGGCTTCAATCATTTCTCGGGTGAGCGTGTTGGGGTGTCTACTCAGCACTTTTCTTTGTTGGAAGTATAGGGAATCCACGCTGAAGTTTGCCGTGTCGATTGCAGCACCGTAACACACAGCATAGCGAGAGGAGCAAGCAGTTTTGGGGGCGCTCTTGGTGCTATTCCACGCCACCTTCCTGAGCTTGGTGCTATTCCACGCCACCTTCCTGAGCTTATTGGCATGAGCTTCTGCGCGCTGTCGAAGCCACACGTGGTGCATGTAAATTATCTATAGGTTATGTCGACAGAAGCGAGGCAGATAGTGCTATCAATCAAACGCGGGTTTTTAATCGTTCAGAATGTGCCCTCGCGTTTGTAGCGGCCCAAGCGACAGACGGCAGCAGTTTTAGTCGCCGAGTGGAATAACTGCAGTGCCACCTGGGCAGCGCAGGTTCTATATGGCTGGCAAGTTTTGCTTGCACAACCTCGGCAGTGGATGCCCAGATGCCCTTTAACTGTATTAAGAACATTGTTTATTGCGTTCTTTCAGGCGCTCGTTCAGGCATCTGGCCGTCTGGCCAACGTACTGTTTTCCGCACGAATGTGGAATGGAGCAGATGACACCTTCTTGGCATGCAACAAAATGACTTTCATGCTTTATGGAGCACTTTTGTGGTGCGAATTCGTCATTTACTTGTTTGCACAGTTTTCCAAGCTTTTCGGTAGCCGGAAAAACCACTCTTACGTGAGCTCGGTTGCCTACCTTCTTCAGTTTATGAGAAAATTTATGAATGTAAGGAACAACTGTTGTCTTCTCTTTTGCCTTGGCGGACTCTGTCAGTTCGTTCTTTTGTTTTTGCTTTAACTTGTGAGCACCGATTCAGATAAGAACACGAGCAGTTGTTTGTGATATCCCGCCTCCACAAGGCGATAAGTTTGACGGTTGAAACTATCTTGTTGAAAGTGAATGCATGATTTATTTAGAGCGCTTTTATAGCATGACTTAGCCACGGCGCGTTTAACCAGCTTGGAATGCGACAATGCGAATGGAAGTAGAGGCCTTTTGCCTCGGTTCAAACCACCAGCAGGTATGATTTGGCGTAAAGCTGAGTCTAAGGCCTAGAAATCTAAGGTCTAAATTTCTGTACCTTAGACTCAGCTTAGACCCTGACTACGCCCACTGCAGAACAAAGGTCTCTCACATATCCCTTTAATTAACCCTCTCTTTTGCCAGCTGTGACCACCTATCCTCGCAAGCCTCACAATCTCAGCCGTCCACTTAACTTCCTGTCGCCCCTTTCTACGCTTTCCTTCCCTAGGAATACAGTCTGTTACTTATAAAGGCCATCGGTTATCTTGAGTTCGCAATACCTGCCATGTCCAAGCCCATTTCTACCTCTTGATTTTGACTAAGGTGTCATTAAGCTATTATGTTTGATCCCTGGACCGATCTGCCCTTTTCCTGTCTCTTAATGTTACTATCATTTTCCTTTCCATACGTAGCTGTATTGTCCTTAAGTTGAACCCTTTTCGTTAGATACTTTTCTTTACATACTTACTTTTCTTAGATACTTTTCGACAGATACTCTTCTCTTCAGGGATATTGGTTTACTGCCTTTCATGATGCGAGAGAACCTGCCAAATGCACTCCGTCTCATTCTTCTCGTTATTTTGCTTTACTGATAAGGGTCCGCGCTCACTAACTTTCCTAAGCAGACGTATTTCTTTGCCACTTCCAGCACCTCGCTACCAATTGTAAACTGCGCTTCCCTTCTGAGACTGTTCAACGTTACTATGGTTTTCTACATATTATTTTAGACCAACAGCACTGCTCTGCCTGTCTAACTCATTGATCATGTATTGCAGGTCATTTCCTAAGTGGACTTAGCAATAAAATATGATCAGCGAATCATAGATTACTAAGGTATTCTCCATTGACTCCTACCCCGAACTCTCATAAATCCAGACCTTTGAATATCTCCTGAACACAGGCAGCGAATAGCATTGGCGAGATCGTGTCTCCCTGCCTGGCACGATTCCTAACAGTATTTTATTGCTGACTTCATGGATGACTGTGGTAGCTGTACACCAGCTATATATATATATATATATATATATATATATATATATATATATATATATATATATATATATATATATATATATATATATATGTTGTGTGCGCACGAAACCAAGCACGCGTGTTATCGCGTACTGCCTGCGCATGCTCACTGCCGGGCTATCTCTTATCGGGTAGCCCGTGCTGGCTTTAAAAGACCGCTCGCACGGGCCCACCGCGCTCAGTATGTAACGTGTTGGCTTCCTGCCAAGTAGCAGAAATAAACGCCCCTTCGATGCTACGTCTACGCTGCCCAGTTCTTTTATGCCAGACATGACTTTTTGGCGACGAGGATGGGATGACCGCCGTACGGAATTCGCAGTGTGAAGAACCTGGCCTCTTGTAAAAGCTTCCCGCCACGAAGATTTCTCTGCGGTGAAATTCCTGAAACTGGCATCACGGCAGCCGAAACTTCCAAGTGAGTCATGAGTCACATCGGCCACATTGAACCTTTCGACGAGACCACGAGTGACTGGCGCTCGTACGAGGAAAGGTTGAAAGCCTATCTTTTGGTCAACGATGTTCCAGTAGCAAAGAAGGTTCCTGCTTTCCTAAGTCTCATCGGCGCGAAGACCTACGCGCTGCTCAAGTCGCTGACGGCACCGGACGCACCGTCGTCACGAGAGTTTGACAGTCTTCTGAAACTCCTGAGCGATCACCTGGCGCCGCAGTCGTCCGTCATCGCAGAGCGTGCTAAATTTTACAAGCGGTCACAGCGAAGCGGTGAGTCCATTACCGAATTTGTCGCGGAACTTCCAAGGCTGGTGCAGAGTTGCGAATCTGGAAGTTTCTTGGATGATCATGGAAGACAGTTGGGCTAGTTGGTGTGAATTCGTTAATGACTGCGACATTGCAACTAGCGTGGAAACACAAGGACAGCGACACAGGAAACCGACAGGACAGCACGCTAGACTTCAACTGACGTTTTAATGCACACATAACAGATTTTTACACTTCTATTCGGCGCATGCTCAGGACACTGTACCCCCGCCCCCTTCACTTTATCACGAAGCAGGTTGTCAAGCAAACAGTTAAGATTTAAACCAAATTGACGCGCAAGTTTTTCGACAGATAGATTAACTCTTTTCTCGTGAGGGCTACTGAGGGTGTGCTCACGCACTTGTCCCCTGCCTTATCAATGCAAAATGCTTCAAATATCTCCCTATCACCCTGCCTATGAAGCCGCCTCAGCACTCTCGTGTGGCTAAAGAGTGGAACGCATTTTTCTTCATTTCCGCCTGTTGTTTTGACTTTGCATTTGCGGCAGTGTGCGGCCAAATGGCCACCCGCCATCAGAGCTGCGACTGTAGTCCGGTGTTTTCGTAGCCTTTCGTTCAGGCACTGGCCTGTTTGGCCAATATAACATTTACCGCAGGTCAGTGGGATGAGATACACCACACCGATGGCGCAGTTCACAAACCGCCTGGCGTGTTTTGTTGCGCAGGTTTTTGCCTGGTAAGCATTGTTGACCATTCGGCACATCCTGGACAGCTTTTGTGGGGCAGTCAAAACGACACGGATGCCGCACTTTCCCGCGGCCTTTTTGAGGCGATGGGACAAGTTGTGCATGTAGGGCACAGGCACCGGACGTCCCCCCGGGCCGTCATTGCAGCAGCCTGCTGTCTTGCGTCCCTGTCGGAGCTCTTTAATAAGGCTCTCAGCGACAGACGCCAGTATGCTGTCAGGGAAGCCAGCGCTACGCAGACGGAGCACTTGCTGCTCAACACTCACGTTCACTTTGTGCTCACAAGACTTCTGAAGAGCGGCTCTTAGGCAGTTCAGTGCTATCCCTCTCTTTACGGTTCTCGAATGGGCCGAAATATAGCTAAGAACAGGCTTTTTTGAACGAGGGAAGTATGTCCAGCATATTGAGCTACTACTAAAGCTAATGCTGAGGTCAAGGTAACGTAAGCAACCCTCATCAGGAACCTCACGAGTAAAACTCAGACCCTTACCACATTTTTGGAAAACACTAAAAACACTCTGCACAATGTCATCTCTTCCATCAGGCGTCACACTTTTTAAAACAACAAGATAATCATCAACATATCTAAAAATTTTTGCAACAAAAGTCTTGTCCAGACGCGAAAAAATTTCTTTGTCAATAGACGCTAAAAACAAGTCGCTTAAAACCGGTGCAATACGCGAACCAATACATATGCCTTGCTTCTGCAAGTAAGAAGCATTGTCAAACTCAACAAGTGTAGAAGAAAGGTAAAAGCTAAGCAATTCTAAAAAGTTATCTACTGAGATTCCAGATGAATTTTGGAAGACAGTCACACCCAGCGCTTCAATTCGCTCTCTGACAGCTGTGCAGAGTTGTGTCTGTGGTATAGAGTAAAAAAGATCTACTACGTCAACGGAAAAGGCATAAAACGCATCACAGGTTTTTTCCTGTCTCGAAAGGAAGTCTATTACCTGATTGGAGTTCCGAATTAAAAACGGGTCCTCCGGAGTCAACAAGTTAAGGTGTTTTTGTAGAAACTTGGAAAGCTCTCCCTGCCAGCAGTGTTTTTCAGTAACTATTGCCCTAAGAGGAATCCCTTCCTTATGGGTCTTAGCCGAAAAAAACAAGCTCAACCTATCCCTTTCCGAGCCCCCAATACTTTTTCCGAGTTTTTCAAGGTTCATATCTTGGCATAGGGCTGACGCTCTTTTCTTCACTTTAGAAGGATGGCTCATAACGCGGACGAAATTCTTGCTTATAGCTGCGGCTGCTTTCTCACCAAACACTGACCTAGGCATAACAACAAAACCGCCCTCTTTATCAGAAACAAGCAAAGTGAGTGAATTACTCTTTAAGAACTCTACCGTATTTTTGACCGCTAATTTTTTTGAAGATTTTAAGGGACCTGAGGGAAGACAGTCGACGGCATCTGACACACACCTACACTTTTCTTCACTGCTAGCACGGTTCGCTATGTTCCTTACAATACCTATAAGAGAGGCAGGGTTCTCTTCGGGCTCAATGCAAAATTTTGGACCAAGTTTTAACACTTCTTCGACCTTATTAGGTAGCTTCTCCAAACCAATACATGTTACCGGTGCAGCCCTAGCAGGCAATTTTTTGCTACAGTTCCTCCAAGTAGTTAAGCTCGGCAAGCACTGCTTCCACAAAAATTCGCAAACATTTGAAGCCTCACGAGTTCTCGTCCTAAGCACAGCCTCACAGTCTCGATGTACACTCACTTGAGACGAGGTGACGACACGTAGGCACACATGCAAGTGCCTCACTTGTCGCCATAGTTCTGACCGCATAATTTTGACGATGCGTCTTGCATGTTGAACGGAAGGGGCGCATGGAGCAAACAGGGCTTGGACCTCCAAGGGAACCAGACGGTTGTTGAGCGCAAAATCTGCAAAAAAATTAGCGGTCAAAAATACGGTAGAGTTCTTAAAGAGTAATTCACTCACTTTGATAGTTTCTGATAAAGAGGGCGGTTTTGTTGTTATGCCTAGGTCAGTGTTTGGTGAGAAAGCAGCCGCAGCTATAAGCAAGAATTTCGTCCGCGTTATGAGCCATCCTTCTAAAGTGAAGAAAAGAGCGTCAGCCCTATGCCAAGATATGAACCTTGAAAAACTCGGAAAAAGTATTGGGGGCTCGGAAAGGGATAGGTTGAGCTTGTTTTTTTCGGCTAAGACCCATAAGGAAGGGATTCCTCTTAGGGCAATAGTTACTGAAAAACACTGCTGGCAGGGAGAGCTTTCCAAGTTTCTACAAAAACACCTTAACTTGTTGACTCCGGAGGACCCGTTTTTAATTCGGAACTCCAATCAGGTAATAGACTTCCTTTCGAGACAGGAAAAAACCTGTGATGCGTTTTATGCCTTTTCCGTTGACGTAGTAGATCTTTTTTACTCTATACCACAGACACAACTCTGCACAGCTGTCAGAGAGCGAATTGAAGCGCTGGGTGTGACTGTCTTCCAAAATTCATCTGGAATCTCAGTAGATAACTTTTTAGAATTGCTTAGCTTTTACCTTTCTTCTACACTTGTTGAGTTTGACAATGCTTCTTACTTGCAGAAGCAAGGCATATGTATTGGTTCGCGTATTGCACCGGTTTTAAGCGACTTGTTTTTAGCGTCTATTGACAAAGAAATTTTTTCGCGTCTGGACAAGACTTTTGTTGCAAAAATTTTTAGATATGTTGATGATTATCTTGTTGTTTTAAAAAGTGTGACGCCTGATGGAAGAGATGACATTGTGCAGAGTGTTTTTAGTGTTTTCCAAAAATGTGGTAAGGGTCTGAGTTTTACTCGTGAGGTTCCTGATGAGGGTTGCTTACGTTACCTTGACCTCAGCATTAGCTTTAGTAGTAGCTCAATATGCTGGACATACTTCCCTCGTTCAAAAAAGCCTGTTCTTAGCTATAATTCGGCCCATTCGAGAACCGTAAAGAGAGGGATAGCACTGAACTGCCTAAGAGCCGCTCTTCAGAAGTCTTGTGAGCACAAAGTGAACGTGAGTGTTGAGCAGCAAGTGCTCCGTCTGCGTAGCGCTGGCTTCCCTGACAGCATACTGGCGTCTGTCGCTGAGAGCCTTATTAAAGAGCTCCGACAGGGACGCAAGACAGCAGGCTGCTGCAATGACGGCCCGGGGGGACGTCCGGTGCCTGTGCCCTACATGCACAACTTGTCCCATCGCCTCAAAAAGGCCGCGGGAAAGTGCGGCATCCGTGTCGTTTTGACTGCCCCACAAAAGCTGTCCAGGATGTGCCGAATGGTCAACAATGCTTACCAGGCAAAAACCTGCGCAACAAAACACGCCAGGCGGTTTGTGAACTGCGCCATCGGTGTGGTGTATCTCATCCCACTGACCTGTGGTAAATGTTATATTGGCCAAACAGGCCAGTGCCTGAACGAAAGGCTACGAAAACACCGGACTACAGTCGCAGCTCTGATGGCGGGTGGCCATTTGGCCGCACATTGCCGCAAATGCAAAGTCAAAACAACAGGCGGAAATGAAGAAAAATGCGTTCCACTCTTTAGCCACACGAGAGTGCTGAGGCGGCTTCATAGGCAGGGTGATAGGGAGATATTTGAAGCATTTTGCATTGATAAGGCAGGGGACAAGTGCGTGAGCACACCCTCAGTAGCCCTCACGAGAAAAGAGTTAATCTATCTGTCGAAAAACTTGCGCGTCAATTTGGTTTAAATCTTTACTGTTTGCTTGACAACCTGCTTCGTGATAAAGTGAAGGGGGCGGGGGTACAGTGTCCTGAGCATGCGCCGAATAGAAGTGTAAAAATCTGTTATGTGTGCATTAAAACGTCAGTTGAAGTCTAGCGTGCTGTCCTGTCGGTTTCCTGTGTCGTTGTCCTTGTGTTTCCACGCTAGTTGCAATGTCGCAGTCATTAACGAATTCACACCAACTAGCCCAACTGTCTTCCATGATCATACTCCTTTCTAGTACATTGGGCCCTGTCCTTCCCAACTTCCTTCTTCGTGACCCGTCAACGACCTATGTGAACCTGATCGCCATCGCAACGTGCCGTGCCAGGATTCTTACCTTTGCGCTCAACAACCGTCTGGTTCCCTTGGAGGTCCAAGCCCTGTTTGCTCCATGCGCCCCTTCCGTTCAACATGCAAGACGAATCGTCAAAATTATGCGGTCAGAACTATGGCGACAAGTGAGGCACTTGCATGTGTGCCTACGTGTCGTCACCTCGTCTCAAGTGAGTGTACATCGAGACTGTGAGGCTGTGCTTAGGACGAGAACTCGTGAGGCTTCAAATGTTTGCGAATTTTTGTGGAAGCAGTGCTTGCCGAGCTTAACTACTTGGAGGAACTGTAGCAAAAAATTGCCTGCTAGGGCTGCACCGGTAACATGTATTGGTTTGGAGAAGCTACCTAATAAGGTCGAAGAAGTGTTAAAACTTGGTCCAAAATTTTGCATTGAGCCCGAAGAGAACCCTGCCTCTCTTATAGGTATTGTAAGGAACATAGCGAACCGTGCTAGCAGTGAAGAAAAGTGTAGGTGTGTGTCAGATGCCGTCGACTGTCTTCCCTCAGGTCCCTTAAAATCTGCAAAAAAATTAGCGGTCAAAAATACGGTAGAGTTCTTAAAGAGTAATTCACTCACTTTGCTTGTTTCTGATAAAGAGGGCGGTTTTGTTGTTATGCCTAGGTCAGTGTTTGGTGAGAAAGCAGCCGCAGCTATAAGCAAGAATTTCGTCCGCGTTATGAGCCATCCTTCTAAAGTGAAGAAAAGAGCGTCAGCCCTATGCCAAGATATGAACCTTGAAAAACTCGGAAAAAGTATTGGGGGCTCGGAAAGGGATAGGTTGAGCTTGTTTTTTTCGGCTAAGACCCATAAGGAAGGGATTCCTCTTAGGGCAATAGTTACTGAAAAACACTGCTGGCAGGGAGAGCTTTCCAAGTTTCTACAAAAACACCTTAACTTGTTGACTCCGGAGGACCCGTTTTTAATTCGGAACTCCAATCAGGTAATAGACTTCCTTTCGAGACAGGAAAAAACCTGTGATGCGTTTTATGCCTTTTCCGTTGACGTAGTAGATCTTTTTTACTCTATACCACAGACACAACTCTGCACAGCTGTCAGAGAGCGAATTGAAGCGCTGGGTGTGACTGTCTTCCAAAATTCATCTGGAATCTCAGTAGATAACTTTTTAGAATTGCTTAGCTTTTACCTTTCTTCTACACTTGTTGAGTTTGACAATGCTTCTTACTTGCAGAAGCAAGGCATATGTATTGGTTCGCGTATTGCACCGGTTTTAAGCGACTTGTTTTTAGCGTCTATTGACAAAGAAATTTTTTCGCGTCTGGACAAGACTTTTGTTGCAAAAATTTTTAGATATGTTGATGATTATCTTGTTGTTTTAAAAAGTGTGACGCCTGATGGAAGAGATGACATTGTGCAGAGTGTTTTTAGTGTTTTCCAAAAATGTGGTAAGGGTCTGAGTTTTACTCGTGAGGTTCCTGATGAGGGTTGCTTACGTTACCTTGACCTCAGCATTAGCTTTAGTAGTAGCTCAATATGCTGGACATACTTCCCTCGTTCAAAAAAGCCTGTTCTTAGCTATAATTCGGCCCATTCGAGAACCGTAAAGAGAGGGATAGCACTGAACTGCCTAAGAGCCGCTCTTCAGAAGTCTTGTGAGCACAAAGTGAACGTGAGTGTTGAGCAGCAAGTGCTCCGTCTGCGTAGCGCTGGCTTCCCTGACAGCATACTGGCGTCTGTCGCTGAGAGCCTTATTAAAGAGCTCCGACAGGGACGCAAGACAGCAGGCTGCTGCAATGACGGCCCGGGGGGACGTCCGGTGCCTGTGCCCTACATGCACAACTTGTCCCATCGCCTCAAAAAGGCCGCGGGAAAGTGCGGCATCCGTGTCGTTTTGACTGCCCCACAAAAGCTGTCCAGGATGTGCCGAATGGTCAACAATGCTTACCAGGCAAAAACCTGCGCAACAAAACACGCCAGGCGGTTTGTGAACTGCGCCATCGGTGTGGTGTATCTCATCCCACTGACCTGTGGTAAATGTTATATTGGCCAAACAGGCCAGTGCCTGAACGAAAGGCTACGAAAACACCGGACTACAGTCGCAGCTCTGATGGCGGGTGGCCATTTGGCCGCACATTGCCGCAAATGCAAAGTCAAAACAACAGGCGGAAATGAAGAAAAATGCGTTCCACTCTTTAGCCACACGAGAGTGCTGAGGCGGCTTCATAGGCAGGGTGATAGGGAGATATTTGAAGCATTTTGCATTGATAAGGCAGGGGACAAGTGCGTGAGCACACCCTCAGTAGCCCTCACGAGAAAAGAGTTAATCTATCTGTCGAAAAACTTGCGCGTCAATTTGGTTTAAATCTTTACTGTTTGCTTGACAACCTGCTTCGTGATAAAGTGAAGGGGGCGGGGGTACAGTGTCCTGAGCATGCGCCGAATAGAAGTGTAAAAATCTGTTATGTGTGCATTAAAACGTCAGTTGAAGTCTAGCGTGCTGTCCTGTCGGTTTCCTGTGTCGCTGTCCTTGTGTTTCCACGCTAGTTGCAATGTCGCAGTCATTAACGAATTTCTTGGATGAAGCGCTCCGGGACTGTTTCGTTTGCGGCCTGCTCCGCGAGGACATTCAGCGTGTATTATTCACAGAAGACAAGAAGCTAACCTTCCATAAAGCCGTAGATAGAGCTCTTGCCATGGAAACTGCAACTAAAAGCGCGGCGTTCACGCATAACAGCGCATCCCCGGCGTACGAAGTGAATAAGGTTCGAGGCGAAAAGCAGTCTGTGATGTCGCCAAGCTGCTTCCGTTGCGGGTCATCCAATCATTCTAGCGAAGCATGCCCTCACATCGGCGATACATGTTATAATTGTAACCGAAAAGGGCATATTCAACGCGCCTGCAGGAAAGGAAAGAAAGCTAGGGAGGCAAAGCCCCGGAAACGTGTGAAGATGTTCACGTCCGTCCGAAACGAGTCGTCTGTCCCACTTAAATCAGTCAACGCAGACCCATTTACTGTACCCGTGAACGTTGACGGTGTCCTACTGACGATGGAGCTTGACACCGGCGCAGCCGTATCCGTCATATCATGGCGCGAATTCCAGAGGCTGTTTGCACGTAAGCGACTTCAGCCAGCATCGTTAAAGCTGCGCACGTATACTGGGGCTATGGTAAAACCGAAGGGTCTGGCGAAAGTCGTCGTGCGCCACAACGACCAGAGCGTGGAGCTTCCCCTGTACGTCGTGGACACTACAGGACCGGCACTCCTCGGCAGAGAATGGTTGCAAGATATTCGTTTGGATTGGAAGAACCTAGTTATTTTAATCACCGTGGTCTCTCTCGAGAAATGTCAAAGCACTGGCAAGAAAAGCTGGAAGCCATGCTAGACAGCCATTCCGAACTTTTCAAGGATGAGCTAGGTACCATCACGGAAGAGCAGGCCGAGCTTGTCCTTCGCGAAGGGTCACAGCCGAAGTTTGTAAAGGCAAGAAGCGTTCCCTTTGCTCTGCAAGGTGCAGAAGAAGCTGAACTTGTGAAAATGGAGAAGCTTGGCATCATAACGCCTGTTGCTACAAGCGAATACGCAACGCCCTTGGTACCGGTAGTGAAGAGGGATGGAAGCCTCCGACTGTGTGGCGATTATAAAACCACCGTCAAACCCTGTCTGGAAGTAGACCGCTACCCGCTACCTCGGATAGATGACCTTCTAGCAGCGCTTGCAGGA
Organism: Amblyomma mixtum; assembly: GCF_055824585.1. NCBI lineage: Eukaryota > Metazoa > Arthropoda > Arachnida > Ixodida > Ixodidae > Amblyomma > Amblyomma mixtum. The sequence continues at coordinate 164,218,760 of NC_143012.1, forward strand.
GAGGAATTTTCGAAGATCGACCTGAGTAGGGCCTCCCAGCAGGTAGTTATGGCGGAAAGCTCCCGGAAACTACTGACGATAAACACGCATAAGAGCTTGTATACTATGAACCGTCTGGCTTTCGGCATTTCGTCCGCCCCAAGCATATTTCAAAGAATTATGGACAACATGCTGAAAGGGTTGGAAGGAGTCAGTTGTTACCTTGACGACATCCTGGCCACACGCAAGACCAAGCAAGAGCATTTCCATAACTTGGAAGCCGTCTTGTCAAGGTTGCAGGAACGCGGTGTGCGCATCCGGCGCGATAAGTGCTCGTTCTTTCAACGAGAGCTCCGTTATCTGGGCCACGTCATCAACGCCGAGGGTGTTTGCGCATCGCCTGAAAAGGTATTGGCACTGCTAAATGCGCCTGCTCCAAAAGACAAGCAGCAACTGCAGTCATTCCTTGGGATGGTCAATTATTACGGCAAGTTTGTTCACCGTCTGTCGACTTTGGCACAGCCGTTCTACAGGCTGCTAAAGCAAACAAGAGTGGACGTGGGATGCGTCATGCCAGCTTGCTTTCACGGAGATAAAAGCAGCTATGGCTTCCCCTCCAGTTCTTGCCCATTATGATCCGAAGCGACCGCTTCAACTTGCCTGCGACGCATCTCAGTACGGCATAGGCGCAGTTCTTTCGCAGAAAATGATAAATGGATCAGTTCGATCGGTTGCCTACGCATCCCGCACATTGTCAAGTGCCGAAAAGAACTACAGTCAGATCGAGAAAGAAGCCCTTGCCCTCGTATTCGGCGTAAAGAAGTTTCACTTCTACGTCTACGGAAGGTTCTTCACGGTTGTGACTGACCATAAACCACTACAAACAATTTTCGGCCCGAAAACAGGCATTCCCGCGATGGCAGCTGCCCGCATGCAGCGTTGGGCGCTGACGCTGTCAGCCTACAACTATGCTCTTGAATTCAAGAAATCTACCGATAATGCGGATAATGTTTATCGCGCTTGCCGCTCGACAGCAGCGAAAAGCAATCGGCAGAAGAAAGCGAAACTTTTTATTCGCTTCGTTTGGAAACGCTGCCTGTCACAGGCCAAGACATCGCTCGTGACACGAGGCGTGATCCTTTACTAAGCAAGGTACTGAACTTCACAAGTGCTGGCTGGCCGTCGCATGTCGCTGATAAGGAGTTGAAACTTTTCTTCGACAAGCGTTTGCAGCTCACAGTTCATCAAGGGTGTTTAATGTACGGCATGAGAGTAGTTGTGCCTCCAAAACACCGAGCCTTCTTGCTTGAGGAACTTCATCAGGGTCATCCCGGTATCGTAAGATGCAAAGAACTCGCGAGGAGCTACGTCTGGTGGCCTGGTATCAACGCGGACCTAGAGCAACACGTGAAGAAATGTGAAGAGTGTCAACAGCAACGGAACGAACCAGCACCGGCTCCGCTTCATCCATGGTCATGGCCGACTTCGCCGTGGCAAAGAGTTCACTTGGACTTTGCTGGACCCATGACAGACAAAATGTTCCTTGTTGCTGTGGACGCACACTCAAAATGGCCGGAAGTTTATGTCATGCAGAAGACTACGGCGTACCACACAATTCAGTGTCTCCAAGACCTGTTCTCGCGTTTTGGCGTACCCGAAACCATCGTGACCGACAACGGACCACAGTTCGTTTCCGAAGAATTCAAGAGCTTCGTCAAAGGCTTCGGTGGTCGTCATATCGTGAGTGCAGCGTACCATCCAAGCACGAATGGCCTTGCGGAGAGATTTGTACAGACAATGAAATCTGCGTTGCGGAAAGGGCGACCCCAAGACTCCTTGCAGGCAACCTTACAGACGTTCCTGATGACGTACCGCAACACGCCGCATGCGACTACAAGAGAAACTCCAGCAAACCTTTTCATAGGTAGACGACTGCGCACGAGACTCGACGCAGTCAAGCCTTCTGTCGGGGGAAGAGTGGCTCAGCAACAGCTCTCCGATATGGTGCGACGCAAGGCACGTGAGCGACTTTTCAACATCAACGATGAGGTCCTCGTGAGGAATTACAGAGGTCCTGAGAAATGGGTCCCTGGCACTATCATTCAGCAGTCTGGCCCCGTTTCATTCAAGGTTCGAGTTAAGACGAATCGTGGGGTGCTCATTTGGCGTCGTCATCAAGACCAGCTACTGCTCAGCATCGACAGCTCAAAGCAGAGCATCATGAAAGATTTTATTCCAGATTTCGGGGATCCTGAGAGCGCCAACGAGCCACTTCCAGCTGCGGCCCCTGCGGCAACAAACGACCCTCCAGGGGAGCGACGCTATCCACAGAGGGACCGGCGACCTCCTGATAGATATCAGCCATAGCATTAGTTGCATTGTATAATGTAGCAAAAGGACTTTGCGCTCGTTAGGAGGAAGGAGATGTTGTGTGCGCGCGAAACCAAGCACGCGTGTTATCGCGGACTGCCTGCGCATGCTCACTGCCCGGCTATCTCTTATCGGGTAGCCCGTGCTGGCTTTAAAAGACCGCTCGCACGGGCCCACCGCGCTCAGTATGTAACGTGTTGGCTTCCTGCCAAGTAGCAGGAATAAACGTCCCTTCGATGCTACGTCTACGCTGCCCAGTTCTTGGATGCCAGACATGACAATATATATACACAGGATATATACACAGGGGATTTTTAATTTATTTATTTTGTGGTGTTGATCAATTTAGAATATTACTGAATATGTTATCGCTTACAGCTAATTGAATAGAAAAGCAGAAGAAAAAACAACCACATGCCGCCGGTGGAATCCGAACCCACGACCTCCGAATTACGCGTCCGGTGCTCTACCTCTGAGCTACGGCGACGGCTGTCAAACGTTCTGCTTTTGGGGGTATTTATGTATACAAGCAACCTAGCCTTGAGAGTGTTCATCACCGCCACCCACGTTCACAAGCGACGGACGTAATACAGTCTTTGTAAAAAGTTTAGAGCCCAGGGGGTTCACTTCGAAGCTTTATATTGGGAGTCCAGGAGCATTCATGGAAGTCCTACCAACTGCAGAAGGCAGTACCAGAAATCTTCTTATGTCCAGAAAATTTGGAGCACTAGAGATCCATTAAGAACGGCACAGTGCGGCTCAAAAGAAAACCCCCTGGGCTCCAAACTTTTGACAAAGGCTGTACGTCCTGAGTTACCGCAGGTGTGACGTGTAACGTCATCGAACGGAGAGGGTGGAAGCTGTGTGAGAACCCTCTTATGCTTCCTATGGCGTGAAGGCTGCCAGAACCGAGGCCCTCGCTAAGCAATTAAGCAAACAAGGGAAGGGGAAGCCCCTCATTCTCCTTCCCTCGATGCCTGCATAAATGCTGAACTGTTGACTGAGTGCTGAGTGAGATGCTTTCTCATTATATACGAGGGTTGGTTATACTTTGTGCATTTTGCATTTCTCTATCACCTGATTAATAGCGTGAACATGGTCTATTATCGAGTACCGTTGAAAGAAGTCTGCCTGGTAATTTGGTTGGTTGAAGTCTAAGGTTGCCTGCCTCTATTAGCGATTCCCTTAGTCAACGTACACTAAGCTGATCGGTTTGCAATTTTTCAAGTGCTTGATGTCTCCTTTACTGCGTATTAAGATGATCTAAGAGCTCCTGCAAGCTTCTGGTACGCTCGAAAGCCATAAGGCATTGCGTATGTAGGGTGGCTGGTTTTTCTAGCACAATCTTCTCTCCGTCCTTCAACAAATCTGTTAGCAGATCCTCACCAGCTGATTTCCCCCATTGCATTATTCCTACGGCTTTCTTTACTTCCTCTGTAGTTAGTGTCGGGCCATCCCATTGCTGAGCGCTACTGCTTCTCTTATTAAAGTTCTGATTACATTGGCTACTGCACAGATTTGCGTAGAAGGCTTCGGATACTTTGACCATCTTTTCCATGTTGTTATTGACATCGCCGTTCGGATAGGCGGAGGAGAAATCCGCGCCACCTACCTCGAAGAGCTTGTCCCAGGCACTTACGGTGGCCGGCGTCATGACGGATTTGTTGGCGGCTACCATCTCCTGCATGGTCGCCGAGAAGAAGCTCTCGAAGTTGTGGGGTTGCACGCCGGGAAACCTCAGGTGATTGACGGCGTTCTTGCGCACCAAGTCGATGAGCACGGCGGTGTCGTCGAGAGCGTCAATGAAAGCCGTCATGTGACGGCCTACCTCGCCGCCGAGCGCCCGGAACTTGGCATTGTTGACCAGGCCGTGCACGGGCACGTTATGGAAGCTGGGGAAGAGCACCAGGTACTCGGGGTGGCTAGAGAACATGGCCATAAGAAGGGCCAGGCCGTAATCCGGGTCCTGTTCACAGAATCGTCGCCAGCTGTCGCGCACCAGTTTGTTCTCATGCTTCGACATGCCGGTCCGGTTGTCGACGGGGTCGTTGCTGCCCGCGTTGCCCATAGCTGAGTGGCCTCTGCTTTTCGTCTTCCTCTTCTTCTAATAGGTTGCGTGTGCTCCACCGGCTACGAGGTGGCACGTTATGCTTCCGGCGCCAGAGAGCAGCAGGGACGAGTCGGTTTGATTTGGTTTATAAAGATTTAGCTTCCCAAAGCGACTCAGGCTATGAGGGGCGCCGTAGTGAAGGGCTCCGGAAATTTCGACCACTTGGGGTTCTTTAACGTGCACTGACATCGCACAGTACATGGGCCTGTAGAATTTCGCCTCCGTCGAAATTCAACCGCCGCGGCCGGGATCGAACCCGCGTCTTTCGGGTCAGAAGCCGAGCGTCATAACTACTGAGCCACCGCTCCGGCCAGTCATCAAACTGGTTGCTTTAGCCAGCAGCGGTGCCGGCTCAGCATCGGGTGTTTGGTCCTGGACCACCGCACGCGGTGAGACCGAAAGACCGGTGAGATCGAAAGACCGAAAAGCTAGTCTCTAGAAATGGACACAGCACAGCGCTGAACTAACAAATGGCATTTATTTGGCGCGATGCGCATATGATACACGTAATGCAACCAAAAATATGAATGACAACCACCGTAATGAGCATACTCATGATGTACCAGGAACACCGCAAGACAACTGCTAAGTATTCCGTTTAAGAAAAGAAATTCTTTTCCTAATGATATCGACGCAGCACTTACAGAGCAATCGCCCTCCTTCTTAATCTCTGTGGACTGAATTATTAATGCGAAAGCATTTCTAGGCTATCTCGGCGGGGTCGTGTCACCAAAACATGTCCGCAAAAAGTGTCCGCAGCATTTGTGACGTTCAGAGAAGAGGTAGCATCAAATGAATGACTGTGATCGATTAAGGACGGTGTGAGGATGATGCCCAAAAAATATTGTTACGTGACGGCAAGCGATGAGGAAAGGACTGCATGACCGATGGCGATGATATGATTTAATGTCTGCGAGCCTAGCACGAGCGCTCCTGCCCATGCCACTGCCCGCTTCGTCGTCTTCTAGTCCGTCACATGACTCGGGGCCACGAAGCGATCGTCCCGATCGCGCGAACTAGAAGAATGCCACAGACGATGACAAGCAGGACGTGACGATGGGCGTGGCAGAACATATGAACAGAGAAGAGAAGATGTAGGGCTTGCCGTCACGATGAAAGATGAGCGGGTGAAGCCAGGTCCACGAAGACTGAGGAGCCACCGGTTTCTGGAAGTCAACGTCGAGGCCCGTGGACACACCCAACGGCAGGGGCTGGGGTACTTGTTTCTCGTGTGAGTGTCGGTGGTCAATGGGTTCTCTGGTCAGTGGCGGCGGTCTCGGTTCAGTGGGGTCGTAGGTCGTTGGGTCTTCTAGGTTCTCAGGTGGGCGGTGAGTGGGGTCACAGGTCAGTTGCGGCGGTCGTTGTGTGGTCGTTGTGTCGTCGTGTCTTCTGGTCGGGGCATGGGGCGGGGCGGTGAAGAGCGGCGGCGTCGGGGCCTACCTGGCAGGCTGGGGAAGCGCCGGGAGGCGCGAAGCCGTGAGCTCTCCACAGAAGACCTCGGTGTACACCAGGCTCCTAAGCTCCGGGACCGGGATGAAGAAGGTACCCAGCACCTTGCACCAAATGTTACGTGACGGCAAGCGATGAAGAAAGGACTGCATGACCGATGGCGATGATATGATTTATAGTCTGCAAGCCTAGCACGAGCGCTCCTGCCCATGCCACTGCCCGCTTCGTCGTCTTCTAGTCCGTCACAATATTATGTAGATAAGGTGATTATTTAATTAATCAGATCCAAAATGTCGAGAAAGAACGTCGAAATAACGCTCCCGTCGATATAGTGAGTGGACCGGAAAACATCTGTGGACGGCAAAATAGTGCAAAAATAGGCAAAGAAGTAAAAATAAAGTTTGAAATGAATGGACATGTATTTGCTAAGTGATAATTAATCGAACAAGAAGTTTCATTGACATAATTTAATTAGTTAATTAATTATCGGCAAAAACATTAGACGGTTGAGTAGGTTGGACGGGGATATAGTAAGTGGACGAGAAAGCAACCACGGCGCCATATTTGAAAACGAAAATGGTTTATTGAAATAAAAAAAAGTAAAACCAGAGTAAATAAATAATTCTTTAATTAAAGCATACAATAATTACGCTAATTCAGCAGTTAAATTAGTCAACAAACAAAAAGAAAATGATAAATAGAGGCAACGAGTGCCGATGAGGCTAAAATGCTTTCGCATTCTCCTAATGTGGGTCGCCGCAGTGATCTCTAATTTTTTCTCGACACAGCTCATCTTTGTTTAGTGCAACAACTCGGCACTTTCCGAACTGCAGGATGCTCTTGCAGCCGCGATAATGGATACTTAAAGTTACAAGAATCTGTATGGGTGCTGCCTGAGCTTGCTGTGCTGCCTGAGTCCGTGTAAGAGTTTTTATATTGGCCAGAGGAAGCAGTGCTTAAATGATAGGCTCATGCAGGACCGCAACAATGTCGCTAATACAGATTCTGGCAACTTTAGTATCCATTGTCGTGATTGAAATTGCACGCCGCAGTTCGAAAAGGACCGAGTTGTTGCACGAAACAAAGATCAGCTGCGTCGAGAAATAATTGACGCCACAGACATCAAGAAGCAGGATGATTGCTGTGAATGTGCTCCGTCGATATCTTTATCGGGAAAGAGTTCTGTTTCTTGAACTGTTTGACTTAGCCGTTGTTGTCTTGCGGGGTTCCTGGTGCATGATTGTGCTCATTGCGGTGGTTGTCATTAATTTTTAATTTCCTTGTTTGCATTTATATGCGCATCACGCCAAATAAATGTGATTTGTTCTGCGCTGTGCTGTGTTCTTTTCTGCTTTTCTATCTGTTCTCTGCGTAGGCCTTGTGCCGTTGTGCTGCTTAAAGAGCAACTCCGGCGATTTTTCGATGTTCATCGATCGAAATGAAATTTTAAGTCTGTATTCTTTATGCTAGTCTGGTGTCTCATGTAAAATTTCGCACCTGTAAGCGGCGTAGTTTTTCCGCAAACGAATTTTGAAGACAAGCGCTCCGACGCGAGCTGACGCGAGCGGCACCCATTGATCGAGCAACTTCTGCAGGCCACCCTGTACTGTGACGTCACTGCCCTGTCGGCGTGTCAAGCTGGTCGGGCGCGCGCTGGCGTTGGCAATGCAGGGGAAAACAGAAAATTGGTTTTGAGGAAAGTAAATGACGCAGTAACGGACACCCAAACCGCGACGTAAGGGAGGAGTGAAAGAAGAAAGGAAGAAGTAGGTGCCGTAGTGGAGGTCTCCGGTATTATTTCGACCACCTGTGCAATTTCGCGCCATCTCAACGTGCCTGATGTGATGTGTACGCAAGAGTGATGGGTCACGGCAACTTCTGTTGTGCTGTGCGGTGCACAAATTCATCTGTGACAATGGGCGTGATCTACCATAGGTTTCCTATCGATAAGAACCTTCGCAGCGAGTGGGTGAGATCTGTCCACCGTGTCAACTGGTCGCCGAGAAAGCATTCACTCCCCCTTGGGCTCGGAACATTCCACGCCAGATTGCTACGAAGACAGCGTGCACCTCAGAGACAGCTTTGGACTCGCTAAGGCTTCGTTCAACCGGCTCTTGAAGGCGAATTCTGTGCCAACGTTATTCGAGTACAACTGCCCATCGCAGCGGCCAGCTGAATGAAGCGCGGCCGTCAAGAGGAAGCGGACCACGGTAAGCGTGCTCAAAGTATATTGGATTGTAGAACTGTAGCTGGCGTGAATTCACTTCTAAAAGCTCGCAGTCCAGACAAAGCTTCGCAAAGAGAGGACTGTTCGTGATGCATTCCCCTGCAAGGACGTTTTGCACCACGGCAACGTTCCGGCAGCAGATTCTTTCTTCAGGCTGGGTCGGCCGGCACTCGCCACCCGAACAGCTGTCGGCGGGAGCATCTCATTAACTTCTGTTCAGACGACTCTGTCATAAATGCATGCACGATAAATGACTCAAGTACATAATTCTACGAGTTCAGACCGTCTCCATGCTGCAGGTGACGCGGCCTGTGGTGCGACTCGGCTAGCTCGCGCGGCGATGGATCACACCTGAAAGGCGACTCGTCCAGTCCAAAACCGTCGAATGAGTCGTCTTCTAAAGACTTGCTGGTCTAGGAAAAGCCGCTCTCCGCGCTTCAGTCATGTCGACAGCGCGGCTCCGAACTTCGCAGCGCTACGAACACGCCTGTGACGTCACAGTCAATACCGCACGAAGGCACCTCCTCGGTTTCGGTTTTGCTGTTTCGGTTTCGAGTTTTGCGTTTTTTGCTGTTTAAAAATTATTTTAGGGCTGCTTTTGAAAACTTTGTATCGTACACATTACAGGAGGTTCTTAGGAACACAAAACAGCCATTCACTTAAAGTGGCTGAAAAATCGCCGGAGTTGCCCTTTAACGTTCATCGACCTTCGTCTGTTTACTCAGAACAGGAAATTAGTGTCTACATCGGCGCCGGCCCCTTGTACAGCCATGCAAGATGCTACGTACTACACCCTCCAGAGCCGACGAGTATATCCACGGCACTCAGAGGATGTGGAGACCGGCTCGTTAAGTTTGAACGCGTCGCTTCGTTTAGTCAGTGGGATGACTCCGCGAGGCTAAGAAACGTCTTCTTCAGTCTGGAAGACGGCGCTCCTACATGGTACGAGAACCATGAGGACTTTTTGACATCATGGCGTGAGTTCCGCCGTTTCCTGCTCGAGGCTTACACCAACGCCGCCGGGAAACACGCATGCAGATGCTACCCGATTCTAACGCGCACCCAATTTCATTGACCAAAAAAAAAATAAACCTCCAAGCCTCGCTTCAAACGCCCATGCAATTTCAGTGCAAGAAAAAAAGTGAAACGCTTTTATATTTTCAGGTGGAAATTGTCGTTCACCTAAACTTCATTCACGGTCGCTCCCAGACAGCTCCTTATCACTCTCCGACCACAACATCCTTCAGTGTAGTCCTTAGCATTAGAAATTCCGCATCACTTCAATTCCTTCCGAACCATACCACAAAAAATCCCAAGCGAAGCTTCGGCCACAGACTTCGTCATTTCCTCGATTGAGGTACACTTTAGCCTACTGCTGACTGTGAACGTTTAGCAGCCATTCGTTGGACACTCATTGTACAGTCCCCGCTCCTTCGTGGATTTGTTGATGCACGCATCCTGTGGCTGTAGCTGCGAGGTCATTCCACTGGGTATCACCACAAGGTCCGCGTTGCGAGCGGCAAACTTGTCTTTGACACGCTGGTCTAGGTGGCACTGGAGAGCATGGAGAGGAACCCCAAGCTAGCGTTTGGTCTCTTGCGCAATACACAGTCTATCCAGACAATAAAGAGGTCCGTGTCCACCAAACCCTTCTCGTTGGCGCGCACTATAACGACTCGCGATAAGTCCACAGACTTGGAGAGCATCTACCGCTTTAATACAAGAAAAAGAGCCAAGTTGCCACAGTCTGCTGTACATGCCAGCAGAGCGGTTACCAGGTCTTCTCGTTGCCCGACGTAAGCACGCGAACTTGTTCCGTCCCTGTCAACTCTTCAGTGGTAATGGCGGGCATATCGAAATAGACAGGAGTTTAGTCGGCGTTGCCAGCCTGCCCAAGTTGGTATATACGTTGCTGTGTCGCATCGATAGAACGTATGGCTGAAACGAAATCAGCTTCTGCTTGAAAGCCTCTAGTAGCTCATAGCATACACCAGTCCGCCTACGAAGCGAAAATGCTTTGCGCTTCAAGAATCTTGTGATCCAATTCCTGCTTGCTTTGCATCGGCTTCCTCAGAGGCCTCGATTGCTCAAAGGCCCAAGAGCCTTCACCTTGAGCACCTCGGTGGTCACGGGCACGTGATCCACCCGCAGCTGCCTCTTGAAGTCAGCCAGCTTGACCATCTTCAAGGTCTAGAAACCTCCCCGTTCAAGGACCGTGGCTGCCTGTGCTTGATGTTTTGCACTCGAAGATTGACTTTTTTCAGTTTTCGCCAGTCGCGGACACATGTCTATGGCACTCCAAAATGAGCTGCATCCTCATCGCCACTCTATTTCGCACGCAGAATAACTTTACGCTTAAAGCTGTTCTCCTGGCCACTGCATTCATTCTCGGACAAGATAGCCCACGAATGGAACAACGAGAGCACCGCACCGATTGCAAATGGCTCCTGCGACGCAGAGAATGACGATGCTGATGGTGATGATGCCACACCGCATAATGGCGATGACGATGGGCAGCTACGGGGCAGTGTCAGTCTGTACCTGATTCTAATGCGCATGCAATTTTAAGCCTGAAAAAAAGGTGTGCGTTGGAATTGGGTATATGCGGTACCCTTCCCTGAAATCTCACGTATTTGCTGTAATAAACTGCATCGCCTCGGAAACCATCGGAAGAAGTCGGCATTGATCTTCTGGGCCTGTATCCTGCATCATCGGCCGGCAAGAGGCGGATTATAGTCGCGACTGAGAGTCTTGCACGCTATAAGCAAATCAAGGCTGCGCCAAATGGGGCTAAGTCTACAACCACGCAGTTCTGAAGGCACTACATTCTTTCACAACACGGCACCCCGTCCAACGTAACCGCTGTTCGAGGCACGGCGTTCACAGAGCAGCTCATGCATGAGGGGCTTCAACTGGGGGGAAGCCCTGATAGCACTGCAGGGCGGCGCAGTGCTGTCACGAAATAATTGCAGCCCAAGCTCGCTTCGCAGCCACTGGGCATGGCAGCATCGACAGTACGCGGAACACTGGTTCATTTGTCTACCTCGTGCAGGTTAGCAAAAAATATGGAAAACACTTCCAGTCTAATGACTTGTTCCTGGTGATGCCGCCGTGCCCGCGGCTTTGTTGCCCCGACACGACTCGAGTTTTAAAAACTGAAGAATTTCGCAGTTGATATAGAAGGTATAAAAGATAGGACATTATACAACATTTCTATCTTACCGGTGCTCACTTAATGGTCAGAAACGTGAGGGCTAACGAAGAGCGTCCCGCTTAATTTAAGGACTACGCAGCGAGCCATGGAAACAAAATTGATAGATGTAACGTTAAGAGACCGGAAGCGGGTGGGGTGGGTGAGGGAACAAACGCGGATTAATTGCATCCTAGTCAAAATCCAGAGGAAGAAATGGGCTTGGGCAGGGCATGTAATGCGAAGGCACGATAACCGCTGGTTTTTAGGGGTAACTGAGTGGATTCCAAGAGAAGGCAAGCGTAGCAGGGGACGGCAGGAAGTTAGGTGGTCGGATGAGATTAAGAAGCTTGCGGGAATACGGTGGCCGCAGCTGGCAAAAGACAGGATTAATTGGATAGCCATGGGAGAGGCCTTTGCCCTGCAATGAGTGTTGGCAGGCTGATGATGATGACGGTAAAAGATATAGGAGAGGACCGACTGCTGAATACAGACGACAATGAAATGCTTTGTCGAAACTTGAAACCCAAGTAACGTCCTGCCAAGAACCAATTGATTGTAAGTATAGTGACTGAAATGCTTGAAGAAAGAATAGACCACCTTGAAAATTATAGCACGAAATCAAATCTGATTGTTTGTGGCGTACCAGAAACGGCGGAGGAAACAAATAAATCGCTTATAAAAATCGTGAACACAGATATTTTTCACAATATTTTAGAACTCAACCCTATACCAATTGAGCGAATACATAGATTAGGTAATCCGGCAGATGACAAAACGCGTCCTGTAGTCATAAACCGCACGCCGGAAGCGTGACCGATCCATTTGGTTCATCTTCTTTGAACACTCATAGAGTTAGCCTGTTATGCCACTGTAACGGGATGAAATTTAGTAAAAAAAATTTTCAGAATAGTTAATATCAATGCACTAAGCGTTGCAAACAAGAAAGAAAGAGTCACTTGAAATTAAACTGCTTGAGTATGACCCACTCATAACAGTTCTCAAGGAAACATCTGCACCAATACTATTTCCATCTCATTACAGGGTTATTCGTAAGGGCAAGACCTCAGAGGGTGGCGTAGCCGTTCCTTTAAAAAAACTCAGCAGAATGCGTCCTCGTACATGACGTTCCTCACCTGGAATGTTTTCGCAGGAAAATTTCTTTCTGGACTCATTGCATTGTCCTGTATGCGTGCTACAGACCACCCGATGAAACACCCGACTATCAAATTAAACTACAGGACCATATATCTCATTTGAAAGGAAAAAGGAATACCGTTAGTAGGCGACTTCAATCAGCGAGGTGTACGCTGGGGTCGCTTCCAAGGATGCGGTAAATCTGGGAGTAGCACGGGCATTATACTTGACATTATGCTCCCTCATGACCTGGATCAAATTGTAAATGAACCTACTCGTGTACAAGGTTCATCTTCTATACTGGACAAAGTTTTTGTTAACCGGCACTATTCCATGCACACTGTGTTCGTTGAAACAGGCCTTTCAGATCATCACCTGGTAAGCGTCATATTATATACAGTGATGAATTCGATTGCCATTGCGTGGAATTTCATTGCTTCTTTTCACAGCATGTTCTCCAAAATAGATTTAAAATGCTTGCATAACGCGTTATACTTTCCAGTGTCAGAAGTATATTTAATAGCCTCCCAATTGGTCCGGACAAATTGCAGCTGGACAAATTGGTCTGGCTGCATTGTTCCCAGTCCGCAGCCCACACAAAAACGGAAAAGATCCGGTTCAGTCTCTGTACGTTCATCTTTGCCCAATGGAACACTCGCATCACGTTCTACTGCATAGACATAAAAAATTCGCTGTGGCTTAGCTTGGTTAAGCCCGGTAATTGCGAAAGCAATATCCGTACCTACGCCATGGTTCAGCTGGTAGTGTAGCTGGTGGTGGTGCTTGTGGTTAGACTTGTGGTGATGCACCGGTTATACAATCCAATACAATACAATGTAATGTAATCTAATCTAATCTAATGTAATCTAATCTCATCTAATCTAATATAATCTAATGTAATCTAATATAATCTAATGCAATCTAATGTAACCTAATCTAATCTAATCCAATCTAGCCCAATTTAATCCAATATAATCTAATGTAATCTAATCTAATGCAATCTAATCCAAACTAATCTAAGGCCGCCGGTGGTGGCACCGCCACTACTCGCAGACGGCGCGAGATGGTCGCCCAGCTCTTCGGCGTGGCGTCACACAGAGGTCATGCGAAAGGTCATTTCATGTGCACCGCCATCGCACGGCAAAGGCTTGAAAGAGCAAGTAGTAAAGTTTTCGCTTTAAAAACAGAATACACACTGTGGCCCTGGCGAAAAGTGACTGATCTCTCCCTTCCCACCTCTCCGCTTTCACGCGTGGCTTGCATCGGCGCTATCCAGCACGATTCGCTATCGCGATAGCCGTCTAGTGGGACGTCCAAGCACTTCACTGGGGTTCTCATCCAGGACACGTTTGCGAAATTGTCGGGTTTCGTTGGCCATTCTACGTGTCAAAGCCCCAGGGACTTTGACCAATTCACTTCACTGCCGGTGACTTTGGTGAATTCTTTAACGCATGTCACGGCCTCGGTTACACCTTTCCGATTCACTGTGAATACCGGGACATCATCCGCATAGGACAGTAGCTTAACTTCTCCCACTTGCAAATGAAAGCCACGATTTTTTTCATTTTCCATGATATTCAAACACAACGATTCGAAGTAAATGCAGAATAGAAGAGGATTGAGGGGACAACCCTGGCACACCGAACGCTGCTGGCTAATGGGGCCCCCCCAAACTCACGTACAATTTTGCTCGTTCCGGAGTGTGTTTCACAAAAGTAAACACCGCGCACAAGTCCTCCTCACCCTGTAATTCCGTCCAAAGAAGTGGTTTGGTTTAACTGAGCCAGGCATGCGCGCTCAAGAAGTCCGGCTCGTTGGTCTAGGAGTATGATTCTCGCTTCGGGTGCGAGAGGTCCCGGGTTCAAATCCCGGACGAGCCCACTCAATTTTTTGCTGCCACAAATGAAACTCGCAAAATTTTGCATAACAGTGCCCATTTTTTGGCCTTCCTTCGACGAAGGAGGCGTGGCTGACACGTGCAATTTTACTCGTCCGGGAGTGTGTTTCACAAAAGTAAACACCATGCACAAGTCCTCCTCACCCTGTAATTCCGTCCAAAGAAGTGGTTTGGTTTAACTGAGCCAGGCATGCGCGCTCAAGAAGTCCGGCTCGTTGGTCTAGGAGTATGATTCTCGCTTCGGGTGCGAGAGGTCCCGGGTTCAAATCCCGGACGAGCCCACTCAATTTTTTGCTGCCACAAATGAAACTCGCAAAATTTTGCATAACAGTGCCCATTTTTTGGCCTTCCTTCGACGAAGGAGGCGTGGCTGACACGTGCAATTTTACTCGTCCGGGAGTGTGTTTCACAAAAGTAAACACCATGCACAAGTCCTCCTCACCCTGTAATTCCGTCCAAGGAAGTGGTTTGTTTTAACTGAGCCAGGCATGCGCGCTCAAGAAGTCCGGCTCGTTGGTCTAGGGGTATGATTCTCGCTTCGGGTGCGAGAGGTCCCGGGTTCAAATCCCGGACGAGCCCACTCAATTTTTTGCTGCCACAAATGAAACTCGCAAAATTTTGCATAACAGTGCCCATTTTTTGGCCTTCCTTCGACGAAGGAGGCGTGGCTGACACGTGCAATTTTACTCGTCCTGGAGTGTGTTTCACAAAAGTAAACACCACGCACAAGTCCTCCTCACCCTGTAATTCCGTCGAAGGAAGTGGTTTGTTTTACTTGAGCCAGGCATACGCGCTCTAGAAGCCCGGCTCGTTGGTCTAGGGGTATTGTAGAGACAAAGAAAGCGTTCAAGAAACTGTTAGAGTGGCGGCTGATTTCTGCGCTAAAACGGGCTGCCGTGTTAACTGGGAGAAATCATTGGATTCTGGCACGGGGAGTGGAATCAAAAGCCTGAAGTGTTTGCCAATGTGCGATGGACAGCGTTGCCCTCAAAGTACTTGGGTGTACCACTTGATCAATACAATGACACTGAGGAATACTGGAATAGGGAAATAGAGAATCTCAGAAGGAAAACGCAAGCATGGAACGGCCGGAACCTATCTATGTTCACACGAGCAACTGTCTGCAACCTTTTCTTGGTAGCAAAAGTGTGGAATGTCTTGCAGGTATTGTTCATGTCGCCCGTAAACATACAAAAAATACATCGAATCTTTGCTGTTTTCATGTGGGAAAGCACATGGGAACGTACGAGTCGGACAAATCTGTTTCTTTCGGTTCGAAAAGGGGGAGTGGGGCTTGTGCATTTGTTTATCAGACAGATTGCGTCGCGTTTTATTTTTCTGCGAGACCAGAATGATCCCTTTTTGTGTACTTTTGTGCAAGTGCGCCTGCGCAGTGCTTTGCCTGAGTTTTTGGCATCCTGTTCTGATAAAAGAACGACAGCCGTAAGAGGATTTTGGCGCGAAGTTGTCACGGCTTTTAAAATGCTGAAAGTGCGCTTTTCTTTAGAATATTTAAGTTATGTGTCGAGAAAGAAACTGTGTAAAGATTTGTTGGATGTCATGCTGCCTGCACCAGTGTATCGACAGCTTGGTTGCGGAGGCCCAGGGCAAGATGTTCTGAAAAGGGTGAAACGTATGCCAGTAAATCCTAACGTGAAAAGTTTTTTCTTCAAACTCCATACTAACACTCTGCCAGTTAAAACCTGGCTAGAACAAAAGGGCAGTTTTGTGCATGGACGGTTGACTGTATGCTCTGCAAAAAGCCTGAGACAGTCGAGCATGTGTTTATAGAATGTTGGGATCCGGTATTCCATTGGGACATTCTACAAAGAACAATAAAGAAAGACCTGTCAATCACACCGTATGGAATCCGGTTCTTAGCGGTAGAAGATGACCGAGATGTTCCTTATGATCTCATCATGCTACTGGGCCTCCACAGCATATGGAAAACCAGGATGTCAGTGAGAAATGCCGATGTGAACATTCTACCTGTGAGAGAAAATTTCATTGAAAGTGTTGTGCGTGTGCGGGAATGTTACCGAGCACAATCGGAGCTACACGAATGGCTTGGCGTTCTGGATGAACTTTCAGCCCTCAAGAAGTTTTAAACAACCACGTTGACCGTAGGCCGGTTCACGTGTTTTAGCGGTTTGTTTGTGTGTTTGTTATCGTTGTCAAAACAGGCAATAAGTGAAAAAAAAAGCTCGTTGGTCTAGGGGTATGATTCTCGCTTAGGGTGCGAGAGGTCCCGGGTTCAAATCCCGGACGAGCCCTCTTCCTTTTTGCTTCGCCCAGTACATTCAATACTCAAGCCTCCGTACTTCGTTTGAGCACATTGACTCGCAGTAATTCTTATTTGCTCACGCAGCATGACATGCAGCGTGACAATTTCTGTTCCTTTTCGTAGACCCTTGTAAGGGATCGTTAGTGTACGCGGGGTCATCAGAACGCGGCTGGGAGCGCTCAAAGCGAAGTGTCGTCTACCTTGTAAAAGCCGGAGGGCTGGCCATGCCCTTGAAGAGCCAATCATGTTAATAGTGCAACATGATTGGAAGTTACCGAATGTGGGCTGGGCCTTTAGGGCTTTAAAACCGGGCCCCGGAGCTGGAAGCGGGGTTCTGCGCTAAGGTGAGATGCTACGCATCTTCGGCTACGCCGAGTAGGGGCCTCCCCTAGTATTAGCCAGTTCCACCTTTTTGGTTGTTTGTCTTTTTGCCGTTGTATCTAACTTGTATATTCTCTAAATATTTGTATATAAATCTTCAGTTATTCCCTTTCTTATCCCTGCGTCTCGAATGATCGAGAGACCGTCTCTGACGGGGCACCCCTGGTGCGAAGAAATAAGCTTCAGTCTTCGAGTTACCAACCGTCTCTGGGGGGGCACCTGTGGTGCGAGGAAGGAAGAAGAACCTTTTGAAATTTACTACCCTCAATAGATAGAAAATCATTTAGCTACTGCCGCTTCAGCACCTGGCTCGTTGGTCGGGGGATTCTACTTCCGGACGCAGAAGCGAACGGACATGTCTCGATGGGCTCCGTCGGAGCGGGTTCAGCGGCCCAGTCGGGCCGCGGTAACAGGATTTTGGACACTGCTGACCAGAATTATCAAGTGATACTGCCGCAACTGCCATCAGGTCAGATTGTTTTGAACACAGTTTTTTTGCACGGCGATGTGAAAGCGCGGCCTTTCCGCGTCGAAGATTTCAGAGACGCCCTTGCTAATCTGGGAGCACTCCCAGATGTTATCGCCCTGGGGGCGTACCAAATGAACCATGTATGGGCGGTAACTTTCAAGACAGCGGAAGCGGTGAAGAGCATGCTCGCTAAAGGCGACATGCTGGTGAAGGAGCGTCGGTGTCTGGTTATAAACCCGAACAACCAAGACGTCAGGCTCAAGCTTCACTGGCTCCTTCATGGAGTCAGCGACGATGATGTGCGGGCTGCGGGCTGCGCTGGCAATTTATGGCAAGGTAACTGAAGTGACCAGGGAGAAGTGGCGTATCTACGGCATTACCGACAGGTCGTCGACGACGCGCCTCGTCGCCCTGAAGTTGAAGGCCGGTGTCAGTGTGGAAGACCTGCCCCATCAGGTGCGTGTGGGTGGTGAGCTGGCCTTAGTTGTGGTACCGAACCGGGCACCCTTGTGTATGCGCTGCAACAGTAAGGGCCATATACGGCGTGATTGCAAAGTCCCACGCTGTTCTCGATGCCGGCGCTTTTTTCACAACGATACGGACTGCGTTAAAACCTACGCAACCATCACCGGTCAGCCGAAAAAGAACGATGTGACCGAGCTCGTTATGGATGACGAAGACGCTGAAGAGGCTTCCAGAGGGGCTGGGAATGTGCCCGTGCAGTCTCCAACGGGCGACAAGGCTGAAGCCACCGAGGACACTCAAGGCGCCGTCAGCAAAGGCGACCAACAAGATCAAGGCAACACCACCCCCTCGGGGGCGGGGACTGCGAAAGACGACTCCGGCAAGGAGTTGGAAGTAGTGTCGACGGGGGGCTGGTGGGATGGTGAGCAAACCATGGACACCACAAGTGCAGTGCCAGGAAAAAGAGTGCACAAGGAAACAGTCGTCGCGGGCGACAACGCCGACGTGGAACCGCCTCCAAAGACGTCTGCTACTCGGCGGCCGAGTTTCAAGCCCAAGCCGAACATTCCGCCCGACCGCAGAGGGGGCGGCACGGAGCCCTCGTAGAAGCGTGGGCCAGTCTTGTTCCTGCCCACGAAACTGCAATTAGCGTGCATCATGGAGCTGTATCAAGGGCCAAAACAACGACGAGGACTACTATCTTGCTGCGGGGGCGGCAAAGTCAGGTGCCGCGATTTTCAACGCCAGCGGCGTACCTCAGATTGTCGAGGTAAGCCCCGTGCGGTCCTTGTGTCCTAGCGTAAATATGGCAGCAAACTTTAAAAAAATTACCGACGATTACGTTACTTCCTAATGCGAAATTTGAGCGCAGCAAATAAGCTGTTTCACCTTTTCGATAGATTGAGGCAAAGAAATCGAGCAACACATGTATGCGCTATCACAGAATTTTTTTTTTATTTTTCGCAGGAAGAGGGGGGAGGGTGGCGGCGTGTACACCCAGCGGCAAACGATGGGGGCAGAAGCGCGCGCAGCAAGCGGACAACACGATAAAGGGAGGAGGGAAGAGATAGCAGCGACTGACTGAAGCCGCTGACGCCGATAGTGAGTCAACCCCAGCTGCGGAGTTGGTTTCAGGGACAACGCCGCCGATGCCGACACAAACAATATGATACCCTCGCTTCCGCAGCGCTAAGAACCAGGTCTAGCCGTGGGAAGGTGGTCACGTATTCGTCGACGTGCCGGGGCCTACGTGAAATAACCGGCGCGTCGGCAACTGAAGAGCACCCTATCCGCCACACAAGAACAAGGGGGGGGGGGGACCCTTTCCTCCTCTTTCTGCATGGCGGCGACGGTGTTCTATGCAGTCACGTTATCTTGACTCTCTAGCAGCGTCAGCGGCATCCAGCGGTATCAGTCGGTCGCTGCTAGCGCTGGGGGGATGAAAGGGGGGCGGAGCTGGTTACGAGGCCGACGACAACGCCGACGACGACGCGAAACCCAGGAACGGACGCCAAAGAGCTGCGCTCTAGAATCCCTCCGTGTAGCAACATTGAATGTTCGGGGCTTGGCAAGTAGGCGAAGGCAGTGCCAGGTTAGTAGGCTACTTATCGAAAACGAGCTGGACATCGTTGCTGTCCAAGAAACGAAGGTCAGCAGCGAGGACCAAACGGACCGCAGGTGCAGCCCTTTAGAACTCATTTCAATGTTTGTATAGCTCATGCGGTTGGAACATCGGCGGGATGCGCGCTCTTTGTACGTAATAGTATTGGGATTTTGGAGGAACAAGTCACTGTTTGCGAAAGTGGCCGTTTTGTTATCCTGGATTTTTCATTCTGTGATTTATTGTGGCGTGTTGTGTGTCTTTATGCGCCTAACAAAGAAACCGACCGCAGAATTTTTTTTTGAAAACCTCGAGCAGTATTTGAAAACAGAGCGACATGTTATATTTATGGGAGACTTCAATTGTGTTTGCAGGCCAGAGGACCGAGCTAAAGTCCGTACTCTAAAGGATCAAAGTGTGCAGGTTCTGGATGAGCTCGTAGAGGAGTACGACTTAATAGATGTTGGCTGCATGTTATCACCCGGCAGTCAGGCACAGTTTACTCATTTCCAGGGTGAAAGCCATGCCAGGCTCGATCGCATATACATATCGGTGCATCTGGCGCCGCTCTGCGAAAACTACAAAGTCATTCCAGTATCCTTCTCTGACCACTGCATGGTTTCCTTCACCTTAGGATCAAAATTAAAGGAGGTGAGATTTAAATGGGATTTATGGAAATTTAATGCCAAACTTCTGGACGACAACAGCTTCGTATGCGAGGTAAATAATTTACTGAAGTCATTGCATGTGTCTGGAGCCGAAAGCTGGTTGGAAAGGTGGGAAGGTTTCAAAAATGACGTAAAAATGAGAGCTATTGAGAGAGCAAGCATACTAAGACGCGAAGAAAAACAGAAAGAAAAGGAATTGCACAGCCTGTTGAAACTATTGCTGAACATAGAATCTGCGCAGCCTGGTTTATGCATGAAACAGATAAAGGAAGTTAAAAGAAAGCTAGAGCAGGCCAATGAAGATAAGTACCGAGGGGCCGTTGTGCGGGCACGCACTGAGCGATTATGGATGGGTGAGGCGCCCACTAAGCGGTCACTGAGCGATGAAAAGAGCTATGCCTCGAAAAAAGAAATACAAAAACTAATGTACAGAAATGAAGAAACCACTGATCCAGACAAGATAAAACGCGCCTTTATTGAGCAATATCAAGCTTTGCTAGGACAGGAGCAAGTGAAAAAGGACGGCTTTGAACGTGACTATTTGCGATTAATGCCCAAATTAGATGAGAGTGAGACGGAAAGACTTGAAGCTCCAATCAGTATAACAGAAATAGAGAAAGCAATTGACCAGTTAAATGCCGGGAAGTCCCTTGGGCCCGACGGCCTGGGTGCAGCTTTCTATAAAGCCTTTAAAGATGAACTTAGTCAGGGTCTGCATAGAGTAATCGAAGAAGCCTATGAAACAAAACGATTCCCGCCATCTTTCAAAGCTGCCCACGTTGTATTGATTCCGAAGTATGAGGACTCAGCAAAGCTGCATTTGGTGGGGTCTTATCGGCCGATAAGCCTCACCAATGTAGATTACAAAATCCTTATGAAAGTTTTAGCGAGAAGGACACAGAGCGTCATTAAAGACCTAGTGGGACCACACCAAACTTGTGGAATACAAGGACGAAGTATTACGACCAATATACATGTGGCGAGAAGTGTTTTGGAGTGTTGCGATACTTTTGATGGACGAGTTGCGATGATGCAGCTTGACCTAGCAAAAGCTTTTGATCGAGTGTGCCATGAAGTGCTTTTTAATCTCCTAGAATTTGTGAACATAGGAAGTGTTATTACAGAGCGAGTCAAAATGGCTTACTCTGATTGTGCAGTGCGAATTATTATAAATAGGAATCTCACCGAAAGAGTGCCAGTGAAATCGTCTGTGAGGCAGGGCTGTCCATTATCCCCGTTGCTTTTTGCTTTGTACCTAGAGCCGTTATGCTTGAGCATGATACAGAACGAAAGGATACGCGGTTTCGCGCTGGAAGCAACTGAGGTAAAAATGCTTGCGTACGCAGATGATGTCGCTATTTTTTGTAGAGACAAAGAAAGCGTTGAAGAAGCTGTTAGAGTGGCGGCTGATTTCTGCGCTAAAACGGGCTGCCGTGTTAACTGGGAGAAATCATCTGGATTCTGGCACAGGGATTGGGATCAAAAGCCTGAAGTATTTGCCAATGTGCGATGGACAGCGCTGCCCTCAAAGTACTTGGGTGTACCACTTGACCAATACAATGACACTGAGGGATACTGGAATAGG
Organism: Amblyomma mixtum; assembly: GCF_055824585.1. Taxonomy (NCBI): domain Eukaryota; kingdom Metazoa; phylum Arthropoda; class Arachnida; order Ixodida; family Ixodidae; genus Amblyomma; species Amblyomma mixtum. Next base: position 164,240,571 of record NC_143012.1, read on the forward strand.
GAAATAGAGAATCTCAGAAGGAAAACGCAAGCATGGAACGGCCGGAACCTATCTATGTCCACACGAGCACTGTTTGCAACCTTTTCTTGGTTGCAAAAGTGTGGTATGTCTTGCAGGTATTGTTCATGTCGCGCGTAATCATACAAAAAATACATCGAATCTTCGCTGTTTTCGTGTGGGGAAGCACATGGGAACGTACGAGTCGGACAAATCTGTTTCTTTCGGTTCGAAAAGGGGGAGTGGGGCTTGTGCATTTGTTTATCAGACAGATTGTGTCGCGTTTTATTTTTCTGCGAGACCAGAATGATCCATTTTTGTGTACTTTTGTGCAAGTGCGCCTGCGCAATGCTTTGCCTGAGTTTTTGGTGTCCTGTTCTGATAAAAGAACGACAGCCGTGAGAGGATTTTGGCGCGAAGTTGTCACGGCTTTTAACATGCTGAAAGTGCGCTTTTCTTTAGAATATTTAAGTTATGTGTCAAGAAAGAAACTGTGTAAAGAATTGTTGGATGTCATGCTGCCTGCACCAGTGTATCGACAGCTTGGTTGCGGAGGCCCAGGGCAAGATGTTCTGAAAAGGGTGAAACGTATGCCAGTAAATCCTAACGTGAAAAGTTTTTTCTTCAAACTCCATACTAACACTCTGCCAGTTAAAACCTGGTTAGAACAAAAGGGCATTTTTGTGCCATGGACGGTTAACTGTATGCTCTGCAAAAAGCCTGAGACAGTCGAGCATGTGTTTATAGAATGTTGGGATCCGGTATTCCATTCGGACATTCTACAAAGAACAATAAAGAAAGACCTGTCAATCACACCGTATGGAATCCGGTTCTTAGCGGTAGAAGATGACCGAGATGTTCCTTATGACCTCATCATGCTACTGGGCCTCCACAACATATGGAAAACCAGGATGTCAGTGAGAAATGCCGATGTGAACATTCGACCTGTCAGAGAAAATTTCATTGAAAGTGTTGTGCGTGTGCGGGAATGTTACCGAGCCCAATCGGAACTACCCGAATGGCTTGGCGTGCTGGATGAACTTGCAGCCCTCAAGAAGTTTTAAACAACCACGTTGACCGTAGGCCGGTTCACGTGTTTTAGCGGTTTGTTTGTGTTTTGTTTGCTTTCGTTGTCAAAACAGGCAATAAAGAAAAAAAAAAGCTCGTTGGTCGGGGGGTATGATTCTCGCTTAGGGTGCGAGAGGTCCCGGGTTCAAATCCCGGACGAGCCCTCTTCCTTTTTTCTTCGCCCAGCACATTCAATACTCAAGCCTCCGTCCTTCGTTTCAGCAGATTCACTCGCAGTAATTCATATTTGCTCACGCAGCATGACATGCAGCGTGACAATTTCTGTGCCTTTTCGTAGCCCCTCAGTAGATAGAAAATCTTTTAGCTACTGCCGCTTCAGCACCTGGCTCGTTGGTCTAGGTAGCTCTGATTCAAATTGACTTGGCGAAGGCGTTTGATAAAGTTGGACACGATTTCTTGTTCGCGGTCTTGGAGAATGCAAATATTCGTGACGTCTTGCTCAAAGGCATAAGGCTGTGCTATAAAAACTCCTATACAAGGGTTATTGTTAATCAGGAGCTAACGAAACCAATACCACTAGAAGCATCTGTTCGTCAAGGATGTCCACTGGCTCCATTGTTGTTTGCCCTATATCTGGAACCCCTCTGTCTCAGTATAATTAACAGCGCAGCTATCCGCGGTTTCTCTCTGGCTCAATGTGAAGTTAAAGTTTTAGCCTACGCTGATGATGTCGCCCTCTTTTGTTCTGACAAAAAGAGTGTACTTGAAGCTCTAAACTTGACTAAACAGTTCTGCGATGTATCAGGCGCGGCTCTTAATTTAGAGAAATCGAAAGGCTTTTGGTTGGGTTATTGGGGAACTAAGCCAAGCCAGTTCGGTGGCATATGCTGGGACTGTACCCCTCTTGAGTACCTAGGCGTTCCGCTGCATCAAGTTCGCTACAGTACAGCCTACTGGGATTCACAAATTGTAACTCTACGGCGGCAAACGCAGGCTTGGATGGGTAGGGAACTCTCAGTGTTTGCGAGGGCACAGGTCTGTAACATATTTTTGTTTGCAAAGCTCGCGTATGTCCTTCAAGTCCTGCATTGTGCGAGGAGGAAGGTGCAAGCAATACACAGAATATTTGCAACATTCGTTTGGCGCTCTCAATGGGAGCCCATGAGGCGTGACAACTTGTTCCTTCCCTTAGAGGGTGGTGGAGTGGGCCTTGTTCACCTGTTCGTGCATCAACTTGTTTCCCGTTTTTTCTTTTTCAAATCGGCAAACCACCCGTTTCTGGTAGCTGTCCTCATTAGGCGGCTTAGTTTTCATTTGCCTTACTTATTCGCACCGACTGTGCAGGCTCGTGAGGGGACTTTATGGGGATTCCTTAAGGAGGTTGCTGACACTTTCAATTTCCTCACTGTGCGCTTCTCTTTAGATTACCTGTATAGCCTCTCGAGAAAACAGATGACCCTGGCTCTCACTGAGTCTTTGTTCCCTACACCATTGTATCGGCAGCCTTATCTGGGGTCTTTGGACATCTCTGTTCTAAAGCGTGTTAGGCGGATGTGCATTTAGGCAGCCGCTAAAACGTTCTTTTTTAAACTACATACAGCGACGCTGCCTGTCAAGACATTTCTTAATGACAAGAGGATGTTTGTACCCTGGAATGTGAATTGCCGTCTGTGTAACGTGCCTGAGACAATTGATCATTGCTTCATCCTGTGCCGTGATGCCATGTTCTTTTGGGACATACTACAACGAACTCTTAAGAAGGACATTTAAATTACACCATACACTATTAGATTTCTGCCTGTTGACAAAAACTCTGTTGTGCCTTATGATCTGTTTATGTTGATGGTACTATTCAGTCTTTGGAAAAGCCGTATGATGGACAGACATGCCGAGCCACCAAGATCGTCCAAATCTGTGTTTCGTGAACAGTGTTCCTTGGTGAGGAGTGTATATGCTGCACGCGAAGAACCTCCAAGCTGGCTGCCGTGCCTAGATGCATGTGTGTGCCTCCCTGAATTTTGATGTTTTGATGGGGATACAGTGGTGAGTTAGGGCTATGGCGGGCTCCTATTAAGCAGCCCGGTAACTTGAGACGCGAACCAGTCTGATTGATGTTTTCCTCCTTTCTACGGAAGTTCTTCCATGCAATAAATAAAAAAATGGCTCGTTGGTCTAGGGGTATGATTCTCGCTTAGGGTGCGAGAGGTCCCGGGTTCAAATCCCGGACGAGCCCTCTTCCTTTTTTCTTCGCCCAGTACATTCAATACTCGAGCCTCCGTCCTTCGTTTCAGCAGATTGACTCGCAGTAATTCTTATTTGCTCACGCAGCATGACATGCAGCGTGACAATTTCTGTTCCTGTTCGTAGCCCGTGAGTAGATAGAAAATCTTTTAGCTACTGCCGCTTCAGCACCTGGATCGTTGGTCTAGATTCTACTTCCGGCCACCGAGCGTGACGGACGCAGGATCATGAGCTCCCACGGAGCGGCGACAGCGGCCCTTGCCGGCCGCGGAAACAGGCTAGATGTAAAAGATGATAACGACTACCAGATTATTTTGCCGCAGCTGCCCACCGGGCGTGTCGTGTTAAACACGGTTTTCTTGCATGGTGACGTGCGTGCGAGGCCCTATCGGGTCGAAGATTTTCGTGAAGCCTTGGTCGAGACTGGTACGCTCCCCGACGTGGTGGCTTTGGGGGCGTATCAGGTGAACCACGTCTGGGCGGTGACTCTCAGTAGCGCGGAGGCAACGAAGCGCCTTCTCGCTTTTAAGGAGGTTCAGGTGAAAGACCGCCGGTGCATCATTATCAACCCAGAAGACCAACAGGTGAGACTGCGACTGCATTGGATGTTGCATGGCGTGGCAGACGAAGACATAAGGACGGCCCTCGCTGCATTCGAAACTGTTACCGAAGTCACTCGGGAGCGCTGGCGGGTTCAAGGTTTCGACCAGAAAGGGTCGACTACAAGAGCCGTGCTCATGAAGCTGAAAGCTGGCATGAAAGTGGACGACCTCCCGCACCAAATCCGAGTCGCGGGAGAGCTGGCTCTCGTTGTCGTGCCCGGAAGGCCAATGCAATGTCTGCGCTGTGGAGGCAAGGGCCACGTCCGCAGGGATTGCAAGGTACCGCGATGTACCCAATGTAAACGGTACGGTCATGTTGCGGCGGACTGCGTGCGGACCTACGCAGCGGCGACAGGGTCGACGGCAAGGGACGAGTCGGTAGACCTGCTGATGGATGTAGACGAGGCTGAAGCTGCTGCGAAGGGTGCCGGAGGTGACGAAGGGCTGGCAGCGACGAAGCTTTCATCGGTGTCTACGGGGGAAGAGAGCAAGGTGACCGACAGCGCGGAGACGCAGACTGCGGCATCACCCGAGACAGCTGAAAGAGCGTCAACTGAGGGTGGGAGCCCTCAGCTTGACGAGTCGCTGAAACAAATGGACTGTGAGGCCGCGACGCGAAAGGACAACACTATCGTGGCCAGTGTCTCCTGCCCCGCAAAACGCTCCCACGCACAGACCGACAGTGAAGAAGACCAGGCGGCCGCGACTAACGCAGAGGAGCCGCCTCCAAAAGCACATCCAGTACGACCACCTTTCAAGCCGCGGCCAAATGTCGCGACGGAAAGACGGCCGGCCGATAAGCCGGCACCGCAGCAGAGTGACCCTGGTCCACCCGATGACTCAGGGGCAAAAGACGGCGTCTAGCTTGGTGCTAGGCGTGAAAGGTAAGCACCATGCTTCCGGCCTCTTTTTTCGCTATCAAAATGTATCCGGAGTCGTGCCTTAATTTCGCCACGCTTAACGTAAGGGGCATGAGCGGGAAGCGAAAACAGAGTCAAGTGCTCCGCCTTTTGACGGACAGAAACATAGATGTACTAACCGTACAAGAAACCAAAGTGGAAGGGGAGGTGGAGACTGGAGGCATGGTGCAACGATTCACGTCGAGGTACAGCTGCAACGGAAAAAGATTAGCATAAGTGACTCATGACCGGAGCGGAAAAATTGCGAGACGCGGCGCTATTGTAGCCGTATGCGCAGATAGCGAGAGTGCCTGGCAGATTCCACTTTCCAAAGTGGGGGTGGCCGACAGAAAGCAGTCCATCCGAAAGCAGGCACTGCCACACATTACTTTTGACCGTGCATCCCCAGCACATTTTTAATAGAAAACGGTGATAAAGATAACGTTGCTTGCCACGCCAGCGTAAAAAAAAAATTAAAACGAGAATATGTGCTTAGCCACCTTAGGACATGGTTTGGCTGATAAGACACCTACAGGCATTCGTTTAAGATGTCGCATTTCTGATAGGCGAATATCTAGGTGGGCTGCTTTCTGCCGGCCACCCCCGCTTTAGGAAATGGAATGTTCCTGGCACTCTCGCTATCGGTGTACTCGGCCACAATAGCGCCGCGTGTCGTGATTTTTTCGCTCCGGTGGTGATTCACTTGTGTCATTCTTTTTCCGTTGCAGCTGTACTATGCAATTGTGAGCCATGCAATTGGCAACTCTGCTGGGTGTGCTGTGTTTGTGAAAAAGTTGCCTGGACTCGAAATACAGGCGTATTTTTCTTCTCAATCGGGCCGCTACGTAGTATGCGATTTTTTGTACTGCAACGTTGAGTGGCGTGTGCTGTGCATTTATGCGCCAAACGTAGTGGAAGACAGGGCAACGTTTTTTGAGAACCTGCAACAGTATCTTCTTTCCGACAAACAAATAGTTCTCATGGGTGACTTTAACTGTGTTTTGAGCGCTTGCGATAAGAGTAGCACCTGAGCCTTCAGGGACAGAAGTACTGAGGTTTTAAATGATAGACGAATACGCCTTGGAAGATGTTGCCGAATGCTTAGAGGGCGCACGCGATGTGCAGTACACGCACTTTCAACGTGTCAGTCACGCGCGCCTCGACCGCATATATATGTTACTTGATTTATTGCCGAAATGTCATAAGTACTATCGGGGACAAAAGTGGTATACTCCACGCGACCGGAGCCAGACCAACGGAAAACTGCGTTTCAACGCCATCTGCAGGCGGCATCTCGGACCCAGACAGCCAATCTGTGACCTTTATTATCAGCAGGCATGTTTTTTTTTTACTCGTTTCAATGTTTCGTGCTTTTGCTCGCCAAAATGTCGAGCGGCGCCGCAGCAGTAGCAATCTGGTGGCCGTCTTTTCATTTTGTGTCTTCTTTTTAACAACGCGCGTTCGAGATATGGCTCCTGAGCCGGCGTTCGCACCGTCATGATGCGATCAAACGCCCGCGCGCGCGTGGCTAACTTGCCGTGGAAGCAGCGCATTTTTGAAACAAACGAGCCAAGCGACATGCCTGCTGATAATAAAGGTCACAGATTGGTTATCTGGGTCCGAGATTGCGCCTGTAGGTGGCGTTTCAACGCAGTTTTCCGTTGCTCCGGCTCCCGCCGCGTGGAGTATACCACTTTTGTCCCCGATAGTACAATGTTTTGCCTGTGTCCTACTCTGATCACTGTGTAGTCGAGTGCTCTGTAGGATCGAAGAAGCGAAATAACAGCTTTTCGTGGGACCTATGGAAACTAAACTCTAACCTGCTAAGTGACAAAACTTTCACTGATGCCGTGGTAGAAAAGATTAATAAAATAGAGAGGGAGGGAAAAAACGAAGTCGGGTTGCAGTGGGAACTAGCGAAACAAGACATTAAAATGAATGCTATAGAACGGTCCACCGTTCTAAGGCACGAAGAACGATTACAAGAGAGGCAGCTGAAAGTTATGCTAGAAAAATTGCTAGCTCAAGAATGCAAACAACCGGGCATATTTATGGAAGACATCAAGAAAACAAAGCAAAAGCTGGAAATTATCGAAGAAAAACGGTATCAGGGAGCGCTAGTTCGGGCGCGAGCGGCAGATTTGGTCGCGGGAGAAACGCCCACTAAGCGGGCGCTTGGAATGGAAAAGGCGCACGCTCGACGAAACCAGATTCACGAGGTAGAATGGGCAGGCACTTCAGTCTCTGATAACGATAGCATACAGCTGGCCTTCTTTGAGCACTTTCGGAAAATCTTCGCGCAACATGAAGTCGACTCGAATGCATTTAGAGACGAGTTTTTGAAAGATATGCCACGGCTGGATGACGAGCTTAAAGTAATTTTAGAGCAGCAGATTACGCAGCAAGAAGTCGAACGCGCTATAGAAATCTTAAACCCTGGAAAGTCTCCAGGCCCGGATGGTTTAAGTGCTGTTTTTTATAAAGTGTTTAAGAGTGAATTAACCCCGTTGCTGACTTCTTTATTTAACGAAGCCTACAATCGTAATGCTCTGCCTCCATCCTACGGTACGTCCCATACAGTACTCATTCCTAAAACAGATGACGCGCAAAAACTTAAACTGGTTACAGCATATGGGCCCATCTCGCTGACGAACGTCGATTACAAAATTTTTATGAAGGTGCTAGCTGCCAGACTTCAGATGGTAATTAAAGAAATCGTTGGCCCTCATCAAACGTGTGGCATAAAGGGGCGGTCTATTGCTTATAATATTCACAAAGCAAGAAGTGTGTTGGAGTGCTGTGACGCCATTGGTGCTCGTGTGGCAGTTCTCCAACTAGATTTAGAAAAAGCTTTTGACTGTGTTGCGCATGACATATTGTTTTCTATCCTTCATCATGTTAATTTAGACACTATTATCACTGAGGGTGTGGCCTTGGCGTACAGAAATTGCACTACCAGGTTAATTGTTAATAAATCGCTGGAGGCCCCCATTAACGTTCAGCGTTCTGTTCGCCAGGGTTGCCCCCTCAGTCCTCTTTTGTTTTGTATCTATATAGAAACTTTGTGTAAGCACATTATAAGAAATAATGCTGTTCAAGGATTTCGACTACACACGGCTGAAGTCAAGATCTTAGCATATGCAGATGATGTTGCTGTTTTTGGCGTGAGTCACGATAGCATTCGTAACGCGGTCGACGGGGTCAAGCGTTTCAGCACTGTGACGGGGAGCAGGGTTAACTGGGGGAAGTGTGTGGGGTTCTGGCATGGACAGTGGCCAGTGACCCCAAAGAATTTCGCTAACGTGACCTGGCACACGACCCCTGTGAAATACTTGGGTGTCCCGCTGGAAAATTACCGCGACAGCGAACCGTATTGGACACGGCAGGTGCAAGAAACACGCGATAAGGCTGAAAAGTGGAAAGCGTCCTATTTATCTATATTTGCGAGAGCCACAGTGTGCAATCTGTTTTTCATCAGCAAACTGTGGTATGTGATGCAAGTGATGCATTGTTCGCGAATTAATGTACAAAAGTTTCATCGTATTTTTGCTGTTTTTGTGTGGGCCTCGAAATGGGAGAGGTGTACGCGAACCAATTTGTTCAGAAGAGTGAGGGATGGAGGACTCGGGCTTGGACATTTATTTGCGAAGCAATTGGTCAATAGATTCTTGTTTTTGCGCGATGTTAATGATCCTTTTCCGCGCACAGTGTGCCAAGTAAGGCTCGGTAGGGCTTTGCCAGACTTTGTGATTTCAACTGAGTGTATGACGGGTGGCATGTTTGGGTTTTTCAAGGAGATAGTCGCCAGCGTCCGATTTTTGAATGCTAGATTTTCAAAACAATATTTGAGTGATGTGAGCCGGAAAGATTTGTACAAGGATTTGTGTGACATCCTCTTTCCGGTGCCCTTGTACAGGGCCATGTACTGTGGAGGGCCGGGCTACAACGTATTAAAAAGAGTAAAGAAAATGAAGGTACCACCGGGAGTCAAGAGTTTCTTCTTTAAGTTGCACTCTGGAACTTTACCTGTGAAAACTTTTCTTGAGGCAAAACAGATATTCCTTCCTTGGGGGTCGCACTGTCTCGTATGCAAACAGCCGGAGACAATTGATCACGTCTTTTTGCACTGTTGGGAAGGGGTCTATTTCTGGGACGTGCTGCAGAGGACTTTAAAGAAACAGCTTCCAATCCACTCATACGGAATAAGGTTTTTGCCAACCAAGAACGAGGATGGGGTACCGTTAGACTTAGTCATGCTGGTGGGCCTCCACAGTATATGGCGCTCCCGCATGGCAGGGTATCATTGTGACCCTGACGCACGGCCAGCCCGTATGTATTTTAGAGAAAGTATGCACAAGTTTCTGGAAGAACAAAAGCTAATAGTGGAGGTTCCTGAGTGGTTACCAAGGCTGGAACCCCTCGTAACTTTAAGAGAATTTTAACCTAAGTCAGGCCCACTCTTTGGGATCCTGACTAACTGTGTATACTGTATGTACATATTATTATGTTCTGTTTTGTAATGTCGAAGCCCGGCAATAAAGAAAAAAAAAGGATCGTTGGTCTAGGCGTATGATTCTCGCTTAGGGTGCGAGAGGTCCCGGGTTCAAATCCCAGTCGAGCCCTCTTCCTTTTTGCTTCGCCCAGTACATTCAATACTCAAGCCTCCGTCCTTCGTTTCAGCACATTGACTCGCAGTAATTCTTATTTGCTCACGCAGCATGACATGCAGCGTGACAATTTCTGTTCCTTTTCGTAGCCCCGCAGTAGATACAAAATCTTTTAGCTACTCCCGCTTCAGCACCTGGCTCGTTGGTCTAGGGGTATGATTCTCGCTTAGGGTGCGAGAGGTCCCGGGTTCAAATCCCGGACGAGCCCTCTTCCTTTTTTCTTCGCCCAGTACATTCAATACTCGAGCCTCCGTCCTTCGTTTCAGCAGATTGACTCGCAGTAATTCTTATTTGCTCACGCAGCATGACATGCAGCGTGACAATTTCTGTTCCTTTTCGTAGCCCCTCAGTAGATAGAAAATCTTTTAGCTACTGCCGCTACAGCACCTGGGCTACAGCGCAGGGTCATGGGCTCCAGCGGAGCGGCGATAGCGGCCTTTGACAGCCGCGGAAACAGGATCGATGACTGCGGTGATAATTACCAGATTATTTTGCCGACACTGCCAACAGGACGTGTTGTTTTGAACACCTTTTTTCTTCACGGCGACGTGCGAGCGAGGCCGTTCCGGGTCGAGGACTTCCGTGACGCCCTGGCCGAGACCGGTACGCTCCCCGACGTGGTCGTGTTGGGGGCGTACCAAATCAACCACGTGTGGGCGGTTACCCTGCGGAACACGGAGGCAGCAAAGTTGCTCGCCTTCAACGAGCTGCAAGTTAAGAGACGCCGCTGCCTCATTATCAACCCGGAAGACCAGCAGGTAAAGCTGCGGCTACACTGGATGCTTCACGGTGTGGCTGACGACGACATCCGGACGGCATTCGCGGCGTTTGGCAAAGTGACCGACGTTACACGTGAGCGGTGGCGGATACAAGGCGTCAATGACAAGAGCTCAACGACAAGAACTGTCCTACTGAAGTTGAAGCCGGGCTTGAAAGTGGATGACCTGCCACATCAGGTACGTGTCGCCGGAGAGTTGGCTCTTGTCGTGGCGCCTGGGCGTCCAATGCAGTGCTTGCGCTGACATCGTACAGGCCACGTGCGGCGTGAATGCAAGGTTCCCCGCTGTACGAAATGCCGGCGGTACGGCCACGCGGATAACGAGTGTGTCCGCACTTACGCGGTGGCTACGGGCGGGGCGTCGAAAGACGACTCTGCGGAACTGCTGATGGATGTAGTCGAGGCCGAAAAATCTGCGAAAGGCATAGAGGAACCCGAAAAGCAAGCAGGCTCGACGGGCTCTTCGGGACCCTCCAGCAGCGATGCCGGACGCAAACCTGAAGGGGCAGAACCTTCTAGAAAGGAGACGGAGGCGTCGAGCGGTGAAGTAAGCGTGCCAGCGCTCCAAGAAACCGAGCCAGCGACTCTGACCGAGGAGAACCTTGACCAGAGCGGCGCCCGCATGACCGGCGTCCCTGCCCCAGCGAAGCGGCCACACGCCCAGACCGGAACCGAAGACGACAAGGCGGAAGCCCCCAGCGTCGAGGAGCCGCCGGCAAAAACGACCCAAGGACGGCGGTCGTCCATCCGGCCACGACCAAATGTGTCGACGGAGAGGAGAGCCCTTGACAAGCCGCCTCCGCAGCCAGGCCTGGCACCAGCACCGGATGGCTCCGGTGTCAATGATGTCGTCTAGCCAAGCGCTAGACGCGAAGGGTAAGCAACATGTTCCCGGCCTCTTTCTTCTGCATTAAAATGGTTCATGCGTTCCCCATGAAAGTCGGTACACTTAATGTCAGGGGACTGGCAAGTAAGAAGAAGCAGAGCCAGGTGTACCGCCTTTTAACTGAGCACGACATTGACGTCCTGGCAGTGCAGGAAACGAAAATTGACGGGGAAGAAGAGACCGGGAGCATGGTGCGACGTTTCACGTCTAGGTTTTTTGCAGTTGTCGCCCACTCTGTAGGAACGTCTGCGGATTGTGTCATCTTTGTAAAGAATGTACCGGGACTTGAGGTTCAGGCATATACGGCGTGTCCTTCGGGTCGATTTGTTTTGGTTGACCTCCTGTACGACAAAACATATTGGCGCATCATTTGTGTGTACGCCCCAAATGCGGTGGATGAGAGGACAGCGTTTTTTCAAAGCGTACAAAAGCACTTCAGTTGTGAGAAATCCCTGATCGTCATGGGTGACTTCAATTGCGTCCTGAGAGGCTGTGACAAAACCAGTGCAAGGGCATTTAGGGACAGAAGCACTAAAGTACTCTCAGAAATTACAGACACGTGCAACCTCGATGATGTGGCCGAATGTTTAGAAGGCGAGCGTTGTGTGAGACTCACACATTTTCAACGGTCAAGCCATGCACGGCTAGATAGCATTTATGTGTCACCGAAAGTTATTTCAAAATGCAGTAGCTACAATGTAGTACCGGTATCATTTTCGGATCATTGTTTAGTGCAGTGTGGGATAGGGACAAAGAAACGAGGAAATCAGTTTTCTTGGGAGATGTGGAAATTAAATAATAAGCTCATTACAGACATCTTTAGCAGGAAAGTAAACGAAGAAATCAGTAAATTAAAGCCGAGCGGGGAACTGAAAGTATGGCAGCAGTGGGAACTGTGCAAACAACAAATAAAGATAGCAGCAATCGAAAGGTCAAGCTGCATACGACAAGAGGAGAAGCGTGATGAGGACAATTTAAGATCTTTACTAGCTAGACTTCTCGAAAGAGAAAGCGAAGAGCCTGGAAAATGGATGGATGACATTAGGAAAATAAAACATAAGATTGAACTCTTTGAAGAAGAACGCTATCGTGGCGCACTGGTGCGGCCTAGGGCGCAAGATATAGCTGATGGGGAGACACCTTCAAAACGAGCGCTAGGAATGGAAAAAACGCATGCTCAACGAAACCACATTGAACAGATTTAATGGGGAGGGGCGTTATCTGGAGAAAGCGGGCATATACAGCAGGCATTTCTTGAATATTATCAGGCGCTGTTTGCAAAGCAAGAAGTGGATGTGAGCGCATTCAAGGAAATGTTTCTTGGCGCTTTGCCGCGATTAGAAGACGAACAGAAAGAAAGGCTGGAGCTGTCGATAACTGCGTCGGAGGTCGAGCAAGCGATAGAAAATTTGAACCTGGGAAAATCTCTTGGACCTGATGGGTTAAGCGCCACTTTTTACAAAGCATATAAACACGAAATAGTGCCAGTACTGACAGCAGTTTTTAACGAAGCCTACAAAGAAAATGAATTGCCCCCGTCTTATGGTAAATCCCATACAGTGCTAATCCCTAAATCCGATGACGCAGAAAAGTTAAAGCAGGTCACAGCATATCGTCCTATCGCCCTCACAAACGTAGATTATAAAGTTCTCAAGAAGATTTTAGCCCGTAGACTACAGTCAGTAATTCAAGATATAGTCGGTCCCCACCAGACGTGTGGGATGAAGGAACGCTCTATTGTTTCCAATATTCATAGAGCGAGATGTGTGCTGGAATGTTGTGATAACACAAATAGCTGTGTAGCCATCCTTCAGCTAGATCTTGAGAAGGCATTTGATTGTGTTTCGCACGATATCTTGTTCTGCATACTCGACCATGTGAATGTAGGGTCCATTATTTGCGAGGGAGTGGCCTTGGCGTACCGGAGCTGCACGACAAGATTAATTGTAAATAAGAGTTTGGGGGCCCCCATTAGCCTGCAGCGTTCGGTACGCCAGGGTTGTCCCCTCAGCTCTCTTCTATTCTGCATTTACATTGAAGCGTTATGTTTGAATATCATGGAAAGTGAAAAAATTCGAGGCTTCCAGCTACAGGCGGCAGAAGTTAAGCTGCTGGCTTATGCGGATGATGTCGCGGTGTTCACAGTGAACCGGGAAGGCCGTGGCATGCGTAAAAGAATTCACCAAGGTCACCGGTAATAAAGTGAATTGGTCAAAGTCCCTGGGGCTTTGGCACGGAGAATAGCCAACGAAGCCCGGCAATTTTGCAAACGTGTCCTGGGTAACGACCCCAGTAAAGTACTTAGGCGTCCCACTGGACGGTTATCGCGATAGCGATTCGTACTGGAAAGCACAGACAGAAGCCACGCGTGAAAAGGTGGAAAGGGCGACACCTTTCAATTTTCGCAAGGGCCACAGTGTGCAATCTGTTTTTTATGTCTAGGCTGTGGTACGTGATGCAAGTGTTGCATTGTGCAAGGATGAACGTACAGAGACTGCACCGGATCTTTGCCGTTTTTGTGTGGGCTGCGGACTGGGAACGCTGCAGCCGGACCAATTTGTTTAGGCGGGTGAAGGATGGCGGCCTGAGTCTGGGACACTTATTTCTGCGGCAGATTGTAAGCAGATTTTGTTTTGTGCGCGATGTAAGCGATCCGTTTTTGCGCACTGTGTGCCAATTAAGGCTCGGAAATGCACTGCCGGACTTTGTTGTCTCAACCGAAAGTTTCTCGGGACGTATTTTTGGTTACTTTAGAGAGGTTGTCGCGAGTGTTCGATTCCTGTCTGTTCGATTTTCGTATGAATATTTATCTTCTGTTAGCAGGAAGAAGTTGTATAAAGATTTGTGCGATGTAGTTCTTCCACAACCTATGTACAGGGACTTATACAATGGAGGCCTGGGACGCGACGTACTTAAGCGTGTGAAGGCGATGCAGGTGCCGCCAAGTGCAAAAACTTTTTTCTTTAAATTACATACCGGAACACTACCAGTAAAGGAATTCTTGGAAAGGAAGCATTCATTTCTACCTTGGGGATCACATTGTTTAATTTGTAAACAACCAGAAACAATAGACCAGGTTTTTTTGCACTGTTGGGACGGGGTATACTTTTGGGACATCTTACAAAGGACTTTAAAAAAGGAATTTCCGCTCGACTCTCATGGTATTCGGTACTTGCCTGTAGAGAGTGAGGATGGGACACCATTCGACCTTATTATGCTAATGGACCTCCATTGTATTTGGCGCTCCAGAATGGCAGGATATCATCGCGATCTTGATGCACGGCCAGCACGGATCTATTTTCGGGAGTGCATGAATAAGTATATTGTAGTTCAGAAACTTGCTCCTGAAGCTCCCGAGTGGCTCGAAAGAGTCGAGCCTTTGGTGACGCTTAAGGAGTTTTAACGTGACGAAGCCACGCACCCCCAGGCGGATAGTGTTAATTATTGCTCATTGTGCTCTGTAAGTGTATTTGTGTACTGTTGTTCTTGCCGAAGTCAGGCAATAAAGAAAAAAAAAGGTTCGTTGGTCTAGGGGTATGATTCTCGCTTAGGGTGCGAGAAGCCCCGGGTTCAAATCCCGGACGACCCTCTTCCTTTTTGCTTCGCCCAGTACATTCAATATTCGAGCCTCCGTCCTTCGTTTCACGAGATTGACGCGCAGTAATTCTTATTCGCTCACGCAGCATGACGTGCAGCGTGACAATTTCTGTTCCTTTTTCGTAGCCCCGCAGTAGATACAAAATCTTTTAGCTACTCCCGCTTCAGCACCTGGCTCGTTGGTCTAGGGGTATGATTCTCGCTTAGGGTGCGAGAGGTCCCAGGTTCAAATCCCGGACGAGCCCTCTTCCTTTTTGCTTCGCCCAGTACATTCAATATTCGAGCCTCCGTCCTTCGTTTCACCAGATTGACTCGCAGTAATTCTTATTCGCTCACGCAGCATGACGTGCAGCGTGACAATTTCTGTTCCTTTTCGTAGCCCCGCAGTAGATACAAAATCTTTTAGCTACTCCCGCTTCAGCACCTGGCTCGTTGGTCTAGGGGTATGATTCTCGCTTAGGGTGCGAGAGGTCCCGGGTTCAAATCCCGGACGAGCCCTCTTCCTTTTTGCTTCGCCCAGTACATTCAATATTCGAGCCTCCGTCCTTCGTTTCACCAGATTGACTCGCAGTAATTCTTATTCGCTCACGCAGCATGACGTGCAGCGTGACAATTTCTGTTCCTTTTCGTAGCCCCGCAGTAGATACAAAATCTTTTAGCTACTCCCGCTTCAGCACCTGGCTCGTTGGTCTAGGGGTGTGATTCTCGCTTAGGGTGCGAGAGGTCCCGGGTTCAAATCCCGGACGAGCCCTCTTCCTTTTTGCTTCGCCCAGTACATTCAATATTCGAGCCTCCGTCCTTCGTTTCACCAGATTGACTCGCAGTAATTCTTATTCGCTCACGCAGCATGACGTGCAGCGTGACAATTTCTGTTCCTTTTCGTAGCCCCGCAGTAGATACAAAATCTTTTAGCTACTCCCGCTTCAGCACCTGGCTCGTTGGTCTAGGGGTATGATTCTCGCTTAGGGTGCGAGAGGCCCCGGGTTCAAATCCCGGACGAGCCCTCTTCCTTTTTGCTTCGCCCAGTACATTCAATATTCGAGCCTCCGTTCTTCGTTTCACCAGATTGACTCGCAGTAATTCTTATTCGCTCACGCAGCATGACGTGCAGCGTGACAATTTCTGTTCCTTTTCGTAGCCCCGCAGTAGATACAAAATCTTTTAGCTACTCCCGCTTCAGCACCTGGCTCGTTGGTCTAGGGGTATGATTCTCGCTTAGGGTGCGAGAGGTCCCGGGTTCAAATCCCTGACGAGCCCTCTTCCTTTTTGCTTCGCCCAGTACATTCAATATTCGAGCCTCCGTCCTTCGTTTCACCAGATTGACTCGCAGTAATTCTTATTCGCTCACGCAGCATGACGTGCAGCGTGACAATTTCTGTTCCTTTTCGTAGCCCCGCAGTAGATACAAAATCTTTTAGCTACTCCCGCTTCAGCACCTGGCTCGTTGGTCTAGGATTTCCCTTTCCGGCTTTCGAGCAGGACGGTCACGGAATGTCAGGCTCCTCAGGAGCGGTTTCAGCGGCCCAGCCGGGCCGCGGTACTAGGGGTGTTGCCAACGACGACAAGGAATATCAAGTGCTTCTTCCTCAGCTACCAACAGGTCGTGTTGTTTTAAATACCATTTTTTTGCATGCAGATGTGCGGTATCGACCGTATCGTGTGGAACATTTCCGAGATGCGCTGGCTGGCTTATCGCTGCTGTCCGAGGTAGTCGCCCTGGGGGCGTATCAAATGAGCCATGTGTGGGCAGTGACATTCAAAAGCGGCGACGGTGTGAAGAAGATACTCAGCGAGGGCGACATAAAAGTGAAAGAGCGGCGCTGTGTGGTCATCGACCCCACCAATCAAGACATTCACCTGAAGCTACACTGGATGCTGCATAACGTGCCAGATGAAGACATACGCCATGCCTTTTCATCATATGGAAAGGTCACTGAAGTTGCAAGGGAACGGTGGCGAGTTCAAGGCGTACAGGACAAAGGGTCGTCGACGCGATTGGTGACTCTTAGGCTCAAAACGGGCCTGTCGGTCGACGATTTGCCCCATCAGGTGCGCATTGCTGGGGAGCAGGCACTAGTTGTTGTCCCGGGGAGGGCTCCGCTTTGCCTTCGGTGCCGCAACACAGGCCACGTACGGCGGGAATGTCGTGTACCGCGTTGTGCGCTTTGCCGGCGCTACGGGCATGACGAGTCCGAGTGTGTCAGGACGTACGCCAGTGTCACTGGACTGAGAGGGAAAGAGGATGTTTCCGAACTCCTCATAGACGAGGCTGACGCCGAAGAAGCTTCAGGTGGTAACGACAGCGTGCCGAAGGCTGCACCTGAACTGCCTCCTGAGAGCGCCAATACGGAGAAAAAGCAGGAGGAGGTCGAGCACTGCAAAGAAGGTTCCAGCAACCAAGCAGTCAAAAGCGTAGGTGAGCCGGAAGAGACACCCGAGGTTGAGGAGGGCGTGGTCGATATGGACGGCGTCGAGGCAAGCGGAGCAACTGGTAAAAGATCGAGCAAGGAAATGTTAAACGACGGCGAGCTCCTTTCTCCCAGCAACGATGAACCGCCACCTAAAACGGTGGGGGGACGCCGGGCGTCACTACGCCCGAAACCTAACATCCCGCCGGACAGAAGACCGGCGGCACAACCGCCCCCGTAGACGCCGGGACCTGTGCCTCAGAGGGCTCCTAGGAGCACAACGCCAAGCAATGGACGGTCAAGCAGCGGTGTGCTCGCGCGACGCTACCAAGGTACGAGAGAGGAGACAGTGTTGGGCATGTTGTACTGTATGCTGCGCGCAAAGAGCATTTCTGGCTACTGCTACGCGTCACATGTCTCTCTCCACTGCACGATCTGTCTGTTCCTGCTCTTAAATGATAGCTAAAATGGAGAAAACACTAAGGATTGCCACCATTAATGTTCGAGGTCTTTCAGCAAGGCGGCGACAATACCAGCTCAGCCGCATCTGCCTAGACAATGAGCTTGACATTGTGGCTGTGCAAGAAACGAAAGTTGAGAGCCAGGACCAGACAGATCGTATGGTTGCAGCGTTTACAGCGCATTATAATGTTTCTATTTGCCATGCTGTAGGTACATCTGGTGGTTGTGCCGTCTTAACACGTAAATGCGCTGGCATTTTCGAGGAGTCGCTAACTGTCAGTGAAAATGGGCGTCTGATTGTTTTAAACTTTCTTTTTGCCGGTTCGCAATGGCGACTGATATGTGTGTATGCACCAAATGATATGCAAGACCGAATTATTTTTTTCGAAAACCTTGAACCCTACATCAAATGTAATAGTGCTGTTATTTTACTGGGTGATTTCAACTGTGTCTGTTTTGTGGACGATCGTGCAAATAACCACCACGTTAGAGACAAAAGCGCTGAACTATTGAACACGCTAATCAATGAACATAACCTTGAAGATGTTGGCATGGTTTTATCAAACGCGGGAAAACGACAATACACACATTTCCAGGGGAAAAGTCATGCGAGACTAGACCGAGCGTATCTGTCACTGGATCTGATACCTCTTTGTAACTGTTATTCCGTTACACCTGTATCCTTTAGTGACCACTGTATGGTGTCCTTTACGCTAGGGACGAAAAGAAAGCATTCAAAGTTTAATTGGCAATTGTGGAAGCTTAATGCTAAACTGCTCGAAGATGACACTTTCGTTAATAGCGTAAAAGAAAAGATTGACGATGTGTTGACAAGGGAGCCCGCGCAGAACGCGGTCGCGTGGGAGGAACTAAAAATCCAAGTAAAAATGATGGCGATTGAAAGGGGCACTATCCGACGCTACAACGAAACGTTAAAGGAAAAAGAGCTCAAACGGCAGCTTGAATGGCTAGTAAGGATGGAAGGAGAGGAACCCGGCGCGTACACTACTGAAGTAAGCAAAGTTAAAAGCGAACTGGAAGTTCTTGATGTGGAAAAATACAAAGCAGCAGTGATTCGCGCACGCGCAGAAAGGTTATGGCTGGGGGAAAGCCCAAATAGACGGGCGCTGGGCGATGAAAAACGATACGCGACGAAGAAGGAAATCAAACAGATATCTTATCAAAATGAAATCAGTTCTGATAGCGCGGTAATTGCAAGGGCATTCGTCGAGCACTATAGGTATCTTTTTGGCGGCGCAAAACAAGTGCAAAGTGGATTTGAAGAAGAGTTTCTTGCTCACATGCCGAAGTTAGAAGATGAAACTAAAGAGAGCCTAGAAGGTGCTATAAGCACGGACGAAATTGTGACCGCGATAAAGGAATTACCTGTAGGCAAGTCACCCGGGCCCGATGGCTTAAGTGCAGCCTTTTACAAGGCTTTTACGCCCGAGCTGTCAGTGATTTTACAGCGTGTGTACGCAGAAGCGTACGAGGAAAATAGACTGCCCCCTTCTTTTAGGACAAGTCACATGGTGCTAATACCAAAAACAGAAGACCCAGAGAAGCTGTTGTCGGTTGAGTCATACAGGCCAATTACATTAACAAACACCGATTATAAAATTTTAATGA
Organism: Amblyomma mixtum; assembly: GCF_055824585.1. Lineage (NCBI taxonomy): Eukaryota > Metazoa > Arthropoda > Arachnida > Ixodida > Ixodidae > Amblyomma > Amblyomma mixtum. The sequence goes on from NC_143012.1 coordinate 164,259,766, forward strand.
AAGTTTTGGCGAAGAGAACACAAACAGTAATTAAAAGTCTTGTGGGGCCTCACCAAACATGCGGAATCAAGGGCCGCACGATCACAACTAATACTCATATTGCGAGAAGTGTTTTAGAGTGCTGCGACGCGTTCACAGGCCGAGTTGCTATGCTGCAGCTCGACCTGGCGAAGGCTTTTGACCAGGTCTCGCATGAAATAATGTTTCAGGTACTAAAACATACCAATATCGGCAGCGTGATTATTGAAGGTGTCAGGATGGCTTACAGCGACTGTACAACGCGTATTGTAATAAACAGGTCGCTCAGCGAACTTGTTCCTGTCCAATCATCAGTGAGGCAAGGCTGCCCACTCTCCCCACTGTTGTTCACCTTGTACCTTGAACCCTTTTGTGTTGCTCTGTTGCGCCGTGCAAGCATTCATGGCTTCAAACTGCAGTCATCAGAAGTTAAAGTGTTAGCTTACGCGGATGACATCGCTGTATTTTGCGAGGACAGAAGTAGTGTCCTTGAGGTAGTTCAAGTAGCAGACAAATTTTGCAAACAGACGGGCTCCCAGATTAATTGGGAAAAGAGCGTTGGCTTCTGGCACGGCAACTGGGACATGACTCCGGGCTATTTTGCAAATATGACTTGGACGGCGACACCAGCTAAATACCTGGGTGTCCCACTACAGTATTACAAAGGAAATAACGAATACTGGAAGGGAGAAATGGAGACTTTGAAAGAAAAGACTGCATCATGGCAAGGTCGCGGTTTCTCGATGTTTGCGCGGGCTACAGTGTGCAATGTATTTCTTGTCGCAAAGATTTGGTATGTATTACAAGTTCTCTTCATGTCACGTGCGAATGTGCAAAAAATGCACAGGGTTTTTGCGGTATTCATTTGGGGCTCGAGTTGGGAGAGGGTTAGTCGTTCAAATCTTTTTCGATCCGTTCGCAGTGGAGGACTTGGCTTATCAAACTTGTTTGTTAGACAAATTGTGTCACGTTTCTTTTTCTTACGGGACCAAAGTGATGGTTTTTTGCGGACAATGTTACATGTTCGACTGGCTAGAACTTTACCTGATTTCATTGTTACCACTAGTGATGCTGTGAATCGTGGCGTAACTGGTTATCTGCACGAAATTGTTGTGTCATATCGCGTACTAACAGCTCGGTTTTCTTTGCAGTACTTGTCTTTGGTTAACAAAAAGAAATTGTACAAAGATTTAATTGACGTCATGATGCCAGTCCCACTGTACAGAACGGTGTACTGCGGAGGCCCAGGAGATGATGTTTTGAAAAGAGTGAAAAAGATGCCAATAAGAGGTTCTATTAAAACTTTCTTTTTCAAGCTACACACTAATACTCTTCCAGTAAAGACGTGGCTCGAGGACAAAGGAATTTTTGTGCCCTGGACTGTCTTTTGTGCAAAAAACCAGAAACCATTGAACACGTTTTCATTGAATGCTGGGATCCGATCTTTCTCTGGGACATTTTACAACGCACGCTTAAAAAAGAACTACCAATTACCCCTTCAGGAATCAGGTTTTTAACTGCAGAGACTGATGATGACACACCGTATGACATGTTCATGCTCCTGGGCCTCCACAGTTTGTGGAAGACAAGGATGGCGGTTCGACATGCGGACATCGTTGTTCGTTCTGCCCGTGAAAACTTTATTGAGAGTGTCACATACGTTGCGGAGGTGTATCGCGCACTAGCGGAGCCGCCGCAATGGATGGCTGTTCTTGAGGATTTGGTGAACCTTAAAAAATTTTAACCACGCCAGGTCTGCCTGTACTGGCGTGTTTTATTCGTGTCTGTATTGTTTGAACTGTTGTCTAAGGAGGCAATAAAAAAAAAAAAAAAAAAGCTCGTTGGTATAGGGGTATGATTCTCGCTTAGGGTGCGTGAGGTCCCGGGTTCAAATCCCGGACGAGCCCTCTTCCTTTTTGCTTCGCCCAGTACATTCAATATTCGAGCCTCCGTCCTTCGTTTCACCAGATTGACTCGCAGTAATTCTTATTCGCTCACGCAGCATGACGTGCAGCGTGACAATTTCTGTTCCTTTTCGTAGCCCCGCAGTAGATACAAAATCTTTTAGCTACTCCCGCTTCAGCACCTGGCTCGTTGGTCTAGGGGTATGATTCTCGCTTAGGGTGCGAGAGGTCCCGGGTTCAAATCCCGGACGAGCCCTCTTCCTTTTTGCTTCGCCCAGTACATTCAATATTCGAGCCTCCGTCCTTCGTTTCACCAGATTGACTCGCAGTAATTCTTATTCGCTCACGCAGCATGACGTGCAGCGTGACAATTTCTGTTCCTTTTCGTAGCCCCGCAGTAGATACAAAATCTTTTAGCTACTCCCGCTTCAGCACCTGGCTCGTTGGTCTAGGGCACGGTGTAAGAATAATTTAGGTGCTGACACTCGCCGCTCCCCGTAGAGAGAACGCGCGGGCAGATTGTGTTCGCAGATGACCTTGAATCGGCGGTAGTTTTCGCCGCAAGGGTACAGATGGCGCTGTAGTATGGGAGCCCAGGGGCCCGCGCTGCCCGCTCGCGTGCGTTCAGAAATTTTCACGCCACGCGCGGGGTGAATACACGTGGTATAGGTGCAGAAGTGTACTTGCTGAAACTCGTGTGTGTGTGTGTGTGTGTGAAGGCTTCTCCGGATTCTCGAAAAGAGTTTGGTTGTGCCTGTCAGTCCTGTGAGTGCATTGTTCGGCTGATTGGTATTCTGCTGGGATTCACTCAACGTATACCACGCCTGCGGCATGTGACGCCGAGTGCAATTAGTTGCGCTCAGGCTTGCTGCGCTTCAAAATGGGCAAGAAGTGCTTTGTACCGAATTGCATGTCGGGGTATCGGACATGCACGGAGCGTGTGTCGCTTTTCAAGGCTCCGCGTGAACCCGAGCGTTTAGAAAAGTGGCGACGGGCGATTCCGAGAGCAGACAGAGTTTTGCAGCCTACCGACCACGTGTGCGCGAAGCACTTCCCGAATGAAGTGATCTCTGCAACATATCACGCGGAATACAAGGGGAACGTCCTTCTGCACGCACAAAAAAAGCCGGTGCTCTCACCCGACGCTGTGCCTAGCATTTTCCCGAATTGCCCAGGATACTTGACTGTGCAGCAAAAAACGAGAAAACCTCCGCGGAAACGGCAGGCTCTGCCGCCGACTTCTCAGAAGCCTAAGAAGCAAGGACAGCCAGAAGCGTCGAATGCTTCTGAAGAGCTACACCTGGCCGTTGAAAATACACCAAGTTTATTGCTGGTTGACACAACGAGTTCAAAATATTCTGATGCCGAATCAACAGACGCGCCTTGTAAGAGGCCACGCTTGGATTTCAGCAGCGTCGCGCCCCCTCCACGTGAAGAAAAGGATCCTTTTCAACACGATACTGACACATTGAGTGGCACATGCACTGCCGACGCACCTAGTCACACAGCTGAAAAGGTAATTTCCTGTTTTAAATTCAGGTGGCATTCCTCCAGCCGCCTCACCTAAGCTCACTAGGCGCAACAAATCATGATATTGTTCTACAATACCTACTGAGCGGAAATTATCGTAAATACGATACGGTTGCTGCAGCCGTGTTTTCTTCCCTTCAGTATATTTATTTGATTATAATTAATTAGCCAGGATCTCATTGGACATCTAAGAGCACAGTGTGCTAGTAATCGCATAAGCTTTGCTCACTCTTAGGTGCCATCCGGAAAGTGCACATTCATTTATTTAATTTCAGCGCCGTTCAGGCGTTAAAAAAGAGGTTGGTAACAGGAAAATTTTAGATTAATAAGAAATAATAAAATAGTAAGAAACATATAACACCGACTTGTTAAGAGAAGTAATGACATAATATAGATGACGTAAACGAAACTTTGGCTTAGTTCGGACGGCAGAAACATTCCTAATTCTATCATTTCTTTTCATTCAGCAACAAGTTTCTTCCTCATCTCAAAAAACTACGGAGCAAGAGAGAAGTCATGGACAAACGCAAGAGCAGCGACCCACCGAGTCCCTGTTCCTCCAGGACGGAGGACAGCAAATGACAATTTCCGCTCTGTCAGGCTGTGCTTCCAGCCTTAAACTCCCAAGTGAAGCCTGGGCAGTCCAAGTTTCTGACAGATTTGGGGTTAAATCTGTTGTTTTCAGTGAGCTAGAATTGCCGAAAGAGAGTAACCAGGCGCCTTTTCATAGAAAAGTACTAGAAGTAACCACATCACATAATGACTCCTTGTCAGTGAAATGTTTTGTTTATGGCCGTTTTGTTAACGTACAGACCATAAGTTCTGGTTTGCCCATGAATTCCCTAGCTGATATAGAGTGTGCAGTACGGGTCTTTCATGAAATGCATGTGTGTGCAGGTGGTCCCAGTGGTGAAATGTACAATAATATACGCCCCGAGTGCGCATATATTGACAAATGTGGAACCTGGCGGCACAACCGTTGCCTACTAGTGACAGAGAGTACAAGTTGCAATGCATGTGCTAAGTTAAAAGATGTACTTCGTATTCATGCTGCACGAAAGAAAAAGAATTCTCAACTGAAACACATTCGCATTCCGGCCAGTCCATCGAAAAAAACACGCATTGAAATGTTGCGGCGCGCCAGGATTGCCTGCTACAAGTCAAAAGTGCGGCTTCAAAAACAAAAACATAATCTTGAACAAGAATTGGCTAACTGCAAATCAAAACTACTAGAAATCAGTAATGAAACACTCGAACGCCTTTCCAGAGAAGCAAACCTTCCTGAAGCGCAAAAGCTGGTGTTGAAAGAGTGTGTAGCTGCAGGCAAAGCTCGCTCAAAAAACGGTAGAAGATACTCAGATGACTGGATCTTGCTCTGCCTTCTCCTCCATATTAGGTCACCTGGAGGATACAGATTCTTGATGGAGAGTGAAATTCTCGCCTTGCCTTCAGTACGAACAATACACCGCTACATCTCATTGGTGGGCTTTAAAACAGGCTTTGATAGTAAGTTCTTCATAGCCTTAAAAAAGAAACTTGAAAAGAAAGATGACTTCAAGCGGCACGGTATTATCATCTTTGATGAGATGCAAGTCCGTAAAAGTAAGGCTGTCAACTCAAAGACAATGACCTACGTCGGTCTGGCATCAGAGACGGAAAACAGTACCGAGCTTGCAGACCATGCTCTTGTTTTTATGTTCTGCCCTTTTGGTGAAAGTTATGCTCAGCCAATAGGTGTTTTTGCAGCAAAAGGTGCCACGAGGGGTACTATTCTTGCACAGTTGCTCCTTCAGGCAATTTTACTTATGGAGGAAGCTGGAGCAAAAATTCATGGGTTTGTTTGTGATGGAGCTTCGACAAACAGGACTATGTGGCGACAACTGGGTATAAGTGGGTCACTAGAAGCCTGCCGGAACTCCTTCACACATCCAAGCGACCCCACACGAAAAGTTTTTGCATTTTCTGATGCTCCACACCTCTTTAAATGCATCAGGAACCGTCTTTTGCAACAAAGGTACCTGAAAAAGGAGGGACGTTGGATTAGGTGGGAGGACTATGCAGCAGTTTATAAAGAAGACCAAGCGAATGTTGGAGCTTTGAAGGTGTGTCCAAAAATAACACATTCCCACATTTATCCAAGCAACTGTGAAAAGATGCGGGTAAAGCTTGCCACGCAAGTGTTCAGTCGCTCGATGGCAGCAGGTATTGAATTTTACAGAAACCGTGGTGTGCGCAGTCTGGGAGACACTGAAGCCATGCAAGAATTCACATTGTTTCTTAATAATCTTTTCGATGCCTTGAACCGGCGGTTTCCTCATGAAGGTGTCACAAAGCAGGGCTCTGACCTAGGCATTCTGTCACGTGGGGTAGAATGGTTGGATAACTGGGAAAAAGAGCTGCAGAGTGGAAATATCACGAAAGATATGTTCCTGACAAAAAGCACTTCTGAAGGGCTCCGAGTTACCTTGAGATCGACTAAAGAGCTTTGTGAGGTTCTTTTGCATCAGTACGAGTTCAGATACGTTCTTACAAATAAAATGAATCAAGATCCGATCGAAAGATTCTTTGGCAAGATAAGACTTGCTGGAAGCCAGAATGACCATCCTTCAATGCCAACATTTATGCAACTGTACAATACAATGTCCATTTACAGCCTTCTGAGGCCTCCCAAGTTTGGCAATTGCTGCGTGGTCGATGAGAAGCCATTACTAGACGCATCAGACTTCAGAGCCCTGATCGAACTAGGCAGTGCAAGCAACTCTTCGCCTGGCTTCATTGATCAGCTAAAAGAAAAGCTTGATAAACTGATTCTTGTTGAGGACTGGGAATGTGAGGATGTTATCACAGTAAACGGAAAGGATACAGCGCAAGTCGTTGACTGCATACTTTACTATGTGGTTGGATTCTTGAGCCGAAAGTTGATGAAAGCCACCACGTGCGATTGTTGCCGGTCTGCTTTTACCATTCCGCAAAACAGCTCTGCTGAAGCATCCCTGACCAACAAAAAGAGCAGGGGTGGACTGTTGCACCCCAACGCGAATCTCTTTGAGCTGTTGAGAGTAGCTGAGGAGCACTTTGCAAAAAATGCCGACAGTCAGTCTGTATACTGGGAAACGGTGGAGCATGTGCTTGACACAAAGACCTTGACTTTTCCATGTGCTCAGCACAAAGAAGAGGTCATTGCACAAATTCTGCACTATTTCTTAACCATGAGAATGAGGCAGCACTGCAAAGCTGCAACCATGAACTTGAAAAAACAAGCTCAAGAGAAAAAAAAGCTTGCGAAACTTTGTTCATCCTGAATCGTGTTGCCAAGTTTACAGAATGTACTAATTTTGTTAGATTTTTTGTGAATGTATGTTTTAAACAGTTTGTGCCATGCAATGTATAGTTTTGTAACAGAATAAATTATATGTTCAGCCCCCCTTTCAGCATGCCATTCCTAATATTCTACACAAATGTAAGAGCACTGTACACACCACCAGACCTACTTCAGGTCGGACATTTTTTTTTCTAATATAAGAGCGCGCATTGTTCTCTTGAAATGACAGAGTAGAATAGAAAAATTATGCCCATTCATGGGCAACTAGCGCAAGATATACTGCTTTGAGAGTTGCGATGGATTTAGCCGTGTGACATGCCCTTCATCAAGCTGTACTGCACACGGCTTGCAGTACTGGCGCAAAGTATAACCGCCATCGCCTTAACACTGAGCAGAAGCCTGCGTAGGGGTCGCGTGTCGAGCGAAGTTTGTAACCAAGTACATGTGTAAGCTAGAGGTGCAATGGTTCAAGGTGCTTTGAGGACGTTTATTTTGTAAAGAGGAAGATGAGCAGCGGCGGCAGCCGCACCGCCAGCGCACAGCGCGAGATTGCTGGGTTGACGACCGAAGCTCGGAACGGCATTTTGGCTAGCTGTCCTTACGCTATTTCCCCGAAAATCCGGCTACAATTTATTTATTTTTGCTTTAATTAGCTAACATTGGCGGGCGCAACTAGAAAATACGATTGATACACTGGCTTCAACGTATGCTAGCTACCAGAGCTATAATAAAAACGTCGTCGAGAAATCAGTTGCACATTCATTTAGATAATCAGTCTTATTACTGCAGAATCCCGGTGTATTCATGCCTGTGCATACTTTTCTATATACCCCGATATCGAGCTCGACAAACGAGCAACGCTTAGCATCGATAACCTACGCAGCGCAAATCCGAGAGCCTCCACCTACTAGCGCCACCTGTCGCCGGGAAACGGAAACAGCGCCGGCGGCGAACACAACCAGGACGGTGCGCCGGCCGCAGTGTCAACACCTAAAGTATTCTTACACCGTGGTCTAGGGGTATGATTCTCGCTTACGGTGCGTGAGCTCCCGGGTTCAAATCCCGGACGAGCCCTCTTCCTTTTTGCTTCGCCCAGTACATTCAATATTCGAGCCTCCGTCCTTCGTTTCACCAGATTGACTCGCAGTAATTCTTATTCGCTCACGCAGCATGACAATTTCTGTTCCTTTTCGTAGCCCCGCAGTAGATACAAAATCTTTTAGCTACTCCCGCTTCAGCCCCTGGCTCGTTGGTCTAGGGGTATGATTCTCGCTTAGGGTGCGAGAGGTCCCGGGTTCAAATCCCGGACGAGCCCTCTTCCTTTTTGCTTCGCCCAGTACATTCAATATTCGAGCCTCCGTCCTTCGTTTCACCAGATTGACTCGCAGTAATTCTTATTCGCTCACGCAGCATGACGTGCAGCGTGACAATTTCTGTTCCTTTTCGTAGCCCCGCAGTAGATACAAAATCTTTTAGCTACTCCCGCTTCAGCACCTGGCTCGTTGGTCTAGGGGTATGATTCTCGCTTAGGGTGCGAGAGGTCCCGGGTTCAAATCCCGGACGAGCCCTCTTCCTTTTTGCTTCGCCCAGTACATTCAATATTCGAGCCTCCGTCCTTCGTTTCACCAGATTGACTCGCAGTAATTCTTATTCGCTCACGCAGCATGACGTGCAGCGTGACAATTTCTGTTCCTTTTCGTAGCCCCGCAGTAGATACAAAATCTTTTAGCTACTCCCGCTTCAGCACCTGGCTCGTTGGTCTAGGGGTATGATTCTCGCTTAGGGTGCGAGAGGTCCCGGGTTCAAATCCCGGACGAGCCCTCTTCCTTTTTGCTTCGCCCAGTACATTCAATATTCGAGCCTCCGTCCTTCGTTTCACCAGATTGACTCGCAGTAATTCTTATTCGCTCACGCAGCATGACGTGCAGCGTGACAATTTCTGTTCCTTTTCGTAGCCCCGCAGTAGATACAAAATCTTTTAGCTACTCCCGCTTCAGCACCTGGCTCGTTGGTCTAGGGGTATGATTCTCGCTTAGGGTGCGAGAGGTCCCGGGTTCAAATCCCGGACGAGCCCTCTTCCTTTTTGCTTCGCCCAGTACATTCAATATTCGAGCCTCCGTCCTTCGTTTCACCAGATTGACTCGCAGTAATTCTTATTCGCTCACGCAGCATGACGTGCAGCGTGACAATTTCTGTTCCTTTTCGTAGCCCCGCAGTAGATACAAAATCTTTTAGCTACTCCCGCTTCAGCACCTGGCTCGTTGGTCTAGGGGTATGATTCTCGCTTAGGGTGCGAGAGGTCCCGGGTTCAAATCCCGGACGAGCCCTCTTCCTTTTTGCTTCGCCCAGTACATTCAATATTCGAGCCTCCGTCCTTCGTTTCACCAGATTGACTCGCAGTAATTCTTATTCGCTCACGCAGCATGACGTGCAGCGTGACAATTTCTGTTCCTTTTCGTAGCCCCGCAGTAGATACAAAATCTTTTAGCTACTCCCGCTTCAGCACCTGGCTCGTTGGTCTAGGGGTATGATTCTCGCTTAGGGTGCGAGAAGTAAAAAAAACATCTAAATAATAGATGAGACAGGTACATTTTGCCTCAAACTTTGAACCTTTTTCTTTCTGGAATTTAAGGAATGTTCAATGCCAGACATCTGTTAAACATAGTGCTAGGGAAATGGAAGTTGACCTTTACCAACTGCACAGTTTTCACCTTCTAGCCCATGGCAAAGTACATACTGCAGGAACCAATGACTAGCATAAGAAACAGTTCCATGTTTTTTTTTTTCATTAAGCAGTGAAGTGATCAGAGGCTTGTTTACATTAAGAACATCAGGTTTAAGAAAAATAGATTTTGGAAGTTATTTCAATGTTACAATGGCTTCATTCCAATGCTAACTTCAGAACAACTAGCTGCACCGAGAGTGGAGCTTAAACCAGTCCATGTGGGCCGATTCGTTTAAACTCTTTCAAATACAGCGCGCTATAACAAATGCACTCCGAATTCCTGAAACGAAAATTCCGGAAACCACACAAATCAACTTCGCAAATCATACACCATGCATCGGAAATCACTTTTGGTTCCCTACCTTGAATCAGAACTACCTTTGAGGGTATAGAATATCGGTATCGAAGATACTTGTTTCAAGCATCATGCCCAGTCCCGTTTAGCTCGCAGCTGGAAAGGGAAGGAGTCATCTGCTGAGATATCTTACAAATGAAGACTTGGCATGTACACATTATGGAGCTGCATCAGCTACCTGTCTGACCAGCTTCTGCGCACCCTTTCGGATACCTTTCCCCTCTTTGAAAAAACAATACAGGATCCTCTGCTTAGTGCAAGCACAGCTGCTTCACCCACATACACCATACACCACGTCAACACAGGTGCCGACCGGAGTACGACATCCACGGCGCTTTGCGGCACCACGGTATTACTACTTGTGACATAAGCCTATTAGCGAAGTTCCTACTGTAGAGTACTTAAAATTTTATTTGTTTATTACCAAGACTACATTTTCCAAAGATAACCAGAGGCTGACTCCTTAGAAGCTGTGGGCATAAATTCAATTGTGCTGGTGGCTTGATTGATCCGGAAAGCCACGGAATTCCAACAAAGCATCCTGCAGTGACCGCATCAAATGGTGGCATACAGTGTGCTGAACTAAGCTGCGAATAAAGGCCGGGATATCCACAACTGGTGCAATGTGACCACGCCACACCGAGCATGGTTCTAACATCAAATGTGCCGCTTTATTGGTCAGCAAGGATTTGACGCAACAGCTGGCCGAGTGACAGGTGTTTATTAGGCACTTATGACTTGGCCATACCAAGAGATGAAACAGAGTACAACACAACTAAAACTGAGGAATGACTGGTGAACAAACAATACGGTCCGGCAGTGTTCTCAGACAGACACATCACAGTACCTAGTGGCACCGCATCAATAAGCAGCAGCTGGGGCACACGGACGCAACAACTTCTCGCTCCAAATTGATTCCTGTGACGGCTGCAGAAACACTGAAGGACTTGCAATGCTTGGACACATAACCCTGAATGACGTGAACAACCTGTGCACTAAACTTCATAAAATCAACTTTTTCAACGCTGGCTGCCTTGCTGTGAGCACTGCATTGCTTTAACCTCACTTCAGCCTGCCCGGCACGCCCTTGTCACAGCTGCTGATGTGGGCAACTTGAAGCCTGCAAAAGAAAACACAGCCACATGATATACAGCTGAACCTCATTACAATGAACAGGTATAAAATTAAATAATATAGTAGATTCCAAGATGAACCCTTTAAGTTGATTGCAACAGAAGCGCCCCTAAAAAGAAATGTGCAAGCATGATCTGTGTGTCCAAATACTCTATATACTCGCGTAATGAACCCACTCTCATAACGAACCCCCCCCCCCCCCCCTTTTCGCCTCTAAAAATGATTTTTTTTTCTCACGTAAAAGCTGCGTGCCGAGCTTCAGGGCCATATTGGAGCATGCTCGCATATCTCGGAGCGATTGGCCGGCACTGCTGACGATAACAAAGTCGACAGATCGCAACGTGATGCAGACAGCTTCTTTTAATGCGAGATACGCGGTGGGGTAGCCCTTCACTACGGCTCTTCTTCCCTTCGCTCACAGCGCAGCTCGGGTGACCTCCTAGTGAGAGTGGCAATTGCCACATCTTTCCTTTACCATAACCGCATGATTATTATTGTCTAATGCGAGAGAAACCCCAGAGACACGAGCGCAGGTGACGCGGAAAGGAAACTTGCCGACCGCGCGCTTTTGCCGATGATGATGATGACCTTAAATGATCTGGTTGCTTAGCGCCATCTGTCAAACGCAAAACAAAACCTTGCTCATAGCGTTCTTTGTGCGCAGCGGCAGCAAAACGAAGTAAAGACAACGCATTTGGACGTCAGCCACCCGCCATATTGCTGGAGCTGCGTGTGAGTGGTCTGTGTGTCTTGACTTGTGCGTTGTGGTGCTGGGTCTTTACGCCAGCTACACAGAGGGTTTCAAGGTAAAAGTCGTGGAGCATGCCTTGGAGTCCGGGCGACTCTTTAATGTCGACCCGGTGCGTGTGCGCTACTGGCGTAAACAAGAGGACGAACTGAGGGCTACCGGAAAAGATCGGCATGCATTTCGAGGGCCCAAAGAAGGGAAGTTCCCTCATGTGGAGAAAGAAGTGCTGAACTACGTGAAGAGGCTGTGCAATGAAGGGTGTGCTGTATCTCACGAGCTCATTCAGAACCACGTGCGGGCCACTGCACGTGGTTCTCGAATTCCTGTTCTCGAATTTAAAGCCAGCAGTAGTTGGACAACTCGTTTTATGCGTCGGAAGGGGCTATGCCTGAGAAGGCGTACGACGTTATGTCAGCGGCTACCGGTGGACTGTGAGGACAAAGTGCGCAACTTTAATCTGATACGTATCTGGGAGAAGAAGAAGTTCCTGCTCTCACAGATTGGGAATGCCGACCAAACGGCGATAAACTTTGATATGCCGCGGAACAGCACTGTGGACCTGAAAGGTGCAAAAAGCGTGCATGTGAAGACAACGGGCGCCGAGAAACAGCGGTGCACCGTAATGCTCGCTGTAACGGCGGGCGATGGCAGGAAACTGCCACCGTTCGTTTTATTTAAGAGGAAAACTCTTCCAAAAGGCTCCTTTCCGGCTGGGATTCATATTCGTGCCCAAGAGAAAGAGTGGATGTCGGCACAACTGATGGTCGACTGGCTCAAGACAGTCTGGGGACAGCGACCAGGGGCCTTTCTTCTGCCGTCGCTCCTTGTCTTAGATAGTTTTGGTGGCCACCTAGACAAAGACGTCCAGCGCCGAATGAGCGAGCTGCGAACAGACATCGCCGTAATTCCGGGTGGCCTAACCTCAGTGCTGCAGCCACTTGACATCTCTGCCAACAAACCATTTAAGGACACCGTGCGGAGGCTGTACGCTGAGTGGATGGCAGCGGGCAACCACGACCTGACACCGACTGGCAAGATACGAAGGCCAACCATCGACATGCTTTGCCGATGGATTTTGGAAGCGTGGAATTTAACTACCCCCGAGGTGATCGTCCAACTTCAAGAAAACTGGAATCTCAAACTGCTTGGACGGCACAGAAGACGACGCGCTGTGGGACAATGACGACGACGATGACGATGTTGCGAGCGACGCGAGCGAAAGCCTCAACTCGGAGAGCGAGGCCGAGTGATAACGCGAGACCGAGCCAAGCAGTGTGTGAAATAAATTTTTTTTATTCACATCGCATCCGTGGTTTTTCCATAGAGGCTGCGATTGCATTTTTTATTGATGGTGTGATATAAAATTTAATCGCCCGAAAAATTTCGAAAAAATTTTCCCACATAATGACCCCCCCCCAACTTGAAGTCAATTTTTCAGGAAAAAAGTGGGTTCATTACGCGAGTACATACGGTATACGTTAGAAGCAAACAATCCATAAAATGGACTTGCACTGAAAGGACAATACAGTAAAACCTGGATGTAACGAACGTCCATATACCGAATTCCTCGATATTATGAAGTTTCTCAATACCCCAACACCGCCCCCATTGAAGCGCATGTATTTGAGACCTCCATGTAACGAAGGTGTTGCGGCGGTTGACCTTGATATTAAGAAGTGGCTATGCCACCTATATGTTAGCTAGTGCAGAGCTACTCGACATTTGGCAGAACCACGCGGAAGTTTTGCGACGATAAAGCACAAACTGACACGAGAGAAATGACGTTCGCAATGAGCGACCTAGCTATCACAACTCGCAGCGCTCCAGCGCCGTCGGCGTATCTCCGGCGCTTTCTCTTTTGGAACATCATACCACGTGGCATCACAACTGTTCATGCACAACAGGGCACAGCAAAAAAAGAAAAAAAAAAAGAAACAAAGCCAGCACTGCACGGCCAGTGCCGCCGCGCGGCTGCTCGCATGATTCCAGTGCCAATAGCTACCGCGTGTCGGCAGCGGGGATGGCGGTGAACACTGGTGATGCAATGTGAGGAGTCCGTTTCCTGGGCCAACAGTGAAGGGAAGACCGAGAGAGAGAACACGCAGGTAGAAGCACATGCCTCCGCAGTCGGTCTACGGCAGCGCTGCGGCATCGCGTTCTGTAGCTCAGTCACGGCCAAACAAAAAAATTTTCGGCCAAAATCGACAGTTCCAGTTCCATTGTTATCAAGCGCTGTTACCATCACTCTTGGAAGAAGGAAAGAACACCATGCCACCACACTTTGAGCGAGAGGAGGCCCCTATCCAGTGGTGGTGTAGGCCGATAGTTTCGATTTCAACGCCAGGAGACTGCGCTGAACGCTAACCTGACCTCATGATGCCCTGAAGTACAGTCGCCGACTGTTTATTCGGACCTCACGGGGACCGCGGAAATGTCCGAATAAACAGGTGTCCGAAAAAACAAATTCAGAAAAAAAAGAGAAAGAAATCGTTTATTTACAGTAAAAACTCGTTAATTCGACACTGACGGGACCGCGAAAAATTGTCGAATTATCCGAATGTCGAATGAACAACAAAAAAAAAAACAATGTTTGCCGCAACAGGACGTATACCTTTATTTGGCAAGGAAATCTGTAATCACCGTCTGCTTTTTCGAGCGAATTTGAGCGACTACGATAGCTCTAACAGCTGCCAGGTGCTCCGCGGCACACGCGCCGTCAGGGATTTGTTCACAGAAGTCCTCCCGCACGGACAAGGCTTCTGCGGCTTCTTTCACCGTGCACTTCGGCATTTGGGACAACTGCTCACAATCGTAAATCGTCGTCGTTGTCAGCGCCTGTCACTTTAATTATTTCATCCTCGGTCAGCTGACAGGACACAAAGGCGAGGCGCGCAGGCCCTGCGCGCTATCCACCCGAAAGCAGCGCGGGGAGGAGGTGGGGAGGAGGTGAAGAGAGCGCGGCTCCCCGCTTATCTGTTTTTTCAGCCAGCGGCCGCGGGGACGGCGTTGTTGCTGGGACGCGCGTCTTATCTTTTCTCTTTATCTTTCCTCTGATCTTTTAACTCTCCTCTATCTGCACATGGCAGCGGTGGTGGCTCGGCTGAGCCAGTAGGCAATCCCTTGCAATTTCCTTTCACCCTTCTCTCAGTCGCAACAAAACAGCAACAACAAGCAGCGCAGTAAACACGCTGACAAAGCGCGCATTTACCAAAAAGGCGCCGTAAATAACCGCGATCGTAGCGACTGCTGCGACACAACAAAGCACAAAAAAAAAGACGCCAGCCGCTTCGGCCGCCGCTAACTCGCTTCCTCGGATGGATGGATGATAACGGATGGCCTATCAGCAGTACAGTAGCGCCGCTCATGGCAGTGTTTTTTTCTTTTTGCTCGCGGCAAACCGGCTTGGCGGGCTGCGGAGTGAAGTCGAATTAACCGACGCACGGCAAAATTTGTTCGAATTAACGAGAGTTTCGCCCCATAGACTCCTATGTATAATTGTAGGGACCTCGCGCGCGCGTCGAATTATCCGATTTTCCGAATTAACGGGGGTCGAATTAACGAGCTTACATGCACTGGCTGATCCCGGGCTGGCGTTGCATATGTCTCCTCGCCCAACGCCGCCTCTCCTCCTCCTCCTCTTCTCCGTTCCTTCTTTCACCACCTCCTCTACTTGCCTCCTCCCCCACATCGTTTCGAGAGCCGTCGGGCCTCATCGCATCTGCACCGGTGCGTGCTACCACGGCGCTCTCGCGGGCTTGCTGCCGCCGGCCTGGTGTTGCATAAGTCAATGCTCACGCGCGCTTCAACGAAACATCTTGATACTGCTACTCGGGGTTCAACAGACCCCTTTCGATGACAAAACACCGGCTGTAAGCCGCCCTAGGCTAATATCGCATCTCCAGCGCTGCGTCGTGCTACCACGGCGCTCTCGCGGGCTTGCTGCCGGAATTCAGTGATGCCAACTCAGGTCAACGTTTTGTCCCTAGATTGAACCTCCAAAAATCCCTAGATTGAAGAAAAATCCCTAGCCTATAATTGTTTAATTGCTAATGCTACCATTTGAGCTTTAACAAAGTCTCAGCGCAGTTCACTGTTTCGGCCATTGGTTATACATATTGTCAGACATAAAAGCGCGTTAGCCACAATTGCACCTTTTTTGTTTTTTTGTAGATTTACCTTATATAGAGGGCCCACAGATGGCGCCAGCTTTTACAGAGACGTGTGATCACTGGAGAGAAAGATAGTGAGCAACGACGCTCACGCGCAGACGACTTCCGTTTCACCGCACCGGCTTTTGAGCTGCTCCTTCAGCCGGCTTATCTTTACGCGCAAAGAACCTATGCAGCCCTTTGAAAAATAAATGCAGTTGATACCAAGTTGAAAGAGCTGGCATTTTCTGCTAAGCCCCGTCAACACATGAAAGTATTTCATTCAGACACCATTAAGGGTTGTTTTATTTATTTATTTACAATACCCCTAAGGGCCCTCGTGCGAGGGTATTACATAGGGGGGGGGGGTATTACATTGTTTCAAGAGGTACACAGAAAGACGAAAATACAGAAAGACGAAAATGTTTGAATTAATGAAAGACCCCTTCTCGCCTCATAGAGAACATTCAGAAGCAGTGAAATGGCGTATCTCACCGCACAGTTATTTATTAATCATAGTCGCAATCAAAGACCGTCAAATAGTTTTGGAGCTACTAAGGATTGATGTCCCGAGAAACTGACATAACCAAAAATGCAATCTTGTTATAGTTACACAGCAATGATACAGACGTAAGATTGGTAACTACAAAATCAGAAAGTGATTCCTTACAACTTTGAATGTGTTTTTTGGTTGAACAGCACGTTTCATTCAAGTGGTCTAGCATACGTGGAGAATGCGAACAATTGTGGCACTTTTTGGTAAAGGTAAGCGGTGAGCGTAAACGTAGCGCGTTGATCCAGGCACTTCAAGTGAAAATTCAACTTCGTCTTTCGTAGAGGAGCAGTCACTCGAAGCGCCAGAGATGGCACGCACGTTAAACAGTTTGAAATTCACATGGTTTCGTTTTTCCTCCCTGTGCAGCAGTCGATAATTTCGCTTGCAGAACTGCTTTCACCCTCTCTCGGCTCGGCAGAATACTAAAAATAAAGGAGTAGTAATTAGCATTTTTTATAGTTCTTTTCTGTTCCAAGCGCAGAATAATCAGATACACCTGCCATTAAGCCGCTCAGAGTAGCAATTCTACGGCCTCTCAAAATCCCTAGATTTCGCAAAAAAGACGCTAGATCCCTGAAGCAAAGAAAAAACCCCTAGATCTAGGGATAAATCCCTAGGGTTGGCATCACTGTGCCGGATAGACAAACAAAGCGGCTCCTGGATTGCCTTGAGATGGCTTACTAAGCTGCAGCCGGAACTGGTGTGGCACGCCACCATGCGGCGCGCTACCGAACCACGCGGAAACGATGATGATGAGCGAGAATTTGCAGTAGCGCCACCTCGCGGGCCAGCAAGGAGGCTCAGTTCAAAACAAAAATGGCGTTGAGCGAAGTGAACCGCACGTCGGTGAGCGTCGGTGCGGCAAGTGCTGCCGGTCGAGTTGGCTCAAGGAGTGTCCGAAAAATCAAACGAGAGGCTGCAAGATGTCCGAACTTTCGGCAGTTGTTATACATTACGGTCTATGGGGAGAGTGGCGGTGCCACGAAGCAGTCTGAATAATCGAGCATGTCCGAATTTTTGGAGTCCGAAAAATCAGTCGGCGACTGTATAGGGAGAGCCTGCAGTTAATGCCACGGGCGTCAAGCCAGGCTGTGTAGTTGTATGGCGGAAGCTCAGGCCTAGGAGCCACCCAATGACGACAATCACTAAAGCACCGACCTCGGACACTTTTGAAGCATGCGCGGCCACTCGTATGCTGGAACAGGTCTGCGCATGTTCACGCACAGGACGCAAGGAGGCACGAATACGGCATCTGATCTGTCGCTGCCAGATATTTGGTGCCCGTGCTACACGCGTCATATCAGGTGCGCCGGCGTGCACGCGTAATTAGAGGACGCTCAGCTTTCACGACTTACGGAACATCTTCGAGCTGTTTGCCTTACTAGCATTGTATGCGGATGAACTTTTTTTTCCATTTTTGCTACACCCAAATTGCACCTCGTATTATACGCAGGTTTTTACGGTGTTCTCAGGTTTAAACTCTCAACTTCAAATAGATATGTATCTTGCCGCTGAACGAATCCCAACAAAACTTGGATCAAGATGTCCTCATTCAGCGAATGCCAACAGAGAGCCACAAACAGCCAAGCAATCGATATTTCATAACGAAGAGCAAAAATTGGATGGAGATGCCCTCAACACCACTGCAAAGGAACTGAGCAGTCTATGCAGGCAACACAAGCAGCATGCAGCAGACTCCCTTTAAGATGGACTCAAAGAGGCGACATGGCACTCTCTTCGTTAACATCAGAGGTCCCCCAAAAGAGATGCACTTGCAGGCCAGGTGCACCAAAACATCTTTTACACGAACGCAATAAATTAAGTGGCATTTAAAAGAAGCACTTTTCGCGCAGTGCATGATGAATATCAATGCAGTAAGTTCATGACACACACTCATGTGATGTCGCTCAAGAATAAGTACAGGTCTTTTTGTTTTCTCTTTCCATCTCTTTCTCTCCCACAGCAACTGCCAATTCTATCCCTTTATTTCTTTTTTGTTCCTTCTGACTCCAATAGTGCCCTGGTAGTGCACGGCAAGCACCGACATCCCACTATTTTTTTTTCTCTCCCTCTGAAAGTGCTGACACAGGATCTGACACAGTTTTGAATTTCTTAAAAAACTCCAGCCTGCTGCTCCCACCCTCAATGGAAGATGTTCGCTCATCCTGTGGATCTTCTCAGCTCTTCCCACAAGCACCTTCAGATCAGGGTGGCCAAACCTCAAGTCACCCAGACAAAAAAATTGAATTCACCAGGCAAGTGTCCATGCTGCCGTCCATCACTGCCCTCACCTCTCAGTTGCGGGGCAGTGGATGGCCCCGGCCCAGGCCCGAGAACGGCATGCGGGAGTGAGCCCCTTTGTCCTCTTCATCCGAGTAAGCTGGTGCAGAGAACAGAGCGGGGGGGGGAAGGGGGGGGGGGGGGGGGGGACGTGGTCACAGAGAACCCTCATCAAGTGCACAACATACACTGGCACTGCTAGTGTCTGCGTGACACATGCACAAGGAGCAATTCGTCCTGCCAACTATGACGTGTGGGTGGGCCAGTTCCTATCCTGGTGGCACAGTAAGCCCCATGTGGCTGCAATAAGCCCCATGTGGCTGCAAGTACAGTGAACTAGACAGGGTTAGTGGCGCAAGGGACGCCGAGATCAGCCGCACTGGCAAGGCGAAAACCACGGAAATCCTGAGCCGCCGTGTGGTGGTGGTGCTAGTGCGCCTTTCACCTGAAAGCCGTGCGCCACGCTGCGAGCAGTGGCATGTTCACCGGTTGCATGCGTGATGATGACCTTTATGGCACAACAGTGTTCACAGCAAAATAGCACAACGGCACACGGTAGCCGTTCCAGCCGAGCATCTGCAGCTGCGAGAGGCTCCGCACAGTGAAGCAGCGGAGAGAGAGAAAAGAGGTCCGCCGGACTCACCAGCAACCCTGGGGGCCGCCACACATCCGCGGCCCACTCCCATGCGGTACGTCTGGTTCGGGCTCGGGTCCTCCAGTTCATCACTGTCATCATCCGTGCCACTTTCATCCTTGGCAGCAGCTGCATGCGCACACACACCACAGGCCGAGCCAGCTGTAGGAGCCTTCCCTCTTGCTCTACTCATCATCATCAGCCTGACTAGGTCCACTGCAGGGCAAAGGCCACTCCCATGTCCCTCCAATTAACCCTGTCCTTCGTCAGTTGCAGCCACCGTATCCCCGCAAACGTCTTAATCTCATCCGCCCACCTAACTTTCTGCCGCCCCCTGCTACGCTTGCCTTCCCTTGGAATCCACTCCGTTACCCTTAAGGACCAGCGGTTATCCTGCCTTCGCATTACATGCCCTGCCCAAGCCCACTTCTTCGTCTTGATTTCAACTAGGATATCATTAACGCGTGTTTGTTCTCTACTACCTCTTTCCAAAAATGCACTGAAGCAAGCAAGAGTGCGTTCAGACGTGCACTAACTATTTAGCTCAATACTAGCCCGTTTCTCACAGAGAATGCCTTACACTTTGTCTGCTGTGCTCATGACAAAGTGGCGTGGCATGCACAGTTTGACATCACAAAGCTAGCTGGCTCATGGGCAATGAAAGGCACCGAGTCCAGGTTAAT
Source organism: Amblyomma mixtum (assembly GCF_055824585.1). Lineage (NCBI taxonomy): Eukaryota > Metazoa > Arthropoda > Arachnida > Ixodida > Ixodidae > Amblyomma > Amblyomma mixtum. The sequence continues at coordinate 164,279,803 of NC_143012.1, forward strand.
CACAACAACCTGTGATTTTGGATGTGTACCAACACTGCATAGCCCATGGGTGTAGCTGCATTGTGCCTCCATTGAAATGCAGCCACTGCACGCTCCCTTAACTATTTGAGGTGCTCTGTACACGACTATGTATATTGCCAACACGAACCTTTAATCAGACTGCTCTAGCTAGCACTTCTTTTCAAGCAAATTTAGCACCCTTCACCTTGCAAACAGGGTGCTTTTTTATGCCAACTACCAAACGTAGCAGAACATTTTACAAAACAGTAAACTCTGTAGAATGCATTGAAGGAGGGCACAAAGTTGGGCAAGTTGGTAAACTTCCATGATGGGTTCCGTAGAATGCCTTCCGAAATTTTCTTGAGTCATGTGCACCAATGGTTTCGAAGATTGCTAGTAAATGGGTTCAATGCGTAGAACAAATGCTTTTGAACAGGGCCCTTGATTTGCTATAAATTAAAAAAAAAAAAAACAGGCCTTTAAAACTTGTGGGCCAGTTGATCATCGCACAGTGGCGGTTTTGAAGCTTGCTAATAATTTCTTGCGGTAGGACGGCGAGCAATGCAATACATATCGCTCATCCGTTTTTCTTCACCCCAGTAAACACTGTTTCACGGTCCCTTTTAAGTGCAACTTATTAACCCTCGTTATTTTCCTAGAGCGTCCCTTAAAGGTGCAGTGAAGAGGAATCTGAACTCGTCTTTTTGCCGCGGGAACTGAAATCTATACACATTCCGAGCATTCTTAGGAACGTCAACTTATTGCCCCGTGTGGCTGATTTCCCTAATTGAATCGAATTAACGTCCGGCTCCCGCCTTTAATTTTTTTCAATCTCCCCTGGTACGGTGGGCGGAGTCGACCAACGCGTGGAGTGCCTTTCACCCACTCCAGTGGCGGCTTGCCGCTCTGTCACCGGCGGAATTTGGTAATACGTAGTAATCCGTACAAGCAAATAGTCTGCACGTATTATTATTTCTGCAGGCTTATTTTGCGGCTATATTATCTGCGAATGAAACTATTTATTCACGGAAACCTAAAAAACAAAATAAAGCGAAAGCAAAGCCTCCACGGAGCTGGCTGAAAGGCACTCCACGCGTTGGTCGACTCCGCCCGCCGTACGGGGAGAATTCAGAAAATAAAGGCGAGAGCCAGACGTTAACTCAATTTAATTAGGGAAATGGGCCGCACAGGGCAATAAGTTGAAGTTTCTAAGAGCGCTCGGAACGTGTAGATCGTGTTCCCGCGGCAAAAAGACGAGTTCAGATTCCTCTTCAGTGCACCTTCAAAGATTGCTAGGTGCCAGCAACTTTGATGGGGCTGCTGCGCAAGATGTAGCAGCTGTTCTCAGTCAGAAGAGAGGACTCACCGAACTGGGCCTTGGCAGCCCTCTGGACCAGCGTCAGGCCATGGAGAACCTACCAAGAAAAAGAAGAAGAAAAACCCTTCTCAAGACTGCACCCACTTCTGAACATTTCACCCATTTACGAAGAGGCACCCACGATAAGACACAGGGCACAACACTCCTGTACTACCAATACCACTGCTTGTACCCACGGAACACACTGGTCATATCGCTACTTAACTCCTTCCCTACCGTGCCCATTGAGCATCGTTAGCCCGCTAACAATCATTTCATGCCCCGATTTCAGAACCTTCTGCGTTGCTAATAACCACGCTGCAGATATAGCTGGCAGGCAAGGAACCAAAGTTTTGTTTCCGATGTAGATTTCGTTTGTCCTGCGAGGGGGCACTTTCTAACGCGCTGCGAAGAAATGAAGACGCGGACCTGCGCTCATTGCCCGCCATGTTGCCCACAGATGACGCCTTCACCACTCGACTGCGGAGCCTTCCGCATTGCTTACAGGCACAATGCGGATCTGGCTTGTAGCCCGAGAACTGAAGTTTTGATTCTGATGTAGTTTTTTTTTTTCCCTACAAAATGGCATTTTTTTAACGCGCTCCGAAGATGCAGTACCATCAAAGTCGCTTGGCAGCCTCCACATGCGCGCCATGCGCTCTAAAACAGCAAATCTCAGGACTCCGTTTCGTCTGCGAGTGATTTAACTCTTTCCTTACCACGGGAAAAACGACCATTTTTCATATGTCTCAGACAACATTTTTTTTTAGAAAAAGTGTGATAGATAAAATTATATAAAATGCATAACAATAATTCAGATAGAATGCGCTTTATACTGAAATTTATTTGAACACATATTCTGCTTGAAATGCTGTGAAAAAAAATCAGTAAACAACAAAAAGTAAAAAAGAAGAAAAGTTTTGTGTTTATATGACAATAACTTTCCAAACACTTGTACTAAAAAAATTCTAGAATATACAAAACAATTCAAGTTCTTTCTAAAACATGGCATTAAAGTTTGAAAATTATAACTTGAATAGTTTTCGAGCTAGAATTTTTTTCTTCATGCCTCTTGAAAAGGCTCGTTTGAGAGTGCCCTTTATATGATTTTTACAGTCCAAGAAAAAGAAAATTGGAAGTGTAATGTTATGCGCGAAACGAAAGCTTGGTAAGCGTGGTTTAAAAAATACAAATCAAAACTTATTTATTTACGTCAAAAAATAAAAAAAAAATATAAAACACAACAAGTATAGGTGTGATATTGCGATATATAGTATGCGATAAGTATAGCTGTGATGTAGCTGCAGAATCGAAATCCGACGTTACAACATCTTCGTCCGAGTCACTGCTGCTCGGAGGATCTTGAAAATCAGCTGCAGAGGCTGGAGAATCACGTGCAGCGGGACTCTTCCGAGCGCGCGAAGCGCCCGACCTCGACGCGACGCCATCCTCACCGCGTATTATGTTGCAATAAGCCTATGCTCCAAGGGCACTTCAAAAATGCACGACTGGCGGGGAAATTACGAACTAGGCCGAAAATGGAACTAACCGTCTGAACAACAAACCAGATGCGCCCGCACAAGCGGACAGGAAAAAGAAAGCGAAACTATCAGGCCAACGTTCCGGGATCGGTTTGCGCAGTTACAGCGTCTGAACCAAAATCCGACAATGCAACATCGTCACTAGAGGCTCTACTACTCGTAGCATAGATAATAATTGCAGTCAATGCAGTAGAATTGCGCGCAGCAAGGTTTTTCCGAGCGCGCGCCGTCTGCGCGCCCGACGCCATGCACGGAGCGTCCGCGCCGTACCCTCCGCTTCAAGGGCGCTTCAAAAATTCGCGCGTCGTGGGAAAATTGCTCTCCACGCAGAAACCGAAACTGTAGTCTCTGGAGAACAACTTAGATGGCGCCACATCACCGTAACGGCTACAATGAGGAGCTTCGGTTCGCACAAACAGACCGGAACGAGGAATCTGAACGCACAGGCGAGCGTTCTGGGCTCTCGTTGCCCAGTTTGGGCTTCGAAACAATACCTGACGATACAGCATCGTCGTCAGGGTCCGTGCTAATCGATACATCAAAAATATGTGGTGCAAACGCAGCGGAATTGAGTGGAACGGGGTTTTTTCGAGCGAGCGCCATTCCCGATGATGACGGCATGTTCGGAGCGCCCGACGCTGCACACCCAACTTCAAGCGCGTCTCAAAAATTGCCGCTTCTTGGCAAAAATATAAACTAAACAGGAAGTTGAAGTTTAATGTGTGAACAACAAACCGAATGACTCAGCAAGACCGTAGCGGCCGCGGTCGCGCTGCCGTAGCGCTTCGAATTTTTCGATCACCGGTGATTGAAGCACAGTGGCGTGGTAACTAAAGAGTTAATCGGCGGCCTGTGCAACAACGAGCCTGAAAATGTTGCAAGGCGCTGAAGATGATTCACTTTTCACATCGGTGATGATGGAAACCAGCCTGAAACACAGGCGGCCGCGCTCCAATGCACAACTATAGGGTTTCCAGTTATTGTTTTGTAGCAAGAATACTATTCAAGATAGAAACAATTTTTTTTTGCAGATAGTGGCCAATAGAGTAACAAAAGTTTTGCATATTTCAGAAAATTTTTAACATTTTTTTCTTTTTAAATCAAAGCATGTCTTTGCAAGTTTTGTTCAATTTTTTCCCAAAATCTCGTTTTTAGTAAATAAAATTTTTTGTTGCAACATGCAATTTGTTTTTGAAACTTATATGAATAGAAACCACCTTTGTTCAGCTCTGTTTCTGGGTGTTGCAACAAATATTGAATGCAATAGTTTTAACAGAAAAAAAAAATGTACTGGAACCTTCAGAAAATGGTCATTTTCCCCATGGTAGGGAAAGAGTTAAGTTCGTCTGCAAGGACTTGTTTCACATAAAATTAAAAGTCACATTGGAATCGGCGCACGCGAATACTTATTCCCTGAAGATGTTCCCTGATACAGAACTCTTTTGTAAGACTCTCTTCCTGCCTCAGGTCAGAATACGCACGCCATAACGACACGTTCATGTATTCGCACTTTCCCCTCGTGATCAGAGAATGGAATCGCCTTGATCCCTCAATCATAACTGCAACCACATTATCTCAGTTCACGTCACGGATATAATCCTTATCAATTAACGAATAATGCAGTTTCACTGACATACCCAACCGCCTCTCATCACTTCATTAGTTTGTTAATTAATCGTGAAGAAAGTCTCTCTTATTTTTTTCCGCTGCTGTGTTCCCATGTGCTCTAATTGAATTCCTTATGGTAATGCTCCACGCGACTCCTAGACATGTATTTTTCTTTTTCCTTGCTAATGTTTACCTTTTCTTTTATTTTGCTTGTTCCTTTCTGTTCACCTGTGTTTGATTTGTATTCACTTTTATTTTTTTGAATTCGAGAGTGCACTGCTGAAATTTTTATCATGTTTGTCATTTTTGTTCGCCCACCTGCTATGGTCCCTGATGGGACTGGCAGTATTGTAAATGAATGAATGAATGAATGAATGAATGAATGAATGAATGAATGAATGAATGAATGAATGAAGTGCCTGCGGCTGCTGCCCAGCTGCTAACAGCGTGTGGACCAGATGCCAGCACCGTGGCCTGCAGAGTTGGAAGCTCCACAATTTGGCACTTGAATGCGGTGACAAATTGGCAACAACAGACAGACAAGGAAAGCAGAGGAGCTGCAGGAGCCCTTGACCAACAACAACAAAGTACAACAAAGTCTGCTGATTTCTTCTGTCCTGCCATTTTGTGATGCAGTGCCATAGCACAAAGTGAGGTAGCGCTTTACAGAAAAAAAAAAAAAAATCCTCCACGGGTGTTCCTCTGAAAACAATTTGTCAGAAAAAAAAAAGAAAAAGGTAGAATGGTACTAGGAAAAAAAAATAAAGGGGAGACTTACTTATAGAAGACCCCTCGAATATCTTGAGTTTCGAGTGATCTTTCTTTTTGTTCAGTACTGTTCTTTACTTTTTTTTGTAATGCCTCAGCTTTGAAAACGGGACGCAGGAGGATGCAAAACAACTCAAAAGACAAATTCTGGCTACTACTTAAAGGCAGCTTGTTGAGGAGACACAAAAAAAAATAAACAAGCACCCTCTGCTTCAATGAGCACAGCCCAGCTTAAACCCAGCTCTGGTCCAATGTTTCAGGGGAATCCCCCCAAGAGTGGATTTGTAATAAGGGAGTAAGTACCCGGCCGTATGGCTGCGCTCGGGTGGACGCCAATGAGTAATTACTCCCTTATTACAAATCTGCTCCACCTTGGGGGATTCCCCTAAAACATTTGACCAGCACTGTTCCGGAACACACTTTGAGTTATTGATCAACTCGCTCTCGCGCAACCATAAGGTTGCCGTCCCGGTTAGCTCTGTTGGTAGATCGACTACTCCAATGAAACGGTGGTCCCGGGTTCGAACCCCGGACCAGGACGAATTTTTCTTTAGCTACGAAGTTTCTGAGAAAGCTGTATAGCTTCCCTTTGTAGCCATGTGGCTGCGCTCGGGTGGATGTCAATGAGTAATTACCCCCTTATTACAAATTACTCTACCTAGGGGGATTCCCCTAAAACATTTGACCAGCACTGTTCCCACTTTGAGTTATTGATCAACTCGCTCTCGCGCAACCATAAGGTTGCCGTCCCGGTTAGCTCAGTTGGTAGAGCGACTGCTCCGGTGAAGCGGTGGTCCCGGGTTCGAACCGCGGACCAGGACGAATTTTTCTTTAGCTACGAAGTTTCTGAGAAAGCTGTATAGCTTTCCTTTGTAGCCGTATGGCTGCGCTCGGGTGGATGCAAATGAGTAATTACACCCTTATTACAAATCTACTCTACCTTGGGGGATTCCCCTAAAACATTTGACCAGCACTGTTCCCTCTTCGAGTTACTGATCAATTCGCTCTCGCCCTACCATAAGCTTGCTGCCCCGGTTAGCTCAGTTCCACTTTGAGTTATTGATCAATTCGCTCACGCGCAACCATAAGGTTGCCGTCCCGGTTAGCTCAGTTGGTAGAGCGACTGCTCCGGTGAAGCGGTGGTCCCGGTTTCGAACCCTGGACCAGGACGAATTTTTCTATAACAGCGAAGTTTCTGAGAAAGCTGTATAGCTTCCCTTTGTAGCCGTATGGCTGCGCTCGGGTGGATGTCAATGCGTAATGACTCCCTTATTTTATAAACACTGTGCTGCGTATACGGGGCACGCACCTTGGGGACGGTGGTCGGGGGGCGTAGTATCTTCAAGCAGCCGTTGGCATCCTGCAGTGGGGGGCTGGGTGCTCGTATGCGCCGCACTGGGTAGGGCCGCATGTCCGCAGGCACCTGCTCATCCCTGCACACACACAAAGCACCCCAGGCACGAGGGGAACCACTGATTTACATTCAATCGTTTTTCGGCTCCTGCGATGGCTACCGAGGCCCCAGCGAAGGACTTGGCAGAGAAAGTCGAAATACTGAAGGCTGTCAAGGAGGGAATTCCGCGACAAGCCATCATGGCAAGATTTAACACGAAGAGGAGCACGCTGAGCTCGTACGTCAAGAATGAAGCTCAAATTTTGCGAGCTGACAATGGGCAACAGTTCTCAGACAAGCTGAAGAGACTCCGAACGGCAGCACACCCGAAGCTGGAAGAAGCACTGCTTCGATGAGCTGCCGTTGAGCGGACCTCTCATCTTTGCACAAGCAGAGAAGTACGCCCTAATGATGGCCACTGGAGGTTTCAGCGCGTCAGAAGGGTGGTTTGACCGCTCCAAGAAGAGGCGTAATTTGGTCCGCCGCAGTGTCTGCGGCGAGAAAGGTGCTGCAGATGCAAGCGTGGAGAACGATTGGAGGAGTGAGCTTCCAAGGCGCCTCGCTGCTTATGAGCCCTGCAACGGATTTTATGCCGATGCAACGGCACTTTTCTACAAGGCCCTGCCAGATAAGACACTCACTTTTAAAGGAGACCCTTGCGTAGGCAGCATGTGAAGGAAGGAGAGGGTGACAGTTTTGTTCGCTGCGAATATGACCGGCACATAGCAGCTTCCACTGCTGGTTACTGGAAAATCGCAGAGACCGCGGTGCTTCAAGAATAAAAAAAAACAACTACCCGTAGACTACCAATCCAACAAAAAGGCTTGGATGACATCCGAAATATTTCAAACCCGGCTATGCCAACTAGACCACAGCTTTTGTGCAAAGAAATGCAAGGTACTGCTTGTCCTCGACAACTGCATTGAACACAACAATGTGTCAGGGCTGGAAAATATCAAGCTGCTCTTTCTGCCTCCTCACACCACTGCTTCCCTCCAAGCAAGTAATTCAGCACGCGAAAACCCGGTACCACAAGCAGGTGCTTGAACGCATGTTATGTTTGGAAGCAGGCCGAAAGCCTGACATCACCCTGCTCAGTGCAATGCATATATCAGTGCATGCGTGGCACAACACACCACCTGCAGTAATTGCAAACTGCATCAAACAGAGTGGTTTCACTGAGAGCACTGACACCACCGATGTGGATGAACCGGACGCCAACCACGAGGAAGAGAGTGACCACAAAAGCGTTCTGCCACTGAACATTCAGCTATGCGATTATGTCGCAATCGACAGTAACGTTGCCGGCCACCTCAATGACAGCAAAATCGTGGAAGAAGCTCAAGGGAGTGAGCAGCCGAGTTCCGAAGATGATGATGGCGCATGATTCAGTGGAAACCTCAGCTGTCATGCAGGCATTGCGGAATCAGGGTGTAGAAGAGTTATGTGAAAATATTGGAAGATATTTATAACGATTGCACAGCTACCATAGTTCTCCATAAAGTCAGCAATAAAATTCCAATGAGGAAAGGTGTTCGGCAGGGAGACACGATCTCGCCTATGCTATTCACTGCCTGTTTACAGGAGGTATTCCGGGGCCTGAAATGGGAACAGTTAATGGGGGAGTTAACGGAGAAAACCTAAGTAATCTGCGATTCGCTGATGACATTGTCTTGCTAAGCCACTCAGGACAAGAACTGCAAAGCATGATCAATCAGTTAGAAGGGCAGAGCAGAACGGTGGGGCTAAAAATTAACATGCAGAAAACCAGAGTAATTTTCAAGTCTAGCAAGAGAACAGCAGTTCGCAATTGGTAGCGAGGTGCTGGAAGTAGTAAGAGAATATGTCTACTTAGGGCAGGTAGTGACAGCTGATCGGTATCATGAGAGGGAAATAACTAGAAGAATAAGAATGGGGTGGAGCGCATATGGCAGGTTCTCTCAGATCACGAATGGCAGTTTACAAATATCCCACAAGAGAAAAGTATAGTATAACAGCGGTATCGTACCGGTACTCACCTACAGGGCAGAAACGTGGAGGCGAACGATAAGCGTTCATCTTAAAGGGTCAGTCTACTGAATTTTATCGGCCATATTTTCTTTGCGGCAACTGATAGCTCTTTACTCAAATTACCGTTTAGCCAGGTGTGGAGCCAAGAAGTGCGGTAGAACATTTTAAAATAGAATTTATTGATGTGGGAACACATCTGTATGAGATGGTAGTCTTATCTCGCAACCATCTGGATTTCCACCGTGCGGCGACAAACATGGCGGCGCCCGTCGAAGCTGGACCTCTCGCTTCGGACTGAATTCTCGTTGTTGCTGCCTCTTTCAGTGCGTTCACTGGCCATAAATGCCACCATGCATTTTTACGAGACTTTTAACGCCGAAATAAAATATAAATTCCTGCCTAAACCGGGAGCAGTTCCCTCGTTATTGGTGTTAGAGGGTGCCAACTACCAGAATATGCCATTATTTATACACTCATATCGGTGAGTAGACTGACCCTTTAAAGGTAACGGAGTGGATTGCAAGAGAAGGCAAGCGTAGCAGGGAGCGGCAGAAAGTTAGGTGGGTGGATGAGATTAAGAAGTTTGCGGGGATACGGTGGCCGCAACTGGCGAAGGACAGGGTCAATTGGAGAGATGTGGGAGAGGACTTTGCCCTGCAGTGGGCGCAGTCAGGCTGACAATGAAGCAGCTGTCCCGCATTTCTTCTTGCTACATGAACCAAAGCAGCTCCCTGCCAGCATGTCCAGCGCCCCTTGGCCAACCAGACTTACGCCGCGCTGTGGAGCGATGCGTAGAAGTGGCGCCTCTGAGCCGGAGCCAAGGCCTGCACGTTGGAGAAGATGGGAGCCACGGCTGGCGGCGGAATCTTGTCCTCCAGGGAGGGCGCACGGGTGGCCTCTGCGGTGCGTCAAAGGTGGGAAGAAGAAGAAAAGAGAGGCATGCTCAGAGTGCAAACACCTTTTCGTTCACTGTACCCCATCTGGAAACAGTCCAAGACACACCCACAAATTTTGTCGCCAACTCCCGCCTGTTTCTAGACGCGTTACCCTCCATTGCTCTTTTGTGATCAAAGGTCGGGTGGCCCCATACGCCCCTGGAAAGAAATCATGGCACAGTACAGACATGCCAGTCAGACACGCCCATGCCATTCTGAAAAACAAAAACTGCAAACGAAATCGCATATAAAAAAAAATCAAAATTTGGGATACATTGAAGAAGCGTAGCTTGTTGGGCCAGTTGGTGCATGTTACAAAAGGAATAGAAAAACCAGCAAAACAGGACACGTTCACACAGCGAAGAAATACACCTGGACAGTGCCACGTATATTTCTTCGCCGTGTGAACGCATCCCGTGTTGCTGTTTTTTCTATTCCTTTGGGATACATTTAAGCTCCACCTGAAAGGTGTGGAGACTCCAAATTTTGGGTTGGAGTGTTCTTTGTTTCAAGCATTGCGTATTGCCCCTGGATGCGTGACACATGCTTCGCAATTCATATATGCATAGTAAATAATTTATTATTACATTACTTACACCGAGCGATTTCGGTTTCTGACCGCCGGGGTGTGCTATGACGTCGCAACTAGGGAAGAGCAGCAACCCTGGTCACGTTGGCCCCAGAAGTGTGACACACAGACTGCTGCTGCGTCTACTCTGGTAAACATGCTGTGCGTACCAGTGCCTTTCAAAACTCCACCAAACTGTTAGTACTAAGATATGCTGGGAAAAGCCAAGCAAGCGACGGACAACACCGAGTTCACAAACCAAGTGGCACGCTTGGGCCGGTGTCAGTCTGCATACCAAATATGCCAAGATTTCTACATTGTATTTAGCTTTGCCACACTACACCAATGCTCCACAGACGTCCGTGTCAGCGGCCCATGGCCAACAGTGCGTCAGTCAGTCCATTCCCTGGTCACATTACAACAAGATGCCTCACAGTCTATGCACAAATTTAGAGGACGCCGACGCAAATCGCCGGTGAGGACTCGCCGAACGGCAAGTGCAACCGTGGCCAACAAGGGCCAACGACAGCGACGCAGATTCCTGCTGCGAGTTTGATGCGGCGCTGGAGTAATACCCCTGCCACACGGCAAATTTAATGTCATTCCCATCGAATGACATTCGTTTAAAACGACATTAGTTTGCTGCCACACGAGAAAATCTAATGTCATTCGATGAAAACGACATTAGGTATCGAATGAGTTCCCTGAACACATTCGCCTGCGACGTCCGAGCTAATGTGTTCCCTCGACAACAGAGACTTGGTGAGAATATACACCGAAAAACACGATTACAAAAACGTCACAAGCACTGTAATATTTCCGCGTCCCTATGATTGTGCTGTCGTTCATTTATGTATAAAAAAATGCCAAATAGAATTGGAAAAAAATAAAACTCACTCTCGCTACCAGCCTTGCGTGGTTAACATTCACAACATGGCGACGCCCAGCTCGCCCGCTTCGGACCGAATACTGCGTCGCCGCTGCATTTTTCGACGCGATAGCTTGCTCTAAACAGTTGTATTCGCTTTTATTTTGTGCATTCTCATCCCTCCGTAACAATATAGGTTTGAAATATCAGTCGCTTTTTAGATAAAATTTCAGAATTTCTTGATGCTAGGCTTAACTATGTATGGCGTACACTGTCGTCATAGCAACGACCCCGAGCGAAGTATTTCTCCAACTTTGCACTAGAATCTACATTTTCATTTCATCCAATTGATTTACATTAAAAAAAAACAAAGCCTTCGAATGCATTCATTACTGCCGTTAATAAAAGAGAAAAACGTTTTTTCGGCACTCAGTTCAGGAGGTTTGACTTGCTATCGTCTAGATGGCGCCACAGTATGTTATGCTTCTCGCGCGCTACGCTAGTCACACCCAACCACCGTGCTCCCTACCAAAACTGTTGTGAGGACGGGCGGCAGTGCGCGCAAGGTGCGCCCGTAGCATGCGCAAAGCTTTTGCGGACGCCCAGCTAATACAGTGGAACCTCGATTATACGACGTTCAGGGGACCGCGCGAAACCGTCGTATAATCCGGGTGTCGTATAATCTAAAATCAAAGAATGCGGCCAGTGGCGCTCGGCCTTGCGCCGAAAACTGTTGACCGGCTTCAAGCCCGCGGCAAGTACGCCAATCAGATTAAAAAAGACAAAACCCAGCATTTGTTTGAAACAGATTTGCAAAAAAATCTTTATTACCGTTTAAAAAAAATCGGTATTTTTTTTTTTTGCACCTTTGCCCAACCTCGGCGCATCAACTTTCTTTCAAGGGCTGCCACGTCGGGCAGTAGGTCGCCAACATCGTCGCGCGCGCAAGTAAAGCGCCGGATGTTGTCGACGCTCTGCAGCACGTCCGCGTAACTAGGAATGGGAGCGCAAACCTCTGCATCGTTGTCCACTTCCTCTTCGTCGGAAGTTTTATGGTGGGGCACAAGCATCCATTACTTCCGTTACAAAAAGCGCCGTGGACGCCGCTGTCCTCGCTTGGGCGGACGCGGCCTCGCCCGCTTATCTGTTTTTTCATCAGCGTCGGCTCCCGCGGACCCATCTGTTGCTGCGACCGACGCGCGTCTTATCTTTTCTCTTTATCTTTCCTCTGATCTTTTAACTCTCCTCGGCAGCGGTGGTGGCTTGGCTCACGCCAGTAGGCGGGCCCGTGCGCTTTCCTTTTCATCCTTCTCTCAGTCGCAACAACAACAGGCAGGCCGCGCCTCCTTGGGACTCGGACTGCACAGGCTCGACGAAAAAGAGAGCAAGTGCACTTGGCGGCCTCGGCAACGCTCTCTTCCGCGCAAAAACGGGGGTGCTTAGATTCGCATGCAAAGTTTTTTTTTTTTTCAGAAAATAGGGGGGGGGGGGGGGGGGGTGCTTAGAATCGCGAAAATACGGCACATCCCGGCCTGCGTTTGCTGACGACCTTTTTTGACGGACGGTACGAGCCAGCCGTCGTACGAAGCGGGGTCCTTCTAAAATTTGCGTCGTATAACCGAGGTTTTTAATGCATTGTCTCTATGGGGGTTTTGCCGGGACCGCACAAATTCGTCGTAAAATGCGGGTCGTCGCATGACTGGGGGACGTATAATCGAGGTTCCACTGTACTGTCTAATTTCACCATAGAGAGCATTTCACAATATGACGTCCGCCATTTGCCTGCCGCCGCTGGCTGAGGTTTGGCTTGGTTTGGACTTGTGGTGGATAGCAGTGATCAACACGTTATTGAAATCAACGTTTTTAGATCCCTCGCACAGCGCGCCTATCTAAATACGTTAATTAAAATGAGGATGAAGATTTTAGAATCGGTTTCTATTAGCAAAGCAATACTTTTTGCAACGTATTGAAGCATACATCGAAATTTTTGTATGCTGTACTCTCTTTCCATCGCAATCGCCATCACTTGCAAATGACATTAGTTTTTGCCGTGTAGCAGCGCGCAGAAAAAATGACATTAAGTCGAACAAATGTCATTCGATGAGAATGACATTAAATTTGCCGTGTGGCAGGGGTATAAGTCAGTGCCTTTTCGCCAGATCGGACTTTTTGACGACGAAGAAAAAGCGCGAGATGAGGAGTCGTCTGCGATCACGGACCTGACAGCACTGAACTTTCTCGTGCGCAGTGCGATTAGTCCAACGTGTCGACGTTCGGAAATGCGCGTCCGCGAACCGGCCGACAGTGTTTCGAAGTGCCGTAAGGGAGAAACTTATGGTGCTGGCTCATTTTAGTGGCAGCTGAACGGATAGTTTGACTTTTCTTGTGCCATTTTAGTCACATTTCAGGCCTTCTTTTGTAAATAAACTTTAATTCTAACCTTCAAATTCGTTTTTCTCAAAATGGAATTTCTGATATGTTTCTGACTTTGCCCACCTTGTTTTTGGGACTTCTTGTGCTCGGATCTGGATGAAATATTACCCACATTTTCTCTAAGGTGTGAGGAACGTCATTACCTCATTTAAATGTCAATATTATTCATATATATATATGCGACAAATTTCAAAATAAACGCCTACTGGGGCCTGGGTATTGAAAACTTCCCACATACCAATTTTTCACATGTATATGATATTTTGTGCACTCTTCTTACTTAGTTTTTGGCATTCTACAGTTCAAAAGGAGTAATATGAACCATGAACGGTTCATAATTGTGGAAGTTTAATGACAGAAGAAAGGGGCGGACAAGCCTATACTCTGCACTTTGGCGGAGTACAGAACAAAAAATATGCAACTCGCAATAAAACTAAATGCATATTTGAAATCAGCATAAAGAACTATATATAAGGAGCCAGAATTTCATTGTTCTAGGGTATGGATTTAAGAAGAAGTGCCTTCGAGTAGCAGCTCCAGCCTAGGCATCGAATCCCCCACCTTCGTCCCAGTTTTCTTCGGGCGTGTCCAGATGCTCGGCGCTGGTCGGCGGAGGCATGGTGGTGTCACCTGACTGAATATCTCGCTCGGAGGCTGAAAAGCACAAAGCACGCCCCGTCACACACTCACGCTGCAATCTCTCCCCAAAGGGAAGCAAGCACACCAACAGAGCGCACACTCCAAGTGCTTATACTCCGCCCACTACGCAGAACCTCAACGAGTAACAGGCAGGCATAACAGGCAGGTATAACAGGCAGGTATAACAGGCAGTAAAGCACTCACAGAGTTCAGTGTTTACGAACAAAGGCGGGGCATGAAAAAGTTCCAAGCAGTAAAAAATTTGCTTGCTAAGACAGCAGAGTCTCAATGATACACAATCTCAATCTCAGATAACAGGAATTTGTAAAATTCCCAGGCCAGGGTGCACAGTGTACAGCGTGCACAAATCCAAGTGCTCCGAACATTCTCTCACCCCACTACGGATGACACAAAGGCGACCACACCTACGACCACTATACTTCGTCTCGCAAGTTGTTTACAACACCGATGGCTGCAGCGATCTGAGTCAATCAGAATGGCGTGTGCTGCAAAATTCTATTCCGGGGGTGGAACAAGCAGCAGCAGTTGGACACTGGTTGGCTTGGCTGATCTGGCGGACGCCGTGTTTACAAACGGTGGCACACCACTTTGTAGCGGGCCTCAGCTGCACTGTGTTCCTGCGGACTTTCCCTGCCAATTTAACCGGTGAACGAAATGCTCGCTACACTTTCAAACCATCGTCCTCAGCTACCTTTTCAACTACTGCAGTAGTTGTTTCAAAAATACAGGACACACCTGTTAAGACGAACTCCGTTAAGAAGAGCTTTCGGGTAAGATGAACAGTGCGAGGCTACTTGGTCGGTTCCCCATAGGGGTTAACATAAAAAAAATTGCGAGAACACTTTGGCAACTAATGTGTTGAGAGGCGAAAGCCGCGGACACTATGCCGTGACGACCTCCGGTGGATGTGACGTCACACCGTTCCCGTGGCTATGACGATATCCAAATTATACATCTTTCGGGGATCTTAAGTGTCAATTACGCTTAATTACACATTTTTACCATCTAATTTGACACAAATCCGACGTTTTCTGACCATTCTGTGGCAACTTTCACTATGCTGTGACGACTTCACGCCGTTCCCGTGGCTATATCGACGGCCGCGCAATTTTGGCGCAATTCCGACATTTTTGCCTATAATTAATTAATTAATCTACAGTCATTGAACTTGGCTTCTAGGTCAATTTTTTCTTCCTCTGTCTGAAGCAATCATTAGTTGTCTTCCATCTTTTCTAGTTCCCGAGTTAAACGCATGAACCACGCTTTGTTAACGGACGACAGTATGAGCCCTTAAAGGCTTTCGCCTTAAAAAATGCGCTAGAGACGAACTTTCACAGTGACCGCGAACCCCGGTGACCTCGTGCAATGGTACTCATCGGACGTCTCCTGGATGCAATCGACCAAAGGAGAAAAAAAAAAAATTTATTCGCTGCCACAGGTTGAATTACCCGAATTTAACAGGAATTGCAATACAAATTAAGCGGCTTTAAGATACATCGAAAATATGGCCAGCCAACCAAAATTTTGAAATTTGTTGGAACTACGCGGAAATACGAATTATTCGAATTTGAATTATCATGAGTGTACTGTACTAATAATAGAGACAGACCTCGATATAATGAACACTGATGTTACAAACTGTTGGTTATGCCTAACTGTTGGTTATATCGCGGAAGCCAGCCTAGCTGGCATTTGGCTGGACTGGAGTTTTCAAGATTTTATTGCAGCCTCCGCAGACACTGCGAGCGGCTTCGAAACTGTGCTAAGACTTTATAAATAGTTTCACCGACTAAATTGAGCTTCTGCTGTGAAAGTTTTTAAAGAAATTCCATATTACAATTTTTCACCTACTATATCAAACTATTATAAGATTTTTTTATCTGTTTCCTGTAACGAGGTTTCATTGTAGCAACAGCATTTCAGTGAAAATAAATACCGAAGTAAAAACAGGGGAGGAGGATGGCTTCCAGTTTCAAAACCTGCCACATGTTCAGTGGACTGCTGATCTTCAGCTCGCAGAAATAAAAGTGATGGGTTAGGGGAAGAAAAGGCAAGAAGGGGGGGGGGGGGGAAATTAACCTTTCCTTTTCAAGAAACTTTGTACATGCTCATCCTGGAGAAATGCAGTTTTTTTAATGTTGTGCACTCTCAATTCAATTCCTACCTTTGTAGAACAGGTTGCTACTCTCCCCACTTAGAGCACTGCAGTGTCCAACGAGTTGGAGAGGACAGACAAATGAACAGTTTTACAGCATCCCAACATTTTGGCTTAGCCGAAACCAACTTTTCAGTTTTCTTGTCAGACTCCTTTTCCCTTTGCTAACAGAGCTTTTTACATCTATGTGGCCTACAATCTTCATATGGTACCATCAGTCTCTGTCAAAAGTAACCAGGCTGCACGGTTTGCTTCTCAGTCATATATTAAAGCTATCATGCCAACCCTCAAGCTCTACATCTCTGTATGGTAAGAAAAACCCCTGTTCTCACCTCCAAAGAACTTTTTGATCTTTAGGGAAGCCGTGAGGGCTCTGCTATACAAATGAAAAGCAAACCACGGAGCCTGGTTACTTTTGGCAAAGACTACATCCCCCAACAGCACCACCTCAATGGTCCACATTCCGAGCTACCAAAGTGTCAAACCATTTCTGGCCCTGCCACATGTGAGGGACAGCAGAGCTTGCCAGTATGGTGTCACACTGTTGCCCTGCCGTGATGGCTAACGTAAGAAAAAAATAAATGTTGAAAAAAAAAAAAGAGCACAGAAGCATTCATACAGGTCAGGAAGCGCTCCACAGTGGTATTCAGAGGGCATTTGTAGATGTGGTGCATCAGGTCGCTGGCAGGCACAACATGCTCCGCAGAGAACGGGCAGTGTCGCATGTCCTTCTCAGGATAGGCCTGCAGAAAGAAATAGGGACCACAGTCATGCTTTCGTCACGTCCGCACCAACCTCACGATACCACACAGTGCGGTGAGGGGCACCAAGTCATACCACGAGCGAAAGCACGCACTGCGCGAAGCAAGAACAGTCAGTTCGCATGGGCAGTGACACTCACGAAGACCGAGAGGTAACCAACGGGAAGATGGAATCGGAAGCACGTGACCCCAAATGCACCCCCAACCCTCCTGTATCTGCTGCCCGGCACCACGGCTGGCATCATCCAAGCAGCAGCGGATGCTGCAGTTGTCCCGTTATCCCGTTTTCAATGCTATCGTTGACTCTTCGCAGGCCATCTCCATGGCAACGGAGAGCATGCAGTTATCTGGAGTGGCAATGATGACAAGTAAATAGTCAAGCCCACTGAAGCCAGTCCGTCCAATTCGCTCCGTCAGCACCCGCTGACTCCGTTTAAGTCCATCCTTTCGTGGTGGCAGAGAACAGGCTGGTTGCGGCAGCAATGCCTGTTTGCGTCTATATCAGGCCGAAATAACAGACCTTCAGCTGAGAAACCGCCTCCACAGTACTGTTGGTGTCCATTTCAGTCTGAAAAACCCAATTTTTAAACTCCACAAAGTCCGAAATATTGGTCGTGAAAATGTAGACACTCCTATGAGGTGCATGACGGATCCTCAGCGACTAAGTGACTATCCCAAAAGGGAAGGGGGCAGCAGGTGAAGAGGAGGTCCTAGGCTGGATAGGCCTCCACTAGCCTCTGAGCCCAATCTGTTTAGCCCACTGCTGCTAAATAACGGCACAAAAAGTGACTATGTACTGCATGCCTCAGGGGGGGGGAAAAAACCCCTTGAACTACTCCAGCTCCATACACAACAGCAGCAGTGGTAGTTCCTGCATTCAATGCACCCTTTCAATAATACTCATGACATTTTGAGCTGAAGAACAGGGATATGAGGTTCAGGCAAAACACTCCACCATATCTCTAAGGCATTCCCATAACAGCGCATGACAACACTACTGAACCTCGACGTGTACTGCCAGCTATGAAAGTGACATTAACAAACTTTGGACAATGCAGCTATGTAGCCTGGGCATAGGAGTGCCACATGTGCAGGGACACACAGGTGTACGGCACTTACATGGGGAACACCGTTCACGGAAGAAGAGGCAAGAGGGGGTCCGGAGCCCTGCTGCTGTTGTGTGGGAGAGCTAGGCTGCTCTAGCGTCGCATCATAGTCATGTTCATGCCACTAAGAGAGAGCAAAACTAGCTTTGAAGCGCCAAGTTTGGATCCCACAAGGCAAGCAAGCTTCACTCATCGACTTGATATAACCTTTGCACGGCCTTTGCACATGCCTGAATTTTTTTTGCTACGAACAAAGCTAGCTTCCCTTGTGCAATTATATGGAGATTACATCAAACTTTTTAAACCGCTAACCCAAGAGGCCACAGGTAAAAGCGTGCCACGAAACTGAATTCAGAGATTACCTGTATTACACTGTCTTGCACTGCTAATGATTTCTGCATGCAAAGAATTCGTACAGGAGGTTCAAGACCTTACATCACCAATGTTAAAGTCATGACCATAATTTAACAACTCAACAACATTTAAAAGACACTTTCATGTCCTGCTTCACTTTGCTAGAGGCAGCAGGCACGTACGTCAGCTACAGTCATCAAGCCTGACAGAGCACCACTCCAACTTACAAGACTTTGGAAGATGCTTCAGAGCTCAATGTTCCAAATGCCTAACGGTGAATTTTACAGCCTAGGCAAAACCATGCCTATTTTTAAAATACACACAATTGATCTGAGCTTATGTGGAGACGGTGGCAACTTCCCGTGGACCAAACAGTCATTTGTTGCTCAGTGGCATAAAGGAATAAACAAGAGAGAAGGGAGAAAGCACCACTGTCTAGAGTTTTAAGACGTCCAGCATGTAGACGTTCAGGAGAGAAGCTAAAATTAAAGTAGCCTTAACAGTAGAACTTGGGTGGATGTTAATGAATAATTCAGCCTTATTAAGGCGGAAGCCTTTAATGCCTCACTGTTGTAAGCAGAAGTTGTTGACAGAAATGTCGCGCTTTTCAATTGGTCTAAACGGTCGTGACGTCACAGCGCGCGAATTTCAAACGGGGCCAATTGTACTTTGGCTAGTAACCATGCAACCAATTACAGGGATTGTATAGTGATGCTCCAAACAAGAGGGATGAGTTGAGTTAATTGCTTAATTAGCCTAATTAACCTTTCCAGTCAGGTCAGATAAGTAAATAAAACCGAGTGGGAAACTGGTCGACCGCGGGAATCGAACCCCGGTCTCCGGAGTGCGAGACGAGCACGCTACCACTCCGCCATGCCACCTCGATGGTTTGGAATGAACAAAGGCGCGTCTGATGAATACGGTGTCTTCATTCCCATCTCCCTCCCTTCCCGTTACGGCGAGGCTCAGGTGTCCACCAAGGTATGCGAGACAGATACATTCCCTTTCCTCAAAACCCAATTTACCGACTAGCAAGGCGTAGAGCCGAACGTCCGATGGCGTTCTGTGGACTCCCTGGCAGCGTTGCAAGACGGTGTCGCATTCCACTCTTAGAGGCGAAGCTGAACATCTTAACCACACATCAGTGACACAAGCAGCAACACTGCGCTTAAGGCTTTCGCCTCACCACACTTTAGGTCAACAAAGTGCCCTCTGAATTATTTCAAATCAACTATATATTAAGCTTACAACATAATTATTGTATGATGCTTTACATTAGGTACCGTATATTGCCGATTATAAGTTGACCCCCCTGGCAAAAAAAAAAAAGACTCCAAATATATTCTTTTTACAGCTCTTTACAGCATCTGGTTCTAGACCAGATGGCGCCACAGGTGCGCTCTGAACATGCCGCCATTACGGGCCGCGTAAATTGCCGGCGTGAACACAGCAGTGGAAATAATGCAAGTGGCTGTCGAATGTGTACTTTCTACGAAGATGTCAAAAGGCAGAGGACATACGTGTTGTGAATTGCAAGAATTTTGACACAAAGTTAAAGGTGTGGGATGAGACTGTCTGTGTGCTTCACAGAACTGAACTGCACAAGGAAGTATTGCCACTATACGCGGCCATTTGCTGAGCATCCTTTCCGAACGGGCGAACGCAACAAACACATTCGCCAGCGCTAGATAGCCAATACAGAAAGAAACGTTTCGATCTTGCAAAGTCTGCGGGGGTAGGTGCACAACTTAGCCGCATGAACAAGCTGCTCCGCCTCCTAAACCGTGGCGGCATGCTTTCAGTTGCTATCAGTATACCATCTGCATGTGTAGTGTGACTGCACTGCTCTTAAGTTAAGGTGTGTGACCATTAGTAGCAGGAGTGCCCGAGGTCAAATTAGGAACGCAAAAGACCTACACTCCTATACACCGCTACTGTAGATTACGCGTTGCACAGCCATGAGAGTGGACAACGCTTGCTGTCAGTATGTGTTTTACATGTAGTCTTGGTGCTACAGTTGAACTTCGCCCTGAGAAGCACTTTTTTCACGGACCATAATCGGAATAAAGCATTTGCGTTACCACTGCTGTGCCAAATGGTTGTCCCCACTTCCTCGTGCTCCATGCGAGACAGTCACTCGAGGTGACCTAGCAGGCCAGCGCTCACAGTGAAGCTGATGACTTACCACCGAGACCTCGAGCATTTTCATGTCCACACATTGAGCCTGGAGCGAACCATAATTTTGTGTGTGAGGCTGAGATAATTGTAGACATTATGTAGCATGAACACATAGCCATGCGTGCATTATAACAACTGTAACGGGGAATCCTTCGAAACGATTGCATGCCAGCTCGTGAAGGCTGCTTGATGCATGGTACTGCTACCATGATGGTTAACATTTGTGTGCATATTTATTTCTGTCGCCTTTCTGTTTTTAACAAACCAGTAAAAAATATTTTCGGTTTCCTAGGCACCATTAACAGGTTGTAAACAAATGCGTACGATGTGCATGTGAACGTCTTACAGTGTCGTCTGCATGCATGTACAAAATAAGACGACCTGCGACGTTTTAGGTATTAAGGAGAGATGCTAGTCGAAGACACTTTTTTTTAATAATTGGTTTAGAGCAATGAAACTTTCTAGGCCTACAGAGTTTCTTCTGCTCTTTTCATAGTTCTTCTTCAGTATCCCTGAGAAGTGGGAAACAATGGGTTTTTTGTGCACACTTTTTTACATATTAATTTTTGCTAAGGAACATTGAAAGTTAGCTTATTCTACTCTGTAATAACTGTAGAGCACCGAAAGCTAGCCAGAATTTTGTTATGGGAGCAGGTGGTATTGAAAATAAAATGGCGAAGTTACAGAGCTTCTAATTTCTACGCTTATAATTAGTTATGTCCAATTACCATAATGATATCTCAAGTATATTGTGATTACAAATAGATAACGGTGTGCAGTATGTTCCAAAGAACAAGTGCGCCAAGTTTCGTTGCAATAACTCTTATAGAACTGTGGAAAAATGTGTGCACAAACTATGAAAATTTCCAAAAAATGCAAAAAGAGAAAACTGCAAGTGAATGTTTGAAACATGTGCATTTACTGAAGAAGAGCTGAATGCGCATGGAGCTTTCCCATGATGGGAAATGGCCTGTCCTGCAAATGTCCAACACCACTAGAACTGGCCGGCACTGTAAGGCCCTCGCGCTCCTTGCGAGTTGAGTCTTCAACACGAGCCCTTTTTGCCATACTGCGACGGTTGGCTCGTGCCTCAGCAGTCTGGCTGGCAGACATCTTTTTGATGCGCCTCTCATTTCGAGAGTTGGTGAGCAACAGAAGCTGGTCACTTGGGAGCAAACCAAGCTGCTCTAACACACGCTCAAAACTTGCGTGCCCTTCACTGAACCACAGCACTGCAAGTGCTGTGGCCATCTCGACAACCGTCCGCGATGCAAACTTGGTTTTGGGGCACAGCAGCCAGATTCTGCTATTCAGGGATTCTGCCGCATTCTGTGTCTTGCCTTGGATGCAGCGGGCCAAGAGTTTTTCATCCGTCAGCCGCTTGTATATTGGCAGCACTGCCTTTCCCTGGGCTTTTGTGAGGAGAGGTGTGTGCTTGGGTGCTGGTTGGCTGAGGGCTTCAGCTCGCCTGTGTTTGCACCATGACTCGGGTCCTTCAGGGCAAAACTTATGGCTGCTAGCTCCATCACTGGAGCAAGAGTGGCAATAACTTGCCCATATGGCAGAATACATCTTTAGAACGCTGCCTCGGTTAATAGTTACAGCTATCTGGTAGTAAGTCTGTAACTTGACCACAGAAGACTCCTTCAGCTTCTCCCCTCGTGGTAGTGGTGTTTTCAGCTGGCGGAGGGCACTTCCTAGACGTTTGGCAACATGGTTCGTGCAGTCCTCCTTTTCAATGCTTAGGGGACCATATACTTGTGCATCACAAACGGCAGTGTAAGCTTTGCTGTCTCCATCGCTTAGAAACTTAGTGAAGCGGAGGGGCGTCTCATAGGCAAGAGTTCGCTGCCATATCCTACGTGCCGCCTCTGCTTCCATGGCATGTGAGGAACAGTCAACGTTTTTTTCACACACGGGGCCATGGAAAGCCTGCAGATTTCCTCCTCGCTAGGCAGCTCCTTGTGTCGGCTACACCCAAGGCAATAATTAGATAACACTTCAAAATCAAGGCAAAGTCCTGTGTCCAGAGAGACCATGGTGCCCACTCCATTGTGGCTTTTATGCCCTCTCTTTTGCCATGTGCCGCCATACATGACTGCAACCTCCGTGCCACCAACTTCGTTTCTTGTTATTTCTCTGGCCTTCCCCAGGTTTCTTACGACAGCACTCATGGCAGCTGCATGAACCTTCTTTGTTATGGCATTAAAGGTTTTGTGGTGCATCGGTTTCGGGAAGCCCAAGATCGCGCAAAAACGCACGAGCTGCTCATATCCAACCCCTATCGCGCGAGCAGCCACTACTGCTTTCACATTTGAGGCGAAACTGTCGCACGAGCTCCCGCCGTCGAAGCCTTGCTTCGCACTGGTATCATCGCTTGCTGTAACTCGCCTTGACATATACGATGACGAGAGAACAGTCACAGGGCACACAGCGTTCTCGAAGTGAAGTTCGAGGAAGGACGACAGTCCCTTGCGTTTGCGCACTGGTTCCCGCACAACGAGTCTGCATTCGCGACATGTTGGGCATGCTGCACCGCTAACTAGTGTCAGCAAAGCAGTGACGCACATCACAACGCTTGCAGAGCCGTGGTCGCTTGATCTTTCATCCTTCTCGAAGAATGAAATCTTTTTTTCGGAAGCGCTGATGAAAGTGAACGCTGCGTCAATCTCCTTGGTGTTGTTGTCATCGTTAGGCCTAGCGGGCGGGGGGTCGGGGACGCTTCCCGCAGAAGTCTTTCTCCGCTTCGCCTTGCGCCTACCTTTGAACTTGTGCTTAGTGCTGTACTTCCGGTCGCGAAAACTGCGCTTCTTGGTACTGGCCATTTCGCTAAAAAACTAGAGATGACAGATGCAACGGCGAGCGATGGGTTCGCGGTCTCGCGCGGTGCTGAGCAGTCTGCAGGCTTCACCACACAAACACCGCTCCGCTGCCCGCGGCGACCAATGGCGGCCAAGATATCGCCCCACGTGACAGTAGAGACGCTTGGAAGGGCCTGCGAAACTCTCGTTTTTTTTTTTTTTCTCCCCTGGCAGATACGAAACTGATGGCCGTTGCAGAAGTGAGACTAAAGGCTAGGCTTACCTCCACAAGCGATTGCAGTGGCGTGCGGTGAAGCATCCCCGAGATCTCAAGGCTCAAAGATGGGCAACTTTCGCAAATTTCTGCGGATTTTCGAGCTACTGCGACTGATTTGGAAGCATTTTTTACTAACTTCTAGTGCAGACTTCTCTTTGATTTTTCTAGACAAGGAAGCAGAATGTTCAAATTTTACGAAACAATGAAAATAAAAAAATTGAAAATTTTTGGGAAAAACGCAATTTTTCGACCCGCATCTCCCCTTAACAAACAAAACATTCTGCGGAAGCAAAGCAAAGACAAGCATTCAGGCGATCCATACATTGGTTTGAAGAGAAGGTGAGCTGAGCGGCTCACCGTGAAATGAAGCCCGATCAAGCTTTCACGCCTAAAGTGATCAAATTAGGGTTCTCACATCTCCTTTGAAGCTTTGGCCAAACCCTAGTGTCATCTTCCCACTCCTTTACAACTGTAGCAGTCGAAACAATGGCTGTCGGAACTGAACCACCAGACACAGCAGCCATCGCGACGAGGCACGCGGTGAGCACTCAAGGTGTGTAATGGTGGCGTAATCACGTGATCAAAGATGACAGCCCCCAGGACAGGGAACTGTAAACCGTCGATAGGTCGACACTGCCTCACCCAGTGGCCCTAGCTCGCCAATAAGTTTTTCATAAGACTTTAGCAGTGCACCTGGATGGGTGCACCACATGGGACGGTACCATTTGAGAAAAGTTTCACCATTAAAAAAAAACCTTTTCATTAACCAGAACGATAACTTTAGGTGGGAACTTTTCCTTGGTTGGCATTGTTTTATGCGAAGCATATTAACGTAGGTTTCAGGCCTTCGCGTGACGCCCGGCGGTGGCCACCATTGACCTTCAAGTAGGTCACATGACATGAAGTCACGTGATGACGTCACACCGGCTGCAGATGGGGCCTCCTATCGCGCCGTCGGACGTCGCCCGGCAGAGGCCTCCACGCTACGGTTCGCGCAGTCGCGCGCGACGCGGTGGCGGCGCCACCATCGCTGCATTCCGTGATATGTGACGTCACGCCAGGGATAAGGCGGCGCGCGCCCGCCGTCGCGTCAGTCTCTGTGCCCGCAACCGCGCCAGCGTCTTTGCGCCGGGCGTGTATGCGGTCAAGATGCCTCCAAACGCTAAGGACATGCTTCACATCCACTGGGCTTAACCTTGATAAGCCTCCAATTTTTTTCTCTTGAACAGAAGAAAGGGTGGTAGCTTGTGCCTATCTGCAGCGCAGCACAATATGACCATGAAATAGTTGTGCATGCTGCTCGTGTAAGCGGAAAAACCTGACGCTCCCCTTTCCCGGACTGTCCTCTTACTGAGGCATGTCAAACCAGAACGCAGTCTGGTCAGCGTTGCCAATTTGACCAAGCAGGAACAAATGCTTTGCCCTCAGGTCACTCACGTAGTGCAAAAACGTGCGCTGTTTCTTTTCGTACGTTTTGTGCAACCTTTGTCATACAGTCGTGCGTCACTTCAGGCTCACGCCATTCCGTTTCGTGAAACCTGTCGCCCATTTCTTTGACACCTTAAAACTCAGTGCATGGGATGCACATCTCTTCCGAGACAGTGCATGCCTTCACTTCAATGATGTAGGAAAGACTAAGGCTCCTAGTTATTTGGTCGCGAACCCAATTTTGAACAGCCTCCTCAACAGCAGGCTATCGTAAGCAAAACGGCGTGCAGCAGCACACTCAAAGATCTTGCTTCTCTGTTTTCTCCATTCCCTACCGCACTTTTCTGGCCCATCAAACTTCCACCCTGCGGCGATGTCGTTTTCCGACTCGGTGTAGAGGATTGCTTGTCGCTTGAAAGCCGTATTGTACTCTTGCAACGTTGCGGTGGCATCTTGGCGTCTGTCGTGCAGATAGACAAACCGCATACACTACTGCTACTGACTGTCAACCCGGCTATGTGAAATGCCGAAATGGCAAAAACGTGCAAAAAACGCTTCTGCGTGCATGTGGCTGGTCACTTGGCCTATCGTATTTACTCGTGTAATCTGTGCCCTCGTGTAATTTGCGCACCTCTAATTTACTGACCGGATTTATAAAAAAAAAAAAAAACTATTTCACACTCCATACTGCACCAGACCACCAGCATAGAGACAGATGCACTCGAGGCAGGATTAGGAATACTGGCGCGACCGCGTCACCGTTTGTACTTCCGGTAACCTCCACCGCCGGAATCCGAACCTACTGAACCGTTGGCTGTTCTACTTGGTACTAGTCAGCCAGCCCATACACGACGGTGCCGTTTTATCACCTATTACCTCCATTTCTCCGACTGCTAGCTTTGCGGGTTTATTGCTTTAAGCTGCGCATTCAAATTTATGCTTATTAAGCAGACTTGCTTCTGCACATTGGTCAACTATTACATGATTACACGTGTACGGGGCGTGATATTGCCCGCCGCTAGGCCGAAACCACTTTCAACCCCACACATAGATTACTTTACGAGTACACGTGTAGGTCGACTCCGATTATTTGTACCCCCCCTACACCTTTGGAAGGTCATTTTTCGGTAAAAGACGTCTACTTATAAATTGTTTCTTACTGGCTCGCACTGCAAACAAGAGAAGTCGTGCGGTGCCACAGTTTCTGTGCCGTTTTATCACCTATTACCTCCATTTCTCCGACTGCTAGCTTTGCGGGTTTATTGCTTTAAGCTGCGCATTCAAATTTATGCTTATTAAGCAGACTTGCTTCTGCACATTGGTCAACTATTACATGATTACACGTATACGGGGCGTGATATTGCCCGCCGCTAGGCCGAAACCACTTTCAACCCCACACATAGATTACTTTACGAGTACACGTGTAGGTCGACTCCGAGAGACAATATAGACGGAACACCCTTCAATAAATTCCCAAATTCAATCACTACTCACGGGCTGTAGAGTGAAACAGTCTACACTAACAATATAATTAGCCCCAAGAAAAAGCCGTTAAAGACTTTATAGGTAACCGAACAGTCATCCCAAGGAACTCCAGCGATCTACAGTACAAAGTTTGAGAACTCCTGCTTTTGAACAGTAAGGCAACTGAACATCCCTACTCGAGCAACAAGCAAACCAGAACTGAGACATGACAGCTGCTACACTTTGGCTCGTAGACAACCCTGCAATGCCTCCTTTTATTTCAGGACGAATGACCAGCGCAAGGATTTTTTAGCGGCTGCTTCTGCGTTCCATGAACTTTTGATGCCAGGTGTATGCCATGCAGATAACCAAGGTCAGCACTCACCTTTCGACACTTGGTGATGTGTATCTGGAATCTTCCCTTTTTCACTCGGTGTGCTGGATTGAATGGGCAGGTAACCAGAGGGTCACGCCGTTCCTTGTACGTTGCCATGGTTTCGTGTAGCACACTGCAAACCGAATGAACGACCTCTACTTCAGGCTCCAGTGCAAGCACATGATGGCCAGTAAACTAACCGCAAGGTGCGATGCAATTCAAACTAACTGGTTTAGTTTGGTTTGGTTAATCAGGCTTAACGTCCCAAAGCGACTCGGGCTATGAGGGACACTGCAGTGGAGGGCTCCGGATAATTTTCACCATCTGGGGTTCTTCAACGTGCACCGACATCACACAGTACGCAGGGCCTCTAGCATTTTAAGGCGAAAGCCTTTAACGCCTCATCATTGTCGACAGAAGGTTGTCAGCAGAGGTGTCATGCTTTTTCTAGACAGACCAGAAAACAATCTTTCTGCACGATGGAATTCCAACCATCATCCTTCCGTTCCCCAGCTGGGCATGCTAATGGCTACGCTACTTCCTGCCAACGCATATGTAGTTCTACTTGCCTAGGACGCTGGAGAGTGTTTGCAGAAAAGCGTCGAATCAGACGCATGCCTCCCAAACGCAAAGGCTTTTACCTCACCGCACTTTCCGTCAACAAAGTGCCCCCCTAATTTTTGCCTCCATCAAAATGCGACGTGGCAGCCGGGATTAAACCCACGTCCTGCAGGTCGCCAGCCAAGCCCCAAGCCACCACGGTGGCTTAATTCAAGCTAACTTTAGCTTCACAAAGCTTTAGCACTGAAGATATCTGTGGATCTTTTTTTTTTATGATCGATACACACATCAGTTCCAATACTACGATCACTGCAAGCTTGCCAGAAAAAAAGCAATTGTCTATCTTGTCATCAAGAGCCAATGCAAGTGTGAAATGCTTACACCTACCATGCTCATGGAAAAAGCTTACAACATAAAAATGCTTACACATCAAAGCTTAACAACTGTAGTCACTCTGGCCAGTGACTTCACGCAGTCGTTCGTTTAGGTGAAGTCTGACATTGTCGGAAGCTGAAAGCGCTAGTATGTTAACGACAGCATTATCACACCCTTGCTAAATTCTAGAGGCCCGTGTACTGTGCGATGTCAGTGCACGTTAAAGAACCCCAGGTGGTCGAAATTTCCGGAGCCCTTCACTACGGCGTCCCCCACAGCCTGAGTTGCTTTGGGACGATAAACCCCAATAAACCAACGAATGGCATGAGGAATGACGGCTAGAATTAATAACTGCCTGGATAACCGGAAAAAGAAATACCATTAACCAGTAACAAAACCTTGGTTTGGACTAGTTGGTTCAAAGTTCTTGTATAGCGCCTGTCCTGTGTATTCTGTGCAGTTTTTGTCTGTCTAGCGCAATGTATACAAGACCTTAATCGGACACTGAGGAGAAATTAAGTTGGCTTGTATCCATAGAATACCAGCTCCTGATCACAAAAACGTCGCTCTTTCTGAAAAGAAAGCTCTTGCAAGGTAGAAAAGAGCAAGAACTAAAATACAGGTATCGCCCCCACAGGCCCACCTTGAGAGTACACACACGATGACGAAATAGAAAAGAAACCACAGATCTCTGAAGGCGACAACAGTGCATGAAGGATACTGAAGTACAGAAGTTTTGTTTTGAAACCACTAGTGCACTGCTATCACAAGGGGGTAGACTGAAAAAAGACAATCTGAATGTTGGAAGTCAAAGAAAACCTGCAATTGGCAGTGCAACAGGCAGCCAGCTGAGTTTTGGGGTGCTTCGCGGCTATGCGTTGTGCGCGCCCGCATAGTTTCGTTATGCGACTCAATCTACGAGGAAAGAGCAGCAGAGACCTCCAAGTGCCTCTCTAAGTGCTCCTCGGAGGAAGTTCGTCTCCTTAGATCGAACCCGCGTCTTTCGGATCAACAGCCGAGCGCCATAACCTCTGAGCCACCGCGGCGGCCTGAATATCATATCATGCATCAGGTAAAATAACTCTCTACTGCTGTGTCAGCGGCAAACACATGCATTGGGCAACTAAAACAGTAAAGTGCAAACAGCAATGCCAAAGTGCTTAAATAATTTGAGCAACACCAAACAAGCAGCAAAAGTATATCACATACAGGCATGCTAAACACATTCTAAATTGCAAATTGCTCTTGTGTATCAGCAGCATGAGAACTAGCAGTGGCAAGCTTAGCACAAGAGAACCATGAATCATGCCAACAGATTTACTACGACTCACTTATAAATAACAAGGAAAACAACTACTAGTGCTGGCATGGTTAACCATTCTGTCACCACTGAGAAGCGCGCAAACACCTCAGCCACGCCGCGCAACTCGAACCTGACGCGTCATTCCGTGTTGGTCGTGCATACTTCAGGCCTAGAGCGAGCAAAACAGCCCGCTGGACGCGTTCAATTAATTAGCGTCGTGGTTACGGGAAACCATGCAAGCGAGAACACAAATACCGAGACATATTGCGCAACGGAAAGCAAGTTCAGTCAGCCCTGCTACCGTTGACGGTTCAATGCAAGCTACTTATTAGAGGAACATCAAACCTCTCAATAAGGCTTTTCGCTAACGAACAGCGCATGAGGATAAACGCGGGAACATGACAGACGAGCAGAAGACATGCGCTTCGCCTGTCCGCCTTTCACGTCCATGTTTTTTTCTTCTGCTTTTCTTCATTACCAAAGTGTTCAACCAACAAGCCCAAACTGCGGCACTACAGAAACCCAAAACGGGCCATTCAAACCTTCAACTCTACTTCCCTGACAACGCGGCAACCGGGACATTACGCATAAAGGATTCCATCACCGGCTCCAGTTCTGACAGCTGAAATGGGACACCGCTAGCGTGACAAGCGGCAAGAACGTCGGCAAAAAGAAAAGCGGAAACTACCACTCACGGTGACACCGACTTTCCGCTGCAAGAAAAGACCAGCTTGAATGGAAAACCACGGATACCAAAGCCTCCGCTCCTCCCGCCTCGCCTGATGCGAAGTGCCGCCTGCCTGCGTCTTCGTTGCGTTCCCTGCTCCCGCAGTACAGTTAGGGCCGTTAGGGCGTCTAGATGTCCTAGCAAGTGTTCTAGTAATGATAATGATGATGTCCTCAGGCTTACTGCACATACCCACAACAAAAAAATGACATTTTTTTTTTTTTTTTACGAAGGCGATAGATGGATGGATGGATTTTCGTCAGAGAGCATGTGTGGACGATTCCGTGTTAGATGGTGGTGGCGGTGCCTGGGAGAAGAGGGTAAACGCATGGATTGCTCAAAACTCCCCGAGTCAAGCTCAAACAAGTCAATCCAGATATCCAATATGGCGGCGCGCGTTTAGGCCATAGAGCTAATCAAGACCTACTGAACTACAGACCTGCACATTTGGCACTGCTCCAGCGCGCATGTTCTAGTTCATGCCTTTCGCCGCTAGGAAAAGGCACCTACGGGAAGCGTGGCGCTACATTATACCTGTTGAACAAGATGGCCTCCTCCATTATTTGATTTCAAGCAAGGCAGTTTTGTCGTTTGTCCACGTAATCATTAACATCCATTTATCTATGCTAGGCACGGTGGTGCTGACGAAAAGAAAGCGGATAAAAAGAAAGACGTTTTTTATACTCATCCAGAGCGAAAAAAGTCGTCATTGTGGATATTTTTATCGTTGATGTTAAGATAGCAGAAGAAGACGAAACAAATGTATTAAATATCTTGCTCAAATTGGCAAACGATGATGATGATGACAGCAGACGAAAAGGTCAACCGAGCGCCCTCAACGGCCATTAAGCTAACGAAAGTTGGAGCACGCTGCTCCATAGGACCCCGCCAAATGTGCAGGTCTGTAGTTCAGTAGGTCTTGGAGCTAATATACCGTTCAGGCCAAGAAGATTGCTTAGGTTCATGGACACTTCATGGATAAATTTTCCTTCCTCTAAGTTCAGGTTGCTTGTTGCCGCCGGTTGCTCGCCCGTTCCTTGTGCTGGCGGCCGCTAGCTCGCTCCAAGCTTTGTAAATACTGGTGGTTAACTGCTCCCGCGCTACATTCGCGCTTGATTTCCGAAGTACTTACGGAATCTGCTCACTCGCTTTTGTATTTCGATGTGTCTGTTAATGTGCACGGTGGCGAGCGGCGCGACTGCTTAGCAGCTGCTTTGGGCATAGGTCGGCACACTCACTCATGAGCGCGCTCATGTCGCTTCACTCACACTCACGTGTGTGAGTATGAGTGTGCGTGAGTGGTCGTGAGTGTGAGTGAGTCGATGTGAGTGTGGGTGGTCACGAGTGTGAGTGCGAGCGAGTGGTTGTGAGCGTGAGTAGATGTGAGTGGTGAGTGAACATGAGTGGTTCTGAGTGCACGTGAGTGGCAATTAGTGGATGTGAGCGGTGGATGGACGCGACATTTAAGTCGGTTGCGTTTATTTCTCGACGACGATACCCGCTTAGCTATTTTCATGTTTTTGACAGCTGAGGCAAGCAAAAAATCACTACTGAGGGCGCTCGAGGCAGCATAAGGCATCATACCGGTATCTTTGGTCAACTTGGACAACCGAAGCAGAGGATCCCGCTGGCATGGTAACGGCAATCTTTCGCTGCTTTTGTAGTTCACCGTTGGCACGGGCGCAGACCCTTCGCGAATGCAGTGAGCCGCTACGAGTTTTGTGAGATCCTCTATCGAATTTCGCACTGCCAGTCCTGAAAATCTCGATGTCTCTTGCCACGCTCCCCACATGGCTCGATCTCATATACACAAGAGTTACAATGCTTACTGCTGAAACAACGACTGTCCGCTTCTTGGCAATAACTACCGTAAGATGGGATCTCGAGTGCTGCAGTGTTTTTTTGGGGGGGATCTCGAGTGCTCTTAGGTTTTATTTTTCTGCACTCAGGTGTGCACATTGCAGATCTATGCTCTGGCCGTAATTTGTTGATTGGACCGGACCCACGCGAAAACCTGACCTACTTGGCCCAGCTATTGAGCTGCACAAGCTCGGCTTTTCTGTAACACCAGAGGATTCTTGTTTCTGTCATGTACTTAAAGGAGCCCAGTGTCGTAAATCAAGCATGTGGTTTTTATTTTTTGTATGCATAGCATCAGACATGGTGATGCCTTTGACCCCCAAGGAGATTTTTTATTTTTTTTATTTTTATTTACATAATACTGCAGACCTCATGTGGTCCAAGCAGGAAGGGCAGATAAGACATAGTTACAAGCGCCATAAGTTATTACATGGGCAAAAGGTTTACACATGACACAAATGAGGAAATACACAATTCAAAGGAAATACATTACACATCAATCTGCACGCAAGAATTAATTTCTAAGATTATTTTCAAAATTATCACTTGATACAATCTGTTCGGGCAGTGCATTCCAATCGTTTATTGTGCGTGGAAAGTAAGAGTATTTAAACGAGTTTGTTATTGCAAAATATGGTGTTAGGGCATGGGAATGTTGGTGACGGGTGTTTCGTGTCGTCGAAGGTGTAACATAAGGTGAAGAAGAAATTCCAAACTTTCCCTGGATGAGTGAATGAAGAAACATTAATCGAGCAATTTTCCGTCTGATATGAAGAGGTTTAATTTCGTTGGAGGCCATTAAAGCAGATGGGGAATCAGTTCTCTTGAATTTATTGTAAATGAAGCGCACAGCCCGCCTTTGTACGTTTTCTATTTTTGCTATATCTTTTTTGGTGTACGGATCCCACACTATAGCCGCATACTCAAGTTTGGGCCGAATAAGGGAGTTATATGCTAATAGCTTAACGTGACTGGGTGCTCCTTTGAGCTTGTGTTTCAAAAATCCAAGTTTTTTTAATGCAGATGAACAGATGTAATCAATATGGTCACTCCAGTTAAGCTGTGAATCTATTAAAACGCCTAAATATTTGTATTTTTCTACTTCCGAGATAGTAGTGCCGCAAGCAGAGTAACTAAAGTGGATAGGTTGTTTCTTTCTTGTCATGCGCAAAACCACAGTCTTATCAGAATTGAAGACCATTCCTGATCTGTCACACCAGGCCACAATTTCGCGGAAAGCATCATTCAACAATATCTGGTCAGCCACAGAACTTATTGGGGTGTACAGCATGTAGTCATCGGCAAATAAACCAATTTTAACATTTCTATCAACGGAACACACAATGTCGTTTACATAGACTAAAAATAACAGTGGACCTAGTACACTTCCTTGGGGGACGCCAGATGTCACTGGAAGTAACGTGGAAGAGATGCCACCAATATCCACAAACTGTGTTCGATTTTGTAGGTAGGAAGCAATCCAGTTTACTAAGGTCAAGGGCACGCCTATTAATTTGAGTTTTTCAAGAAGTTTATTATGGGGGACTTTATCAAACGCTTTGCTGAAGTCTAAAAAAATTATGTCCAGTTGTCCAGATTTATCTAATACGGAACTAAAGTTATGGATAGCAGTAACCAACTGCGTGACAGTTGAAAAACCTTTCCTGAAGCCGTGTTGAAATGGAGACAAGCATCCTTTAGAGTTTAATATTTCAAGTATGTGGTTAGCGATAATGTGTTCGATTAGTTTGCAACAGGTACTCGTCAAAGAAATCGGACGGTAATTGCCTAAACATGCGCGGTCCCCCTTTTTATGCACAGGCACAACTCTGGCTGTTAGCCAGTCGGGGGGCAATGAAAAAGACGATAAAGATAAACAGGAAATTTTTGTTAAGAAATGAGTTAATGATTCAGCATAACGGCGTAAGAAGGCGTTTGGTATGTCGTCTGGACCATGTGAACTTTTAGTATCTAACCGGAGTAGGGATTCAACAACGCCTTCGTAGGATACAGT
Source organism: Amblyomma mixtum (assembly GCF_055824585.1). NCBI lineage: Eukaryota > Metazoa > Arthropoda > Arachnida > Ixodida > Ixodidae > Amblyomma > Amblyomma mixtum. The sequence goes on from NC_143012.1 coordinate 164,313,684, forward strand.
GATTGATTCTTCAGGCGGAAGGTCAAATACATGCTCATTGGCACTTTCTTTAGAAAACACAGAATGAAAGTAGGCATTGAAATGCGTCGCAATCGATTGAGGGCACGTAATCACGTTGTTATGCACAGTGATTTGGTTTATTTGCTTGTGGGAAGTTCGAAGGTGATCCCAAAATTTATGGGGATCATTTCGTATAAATTGTGGAAGACTTTCTGTAAAATAATGTTTTTTTGCTGATTTAATGCTAGAAGAAAGCTCTTCTGCTAAAATAGCTAACTGAATAGATATACCAATAAAAAAAATAGATATACCAGAATGGCAATATTTTATGATTGTTTCGTGCCAACGGTGATAGTGAAGTTCGCGGTGCTCTGCATTGTTTGCCGCGTCCGGCTTTGCGATGAAGGAATGTCCATTGAGTGTTTTTTTTTTCTGCCCTCCGCACAACTGCAGAGAAGGGGGGTGAGTCACACTCGCTACCCAGCGGGATAAGAGGATGCTGAACAGCAGAGGATTCCAAGAATACAGGAAAGGTCAAACCCTCTCCAGGAACATTTACGTCAGGTCGCATCCCACTGTGCACGTTCTTGCGGCAAGGCGGATCCGCATCGCATGGCTTTTGTCCAATGTCTATGGCGGCGCACGTTGACTGCTTGAGGGGTGGTAAACACGACAATGTCACGCTAGCTGCAGGCATGAAGACAGTAAGTGAGGGTACTGAACAGATGGGCCTTGAGGAGACTTTCCTCGAGCCTGGGTTTACCAGAGGTTGAAACAACCTTCACCGTGGAAAAGCGAGAATGTTCGCGAAGCTCCCGGGAGGAAGGAAGAATCCACCGAAATCTTGATGGTGGAAAGTGTACATGTTTCAACAGTGTTTGTCGAGATGAGTTATCTTCTTTCCAAAATCATTGATTGGCTGTGTTGTCCTTTCCGAATTGTTGATTGGTGATGTTTTCCTTTCCCTAATGATTTATTGGGTGGATGTTTTGTGGAGTTACCCGATTGGTTACCGTCCCTACCGAGGGCGGGGACCTAGGGGTTAAAACCAGCTGTTTCGGTGGGACCGAGGGCTGTTTTCGTCTCGTAAAACTACGAGTCAGTCAAATCTAAATAAGTTTTCTTCTTGCTTGCATCTTTTTTTGTTTTATTGTTAATAAAAAGTTAACCTATCCAGAAGTGTTCTCTAGCAACGTGATTGAGCAATATCGAATCTGCAAGACGTCAAGCATCCTTTAATAATTATCAACACAATTTCCATGTAAAAGATTGAGAGGGAAACTTAACTGTGATGAAACATTGCGGCGATTTTTGGCAGTTGTTAAAAGGAGGCAACCGAATTGGCCACACCCTTTTTGATTGGTTGGACGTACAGTTCGAACTTAATTTTTTTGTACTTCGCTCAAAAAAAAAACAACAACAAAAGAAAAGCAGTACAAGCAAATGAAAGCTAATAACAATCATGCTAGGGGCGACAGTTTTCGTTTTGTCTAAAATTATCGTGCAAGCGAGTGCTGCTGTTCAAACTGCCAATACTGAGAAGGCAGCTAAGAAAAAACCGTCCGACGGATGCCACAGCCAAAAATATGACCAGAAGTGAACAGAAAACTGCGGTCGGCGGGTGGAAGGGGGGGCCAGGAGCTTTTCATAAACAGGTCGAAGGGTGCCGGCATGTTCGACACTGGACCGTGCTCGTAGAACAGGAAAGAGTTGAAAATTAAGCTCCACTATGCTCTCCCCGGAGTCCAAAAAAAACTTTTTTTTTTTATGGCAATGAAAAGGCTCCCGTCAGCGTCATGTAAGCGGAACTCCGTCGCCAGCAATTTGACCGGCTGAAGGCTGCCCTGGCAAGTCAACTGCATACAAGCTTCCGCTGTATGTGTGCAAGCCGTGGTTCTGATTCGTGGCGCCCAATCTTTGGCACATTGGGCGAGTGAAATCGAAATGAGATTGTGAAATGCGATTTTGTTTACTCTTCGTGTTTTCAGTAAGGTAAGTGGATTAAGTTCTGTTTACACGCACTGATTTCAGCAATCGTATACCCACACCTTTATCTAGACAAAATGAGGTATCCTTTGAACCGGATACTACGACTGATGCTTCAGCGACTCAGTGACTGCCTTCCTCTGCTGGTACTCACGGGGTGAACAAGGGAGATGAAAGCCTCAGGGTGCTTGCGAACGTTTCAACAAGAGGGCTGTCTTCATCTGGGTGGAGACAAGACCTCTTGTTGAAACGTTCGCAAGCACCAAGACGAAGTCCTCTTGTGGAAACGCTGGCAAGCACCCTGAGGCTTTCTATTCCCTTCTTCACATTTTGAGTCTCAAAAAGCGACCTGCTTATCCTCTCTATACCATATATTCCCCTGCCAATGTTACAGATTAAAATAAAAAAGTACTGCTGAATAATATCTTGCACATTTTGCAATTCTATCGCATGGAAATAAATGCTTCATGATCATTCCTCATCTCTGCGCTCCGTTCTGGCCTTAGGGTCCTAGGTGAGAGGAGGTTGGGGGGCACTGCGCTGAAGCTTGGCTCATTCTCATGAAGAACCCTGCGCACGTACGCCTGTGGACACCATTCAAAAACTTGTCTAAGCATCTTTGCTGACAGCTGACAGGCACTCATCGTCTCAGCAGCAAGCGCAGGAGCACACATGAGTAGCATTCAGTGCATGGAATATGCGTGATGAGTGGCCACTTTCTTCGAGCATCGAAACTGTGAAAATTGGTCAAATAGCCCGACAAAGCCTCGGCGGCTCACCATCCCATCTTTGCGACTCAGGCTATGCTAGGGGAGCCACGAGGGCAGTCGCCCGCGGCAGTAAATCCCTCATCCCCTCCGTCGTTAGCAAACAAGGAAAGAGTGAGTGAACGTGGATGAGATTGAGCAGACATGATTGTGAGTGGTTATGAGTGCTAGTATGAGTGAGTGGCTGTGAGTTTGAGTGCACATCAGTGCGAGTGGTCCTAAGTGGAGCGGGAGTGTGAGTGGTCATAAGTGTGAGCGTGAGTGAGTGGTTGTGAGTGTGAATGAGCGGATGCGAGTGTGATTGGGCTACCTCTATTGGTGCCGAGGTATGGCTTTGGGCGCTCGCTCGAGAACCAAAAGCATAAATTGTTTTGTACAAATAAAAATTTATTAAAGGAAACATCAGCAGTGACAATCGATGTTCAAAAAGTGATTTTAAGCATCAATCGTATTGCAATATCAGTGACAGGCATCCTAAAAATCGAAATTTAAAAACGCCATGACGTAAACCAAGAAGACATGAGCGCACAGAGAATATACATATATAGGATACAAAAAAAGTATCAAGGTCAGTACAGTATACATAATCAAATGCTACATGAAGGGATACAGGTGTGTACACGACTGTGTAGAGATTCAGATAAATAGCAGGGAGTAAAACATCTGTAAAACATCTGACATGTATTGAAATGCATCAGTATGTGGCTATGGATATAGTACACACACAGAGAAAGGAAGCGAAAAGTTTCAGCCATCGACTCGTGCAGAAGAATTCACAGTGCATTGGACTAAGGACAAGATAATATGCTGCAGTGCTAGTGCTTAGTATAAAGACGGCAAGAAATGTTCACCGTGTGACTCTGCTAACCTTGGCCATGTTTGGCTAACTTTTGCAGATGAGTTACAGGCTGGTATGCTGTAGGGCATAGCTCATCTGCCATTCCCTATTTCGGTTACTTGTTTTTTGTTGGTGCCAAGGGTAGGAAGATGCAACCAAAGCAGGTCAAGAGTCGTGCGCAGAGAAGACTTTTTGAAAATCCACAGAACAATTGTGGCCATGCATGGAGAATTATTTATTTATTATTTTATTTAGTACATACTGCTAGCCTCATGCCAAGACTGTTGCAGGATTGGTGCATATTATACAAGGGGAGAAAACGACAGTAAGACAAAGTACACTTAAATTATTGTTATACAGTTCTAGTTGGCACAGTGGAACGAAGGAAACAAAAGTACAGTCATAGATCATAAGTCACAAAAAATTTGCAGGAGGGCAAAAGTAACAAAGCGAGAACATTCTGCAGTCAATGATAATTGGAGGTCATTGATTCAGTTTGCCATGATGATACACTGGAGGGTAACCCAAAGTATGCGGGCTTATAAATAGGTCATTAGGGAAATAAAAACAATGCACAAAGTGCTTAAAACGAACCGGCAATTCTTCTTTATGTTGCAATATATTGCATCCACCACAGTGTCAAGTTAATATATTACTTAATGATAAATTGCAAGCGATCTGTGTACTGTTCAGCATCAGCACACATTTAGGGACGCCGCATAGTTCAGTATATTCTGCCGGCCACTACTACTGCGTCCCTCATAGCCCATGTATTGTTTCAGGAAGTGAAACCCCAAATGTTACAACTTCCTGAAAAAGAACAAAAAAAAAACACAGCAACTGTGAATAGCAGTGTGGCATAGTTTGAGCCCGCTTCTATTGGACATCAACATACATGTCAACCAATTTGCATCTTATGCGTACACCCCTCTTAATTGTTACAGAGCCGAGCACCTGAGCCAGTCTGTTTTTGCTGACTGTGGGCTCTAGCTATCAGTAAATTTCCCAGCAGCATAACCGAGTGCAAGCCATGACCAGGGGTTGCCCCATAATGTACCACAAGACCCCTCAAGTCTGCAGAGCACCTTTGGTTTTTGTGAACACCTGTGTCTACGTATGCCTCGACATTATGTATGATGTGTTTCACAATTTTAATTTTGCACAAATCATGCTGCAACTGATTATAGAGACTATTTTTAGCATACAGCCTGTCATTATTAACTGATTTCTGCCATTCCTTGAGGCGCTCTGTGACTGCGTGCTCGTCGCACAGAAAGAGAAAGAAGCTGAAACACACGGGTTTCTCGCGGCACCTTTTGTAAGCTGTTGCCATTCAGCATTACTGAGTAAATTGCGAACGACTGATCATAGCAATGTTCAAACTAACAAGGCACACAACCCCTCCAGAAAGTAAACTTGTACATTCTAAAGGAAATAACACAGCAGGAGCAAAAGCAATCGACATAGTATATGTGCAGTTTGGAGCAGGACTGTGGATAAGCAGACACATAAATACTTATATACATTAAAAAAAGTAAAACAAAAGTTCAAGAGAGGGCACATGTACAGTTGGCTGCTGACCCGAAAGACGCGAGTTCGAACCCGGCGGCCGCGCCCGAATTTCGATGGAGACGAAATACTAGAGGCCCATGTACTGTGCGATGTCACTGCATGCTAAAGAAGTCCAGGTGGTCAAAATTTCCGGAGCCTTTCACTACGGCGTCACTCATAGCCCGAGTCGCTTTGGGATGTTAAAGCCCATAAACCATACCAAACCAAAAAACCAAATATATTAATCCTAACCTAACTCAGTGCACCATGAATTTAGCCAGCTAATTTACGCTTTTTTTCTGGTAGGAGCTCTCTGTTTCGTTTTTGTTATTGTGCTCCTGTTTACTAATGAAAGGTGCCAATGTAGCCTTGTGCGGCAGAATAATTTAAGAAATTTCATTCTGCAGCCTAGTGAACAGAAAATGGTTTCCTGGTTTGGCATCCTTTCAACACATTCGATAAATGGGCAGAGTACAAGATTTCTGTCCTGAAGGCCAAATCCAATTCCTTTATATAATTTTGACACTCCTCAGAACTTGTGGCAATTGACCTGAAAAGGTGCCCAGGAACAACATTCTCCATGAGTAGTACGAAGGAACTGGTGGTGCCCATGGAGAGAGCCACCGTCTGCTGCAAGGAGTGTTCTCTCTCGTGTGCACTCTGTAGTCCTCTGGTCAGGAAAGCTCTTCACAAGAGTGCCAGCGACATGGTATACAACATTTTCATATACTATGTCAAAGGCATCTTGTGAAAATGCTGGCATGTCAGATGAATCTGAGCCTTGCTGCCTGCTGTGGCTTATGGTTGGAGTGCTGCTTGGCGACAATGATGCAGAAACGCTCCCCAAGTTGGTGAGGAGCGCATTTGTTGTCACTTTGCAGTTTCCTTGAGATTGTTTGAAAAGTTTGCCAATCTAAATACATTTTAGAGCAGCCAAGAATTGGTACACATTAGGTGTCTCATTGCAGCCATGTTTCTGATGAACTGTTGCAAAAAAATTTTCTAAAGGATCTTGCTGCAATCGACGAGTGAAAGGATGAGTGAAATCGAAATCTCCTTTTCAATCTGTCCACAGCAGAAGCAAGGCTTTGATTGTAATCTGCTAACCTTTGATGGTGTGTGGTTGCTTGTACACAGGACTACCAAAGAGCCACTGGGCGATCCAGTCTCTGCACGACTCAAGAAAGACGTGATGTTGCAAGCCCTCAACCATTCTGTACCACAACTTGTCGTCCTGCTTTTCAAGAGCCAAACTATTCAGGCAGTAAAAAAGCTTATCCATCCTTTCCATAAACTCTGCTGTAAATTTGGCATCTACAGGAAGCTCCTGAATGGCGATGAGAGTGAGGAGTGCCACAGACAAAGATTCGCTGAACACTTGTGTGGCATACCTAGCTCTCATGTCAGTAAAGGGCATCCTATAGATCTGTTGTTCTTTTAGTTCTTTTGCCAATCTGCTTTTGAGATGTTCAGTCGGTGTGTTAGAGGCCTGATCTATGTTAAAAGTTTTTTTGTAAAGGGTTTTGATTATGTTCAGTCAACAACCTCAGAGCCAATTGTGAGCGTATGTGTTCGCAAATTATTCCTTGTGCATTTGATTAAGTGTGGGGTGTCAAGCATGAAGCACATTTTGCAGTTGTTGACAATGAAATTTGGTTCACAGATAGAATGGATGAGCATTTTTGACAGGCTGGCATTGTTCGAGCCTTGATCAGAGATGACCGCTTTCACCAGAAGACCTTTTGTTTCAAGCTGCTGAATTAAATCCAATAGCAGCTTGCGCACTGCAAGGGCTGAAGTTGCACTGTGGGACGCTGCAAAGGCTACTGGCTGCATCCAACTTCTTGACATGCCAGACACCACCATAACAAGAGCTGTGTTTGCCACACAAGAAGTCCTGGTATTCCTATCATCTGTGAAGCCAATTACAATGTCTTTCGATTGATCATACATCAAATTTTCTTTCAAGGATATTTCGTTGTGTTGTGTTGGGTTTTATGGCACATAGGCAGCTAAGGCCATCATGCGCCAAGCTCAAGGTATAGAATGAGTTTTCTGTAGAATTTTCAAAAATGTTAAAAATCATCGCTTGTGTAGATGGCCTAATAATACTGTACTACCTAGTAATAACGGAAGAAACGAAATTTAGACATGGCTAATGTTAAAAGCATTAAGAAGGTCAGGTAGTCTCAGCGCCTATCCTTGCCTGGGCAAGGATCCCGAGGCTCCCAACCAGACAAATAAAAGCCTCAAGGATATTTCATCGAATAAAAAACAGCATGCTTTGTCATGCAGTGCCCAATCTTTTGAACTATTGCAACCATAGCACCTGGAATGATATCAGGTGTGTAATTGGGATGTCTGCCTGCCAGCGCCTTAGTGTCCTTACATGTGGCAAATGAAGCATTTCATTGAGGAGGTGATTAGCTTTTGGGCAGTGAAAGAGCAAATTGAGAGCAAATTGTTTCATTTGTTCTGACCAGTGCTTTTTGGATTTACGAAATGAAAGAACAGAGCCTGATTTGAGCTTTAAACAATTCAAAAAGGTCTTGTGGCAAATGCGGTTCAAGCTTGTGTACAGCCTCCTGCTGCATTACTCGGCTTCCGTCGTGCCTTTTTCCAATCTGGCCCAGTGCTTTCCGGTATCTGTCGCTTCGAGAATGCAATTTCTCAAAGGGCTTTTTCGTGTGAGGGCTGTACGCAGGCGTTTGTTTTTTACATCTGCTTTTCAGTGTTTCCGGCGCTGGCGTCACCACTGGCCGTCCAGCGCTGTCCTCTCTGGCACCACTGGGGCCGCTAGGACCAGCTTCAGCTGAAAAAAAAATATAAAAGAAGACAAAGAAATATTTTTTTGTCAGCCTCATAGAGAAACCTATATCCGACACAAAATCACAATTAGGGTGTAGTCACAGGGCCACTAATTGCCCACCACACAGTGCCATGTAGTTTTTTGTGCGAAATGATGAATACAGTTGTGCCTCATTAATATGACCCCTACTGATATAGACAGCTTTTCTTGTGACCAAACTTTTTCAGTGTAGTTACGCCTCGCTTTATAGAAACTCACTGTGCAGACAACAGACAGGGTAAAAATGCACAGAGCCCATTGGTATCCATGTGTTTTTGTCCCTTTAATGTCGACAGCAACGAGAACATAATCCTGAATGCCTCTACCTGTTGTTCCGCCGCTTGTAATTTGAGTGCAGAAACCCGGCGGTAGGCAGCGAATGAGCAACTGCCGTTGTAGTGGCCTTTCTATGTGTCCATGGTTTCATGCTTTAGAGTGGCTAGGCGCCCGGTCAACACGCCTTACCATTTACTGCATTGCACGAGTGCCTGTGACAACAAAATTCTGTATGCTGCATTGAAAACCACATTCAGCTGCTCTCAGGCGAGTGAGCACAGAGTCCTTGGTATCTGAACAGTCGTAGTAGCAGATACATGCCAAGAAGCACTATCATGTGCCTCAAACACTACTATGTCATCAAAACATGCTTCAACATGTACCACGTGATTTTTTGGGATAATAGCGACCAAGGGCATCCGCAGAACGTTTTCCAGGGGGGGGGGGGGGGGGGGGGCACCCGATGTCTGAGGATGGGGAAGGCGGTAGGCTTGTAGTTGTTTTCTACTAGGGCATAAATAATATCCGTAATTCCAGGGGGGGGGGAACCGCCCCCCCCCTTGCCTCCCCTTTTGGACACCCATGATTGCGACCAGAATAATGCACCTCGAGCTACTAAAATTGCCCAATACTCACTTCATCGTCTGCTACTGTGCAGAGAAGCGGTCTGCAACCATCAAATGTTTTTTTTTTCCAAGATATTTCCTTTGTTTTTCCTCATGATTAGTTATTACGAAAGGCTCACTTTATAGAAACCTTTTTTACAAAACCAAAGTGTCCCTATCAACGAGCTACAACTTATACTGTTCTTCACACAGAAATGACCAATTGTAGGGGAATTTTATCCTTTAATGGCCTGAGAATTTTCCTGTCAAAGGACCACAAATTCCCAACCAGAGAAAATACGGTTAGCAAAAAAGAACTCAAATGCAGAACATGCAAAATTTCATGAAATAATGAAAGAAACCAACAGCCCTTAAAAAGTAATGGCTTTCCTATTAACAGTTTTCAAGGATGCATAAGCAAAATTTACAGAAATGCGACCATGGCGCATTATGCTTCCTTGTGTATCTCGTTCAGCACTCACCTGTTCGTCCCTGTGTATTTTTGCTGGTGCTTCCTAATACCCTCAAGGACGTATTTCCAACTAGCCCCAGTAGTAGCTGTTTTGCTTGACGCAATATGTACGCTGTCCTGGTGCATTTCCCACGTACAATTCACCAGAAAGTTGGAACGAGTCGCATTCATGTCAACACTGCTGTGATACAGTTGGCATCACGAGTTCTCTATACATGTTGTTCTATCAGTAAATTAAGAACTTTGAGAACAAAGTGGCCAAATGTAGGCCTGTAACTCTAGGTATGTACCCAACTGTGCCTGAAAAATGTGTACATTTTCATTGAATGCTTGAGTTAGGAAAATGGAAAAATATAGAAATATTTCTTTTTTTTTAAAATGGTCCCCTTTATTAAAGGCATACATTTTTAAAATTTGCATGCTTCCAATTTACAGGTTTTCTATAACCTTTAGATATGGTACCTCTATAGTATAGGTCACGTTTCTTTTCTATAGGTCACACAAGCACTTTTAACACAAAGGTTAACTTGCAGCCTCTAAAAGTATACCCTTTATTGAAGGCATACATTTTAGAGTTTTGTATCCGTCTACCTATAGGTATGTGAAAACCTCGAAAACTTGAAGTTTACACAGTAAGATAAATACAGCACACCACTGCTGCATGGAATACAAACCCACAACCTTCACATGCATGTTTAAAGAGGTTGGTTTATGGGGTTTAACGTCCCAAAGAGACTAAGGCTATGAGAGACGCCGTAGTGGAGGGCTCCGGAAATTTCGACCACCTGGGGTTCTTTAACGTGCACTGACATCGCACAGTACACGGGCCTCTAGAATTTCTCCTCCAAAGAAATGCAACCGCCGCGGCCGGGATCGAACCCGCGTCTTTCGGGTCAGCAGCCGAGCACCATAACCACTGAGCCACCGCGGTGGCTGATGTTTAAAGAGCTCTCACATTCAACTGAAAGCATCGTATAGGACATGCAGAGGTTGTGGGTTTGTACCCCATCTGTGCCGAACTGTATATTTCACTGCATCCAATAAATATGATTATTACCCATAAATCAAGGAAAGAGTTAAGTTAACCATGCCTTTTTTTAATATATTGTTACGGGGAAATACTATTTACATTTATTTACAAGCGGTAGGTGAATAGTTCCTAGCGGCGAGCATCAGGAAGCACCAACGCCAGCAGGAAGCACCAACAACCTCTTCTTCTTCGTGCGACCCTTTCACGCGGGAGGCCACTTCGACTTCCACTTCCTCTTCATCGCAGCATGACCCCCGGCGGCATGAGCGCCGTCCCGGCGTTAGGCCGGTGATAGAGGAGCGGCGTGGTAGGGCTTGAGGCGCATAACGTGAACAATGTCGGTGGGTGGTGTACATGAAGAGGATGCAGGTGTATGAGGAGCAACTTCATACGTGACATCGGTGACCTGACGCACAACACGATAAGGACCATGGTAGGGAGACAAAAGTTTTTCAGAGAGACCGACGCGACGGGAAGGGGACCACAGAAGAACGAGCGACCCCAGTTCGTAGGTGACATGACGATGGCGATTATCGTACAATGACTTCTGCACTTGTTGGGACGCTTGGAGCCGAGTTCGGGCGATTTGGCGAGCGTCTTCAGCTTGAGCAATGGCGTCCCGGGCGAAGGCGGTGACGGGACGGTCAGCGGATGGCACGAGTGTGTCCAATGGCAGGACGGCGTGTCTGCCGTATAAGAGATAGAACGGAGAGTAACCAGTTGGGTCATGCCTGGAGGTGTTGTAAGCGAACGTCACATAGGGCAAGGCAAGATCCCAGTCTTTGTGGTCGGGGGAGACGTACATAGACAACATGTCTGTTAATGTTCGATTCAAACGTTCGGTTAGCCCGTTTGTCTGTGGGTGGTATGCTGTGGCAATCTTATGCTTGGTAGAACACGAACGCAGGATGTCGTCGACAACTCTGGACAGGAAATAGCGTCCGCGGTCTGTGAGTAATTGACGAGGGGCACCACGTTGTAGAATAAGACTGTGCAAAAGAAAGTCAGCGACATCGGTCGCGCAGCTCGTAGGCAGCGCACGGGTGATCGCATACCGAGTGGCATAGTCTGTGGCTACTGCGATCCACCTATTCCCGGAATCCGAGGTCGGGAATGGTCCGAGGAGATCGAGCCCTACACGGTGGAACGGCTCTACAGGCACGTCTATAGGATGCAGAAGACCAGGAGGTGGTGCCGAAGGCTTCTTTCTGCGCTGACAAAGGTCGCAATTGGTGACGTAATGCCGGACTGTACGGTATAATCCAGGCCAAAAGAAACGGCGCCGTATGCGGTCGTAAGTTCGTGCCACACCAAGGTGGCCAGCTGCAGGCAGGTCATGGAGTTCTGCAATTATAGAAGACCGCAGCTGCTGGGGAATGACTAGAAGGAGTGAGGGCCCGTCAGGACGGAAGTTGCGGCGATAGAGAATGTCATTTTTAGTAACGAAGAGCTGCAGGGAGCGCTTCAAGCTTCCAGAGCTGAGGCCCTCGATGATGGTTTGCAAATATGGGTCTTTGCGCTGCTCCTCGGCGATGTTGTGTAGATCAGAAATGCCAAACAGGGAAGGGATATCGTCAGTGTCACTGAGAGCAGGTGGCTCGACAGGGTACCGAGACAGGCAATCAGCGTCTTGATGGAGACGTCCAGACTTGTACACGACAGTGTACGAATATTCCTGAAGGCGTAGCGCCCAGCGGCCAAGACGCCCAGAAGGGTCTTTCAGCGAGGACAGCCAGCATAGGGCGTGGTGGTCCGCGACAACAGAAAAAACACGCCCGAACAAGTATGGCCGGAATTTAGCTACAGCCCAAACCAGAGCGAGGCACTCACGTTCCGTAATGGAGTAATTTCGCTCGGCAGGTGAAAGCAAGCGGCTAGCATATGCAACCACGTGGTGTGGGCCCCGGGAGCGTTGAGCCAGCACGGCTCCGATCCCGTAGCCACAGGCGTCCGTGCGGAGTTCAGTAGGGGCCGCGGGATCAAAATGTGCTAGAATCGGGGATGATGTCAGCAGGTGGACAAGCGTGGAAAACGCATTTTGTTGATCAGAGCACAAGGTAAAGTGTGTGTCCGTCTTCAGGAGGTCAGTGAGGAGACGAGCAATAAGGGCAAAATCTTGAATAAAACGGCGAAAGTAGGAGCACAGCCCAAGAAAACTGCGCACGTCTTTCTGAGAATTTGGGCAAGGGAACTGTTGCACCGCTGCAATTTTAGCTGGATCAGGACGTACACCGGAGGCATCAACGAGATGTCCCAGAATGGTGAGTTGCCGGCGGCCGAATTGGCATTTGGACGAGTTGAGCTGGAGCCCAGCCGTACGAAAGACAGTCAGGATACTCCTGAGACGTTCAAGGTGCGAGGCAAATGTGGGCGAGAAGACAACAACATCGTCAAGGTAGCACAGACACGTAGTCCACTTAAATCCGCGAAGGAGTGAGTCCATCATCCGTTCGAAAGTAGCTGGTGCATTACAAAGTCCGAACGGCATCACTTTGAAGTGGTATAAACCGTCAGGTGTGACGAAAGCTGTCTTTTCGCGGTCTTGCTCGTCAACGGCAATTTGCCAATAACCGGAACGAAGGTCAATGGAAGAAAAGTATTGAGATCCGTGGAGACAGTCGAGAGCGTCATCGATCCTAGGGAGTGGGTAGACGTCTCTTCTTGTGATGCGGTTCAGGTGGCGGTAGTCGACGCAGAAACGCCAACTGCCGTCTTTCTTTTTAACAAGGACGACTGGAGAGGCCCAAGGACTGGACGACGGTTCGATTATGTCCTTAGCGAGCATCTTTTCGACTTCCTGTTGTATCACTTGGCGTTCGGAACTGGACACCCTATAAGGCCGGCGGTGCAGAGGAGTGGCGTCACCAGTGTTGATACGATGCTTCACAATAGTCGTACGAGCTAAAGGGCGGTCATTGAAGTCAAATATGTCCTGAAAAGATGCCAGAAGATGGGTAAGCGCCTCGGCTTGGTCGGCAAAGAGATCTGAAGCAATCATATTTTCAAAGTGGTCAGGTCTCGAAAGAGCTGTGACATGATCGTCCGGAGAGGACGATACACAATTTGTGACTGCAGAGATCACGTATTCATCGGTAGGGGACAGCGTGGCGAGGCACATGTCTTGAGGAAGCGTCTGGACGTGCGTACTGAAGTTGAGAACAGGTAACCACGCGCTGTTTGCCGAGACTGCGACAACCGTATGGGCAAGGGCAACATTCTTTGTGACGGGCAAATCAAGGACAGGGGTGATGATATACTGGCCGTTAGGAAGAGGTGGAACAGATTTAAACAATACGTAAGTAGCGGCTTCAGGTGGTAAGCGGGTGAACTCGGCAGTACAGAGACGGTGCACAACTGGGGCAGGTGGTTCTGAGAGGTACGGTAGGTCCAACTCAACAACACTTGCACAGTCAATAAGGGCTCCGTGCTCACTAAGGAAATCAAGGCAGAGTATGACGTCATGAGGGCACTGATTCAGAACGGTAAAGAGCACGGTGGTTTGGCGGTCAGAAATCGTCACACGAGCAGCACACAGGCCGAGGACTGGGGACGTTGTGCCATCGGCAACTCGAACAACAGCTGTAGGAGCAGGCGTCAGTACTTTGCGGAGGCGGCGTCGTAGGTCGGAACTCATCACAGAAATGTGGGCGCCCGTGTCAACCAGAACAGAGACGGCAACGCCATCGACTTGTATGGTCAGTAAATTGCGCGGGACACGAAGAACTAAACGAGGATTTTGGAGCCGGGTCGTATCTGCAGCATCACATCTGGACGCTGCAGAAATTAGTTTTCCGCCTGTGATCGTCCGTAGGGGCCGGGAGAGGAAGCGCGCGGTCATTGCGGCGAACGGGACTGGCGGCGCTGTGGAGATGGTGAGCGGCTGAAGCGGGGCGGCGGGACGTCGGTGGTGGGTCTTGACGTGTCCAAGGGTCGCGAGAAAGAGCTTGAGTCTGCAGCGTCAGGGCGATAAGGTGGGGTCGAGTAACGGTTCCGCTGGGAGGAGTACCATCGACTACGGCAATGACGGGCGATGTGGCCGACACGGGAACAGTTGAAACAGATAGGCCTGTCGTCGGGCGTACGCCACTTGGAGGGGTTGCGCGGCCGAGGAGCGGTGTAAACAGGCCGGACAGGGTATAGAGGAGGGACTTCGGGCACTTGGGAGGGATGAAGAGCGGCGACAGAGGACAAACCCAAGTTAGCAATTTCCTGGCGGACGACGGCTTGAATAAGTGGAAGGGGCAGGGGCTGGTTGGCTGCAGGTGTTGCTAAGGAGGCCGGAGCAATGGCTTCAAGCTCACGGCGTACGATACGGGTCACGTTCTCTGGTGAGGTCGGCTGGTTCCGTGGACAAAGATCTTGGCAGGACAAAGACGCAGCCGTGTTGGGCAGGCGTGCGATATGCTGGGTGATCCGTCGGCTTTTGGCGTCCTCGAAGCGGCGGCATTCTTTTACGATGTCTTGCAATCTTGTCGCAGTTCTTATAAACGAGGAGATTGAAGGCATCGTCTGCAATGCCCTTCAGCACATGTCCGACTTTGTCAGCCTCGCTCATCTCCTTATCGACCGTGTAGCACAAAGCCAACACATCCTGAATATAGGACACGTAGGACTCCGTGGATGACTGGGCGCGACTGGCAAGATCTCTTTTAGCGGCAAGCTGCCGGCCGAGTGGTTTGCCGAAAAGGTCAATAAGTTTCTGCTTACAGTCATCCCAACTGGTTAATGTCTCTTCGTTACTGTCGTACCACTTCAGCGCCGTGCCCTTAAGGTAAAAAACCACGTTTGCAAGCATGAAAGTTTGGTCCCACCGGTTGTTAGCGCTGCACCGTTCATACTTGCGAAGCCAGGTCTCAACGTCAGCGTCGTCGTCCCCAGAGAAGGGTCCAGGATCCCGAGGGTGAGTGAGGACCACCGAGGACACTGATGCTGCCGAATCTGTAGGAGCGGCTTCCGTCATTGTAAGTTGTGGAAGGTAGCGGCGGCGTGAAAGGTACGTCGGGGGTGGAAGGTAGCGCCCGCTGCGTAGTTCCGTCTACCCAGCACCTCCACCAAGATGTTATGGGGAAATACTATTTACATTTATTTACAAGCGGTAGGTGAATAGTTCCTAGCGGCGAGCATCAGGAAGCACCAACGCCAGCAGGAAGCACCAACAACCTCTTCTTCTTCGTGCGACCCTTTCACGCGGGAGGCCACTTCGACTTCCACTTCCTCTTCGTCGCAGCAATATAATGGTCAGTTACTCTCCTCACCTATAAACATATAATGTTCTGATGTACATGATATATCCTGCGGGCTGCAGATGGAATAGTTAACTTATTCAGCAGATGAAAATGCATGACACATGTAAGTGCATGGGCTCTCAAGCCTTTGCACAGATATGGAAGAAACTGAAATATAAAATAAGCACTTTATTTAAAACACAAAATATTGACTCAATAAAACTAAACTCCTGGCAACAGAGAACTTTTCTGCTATAAAGAAAGATTACATGGCTGCTTCTAAACCTTGTCTGCTTGAGCAATCTTTGGTGATCGTATGGATTACAAAACATTCTTTTTCTTTAAGAGTGCCAAAAAACACTTCAAACGGTTTGAGATCATGCCACGTGGGATTTGATCTTCAAGCTTCAGGATTTTCTGAACCAGAATCAGTTTGTGAAGATGCTTGCGGGTAGGTGAGGTTTTTCAAATCGTACACCAGCAAGCATATGATGATGGCCCGCTCAATGTTCTTCTTTTTCAAATGGATGACTTCTCCTTCTGTTTCTCCATATATCCATATATTTTTATATATATGGATATATATCCATATATCCATATATTTTTTCACAGTAGGCGTTGGTCATCTTTTAAGACAATTTGCAGTGTTCATGCTGGCAGGGTTCAGAGCGAAAATTCAAGGGTTTTCAACAACTTTCATAGCATTACCTGAATTCCATGTTAACTTTTACGCTGCATTTCATACATGACCACTGGTTGTTGTTATTGAATACAGTTATGCAAACACAAGACAGAAATTTGCTAACTTACCTCGGTAATTAAAGAGTGATCCACAGAACCTTGCAAGTGACGTGAAACGTCTGCCAGTGAGGTTTCATGGCCCTGTTTTTCCGAAAAGACCCGCACAGCTTTCTTGAGCCTCAGTTCCAAATCATCCACTGTGCTCCCAAAACGCAGTCGTACCTCAGCACAAAGCTGTTTAGAAGCAAGAAAATAAAAAAGTGGTTTATTACACTCGTTTCCGCTAATAATTTTAACTCACCTTTCAGCGAAGTTTACTCGGGCGCGCCACAAGGCTCAGTGCTCGGACCCCTTTTATTTCTTATTTACATCAACAACCTCCCTTCCATTGTATCATCTAGCATTCTTTTGTTTGCTGACGACTGTGTTGTTTTCTGCGAAATAAAATGCCCCGACGATGGTAACCTTCTTCAGAGTGATCTCTCTAACATTTCTCTTTGGTGTAATGAATGGCTTATGGAACTTAACACTAATAAGTGCGAAACTATGCGAATATCAAGAAGTGCCAACGCTCCGCCTGTGTACTACCTAAATAACGTTCCCTTAGAAGCGGTTACTTCATATAAATACCTGGGTGTTCATATTTCTGCTGACCTTAACTGGACGCGCCATATTGAGTACATTGCTAACAAAGCTAACCGCATGTTGGGCTACGTGCGCCGTAACTTTTCCAAAACTCCGTCTTCCTTGAAATTATTGCTTTATAAAACACTAATACGCCCTAATCTGGAATACGCCGCCGCCATATGGTATCCCCATCATGAAAAACTGATAACTTTGCTTGAGCTAGTTCAAAATAACGCTGCACGCTTTATCCTGTCCAACTTTAACCGTACCGCAAGTGTAACAGGCATGAAAGCTAATCTTTCTTTGCCTCTCTCAGCATCCCGCCAGCAGACAATTCGTTTGAGCCTCTTTCATAAACTATACCATCATCCCATGCTACATGATGCCCTCATTTCGTCCCCCAGATACGTGTCAAACCGCACTGATCATCGTCACAAAGTTGGCATTGAAATGTGTAACACTGTAACTGCATTTCAGTCTTTCTTGCCTCGTACATCATGCAGATATCGTGGACATATGTGATAACCAGCATTTTCGTTCTGCACTAGCTAACATTGTATAACAGGAATATGATAATACTTTGTTTTGTATCATGTATTACATCTGTTTATGTAATTTGTTGTTTTTTAAACCACTCCCCTCTTTAATACCTTTGGCCTTGAGGGTTCAATAAATGAAATGAATGCATAGCTGCTTAAGAAATGCTTTTGGAATAAAAGTCATGTGGCTAAACCTGGGTTTTCTTTTTAAACAATGACAGTGTTTGGCTGGATAAAATTTACTGTTATGTTGCTGCCTTCAATACAAAATAATATCAGTTTTCCTTTGTCTAGGTTTCTAAATTTGCTCTGCGCCATTCCGGACAAGCAGTTTATTTACCAAGGAATACTACAGTTTAGGTTGATATACAATAATTTTATACTTACGATATCTTCTACCAAGAAATAACTTGGCAACAGGTCAACATAGTGCTGGTAGCGGTCTTGGAAGGTGACTTTCAGGAGGCTTGAAGGAATTGGTGAGCGCTAAAAAACACGGAAAAGGGACGAACATACAGGACGAAGCGCTTTCTAACAACTGTTTTAATCTCAAAAGGAACATGAACAAAGGAACAATTAACCTATCTCAAGAATAGTAATCTTCGGCTGTTGTAAGCGCACGTATTTTTTACCTGCTTTCCTTTTTTTCCTTCATTCTTGTCAGCGCGTGCGTTCCTCCCTCTTCTGTGCATGATTTGACGTCAAATGTGTGTATATAGTCATGTCCCTTTTGAGATTAAAACAGTTGTTAGAAAGCGCTTCATCCTGTGTGTTCGTCCCTTTTCCGTGTTTTTTAGCGCTCACCAATTCCTTCAAGTATGTATTTCCAACTAGCCCCGGTAGTAGCTCCTTTGACTTTCAGGAGGCACGTGACCCTCTCAATGTTATATGTCACGCCACTTAATGTGCTTGAGGCCAGTAACAAGAACATAAAAAGACAGATATATATTAAAATCCCCTCCAAAATCAAACTACATAAAATATAAAGAACATTGAATTGTCAGGATTTGTCACATATGCAGTTCAAAACTCCCAACTCACCTGTAACTCTGCCACAGCCACCTCCTTTGTGATTTCAGGGCTGCACTCCTCCACATGAAGAGGAATTATTTTTTTCTGTCGACGCCGCTGCATCGTTCTCAGAAGGGACAGTCTACATATGAACACACTCTGCATAAAACAACAAAAAAATGAGCATGAAAACATTAACAAAAGAGAGCAACCCGTTTCAGGATGTAGTCGCTCAAACGCAAGGAAATGGAGCTCAATACAGTGCACTATGTGCATAGCAATTTGGTCAGGAGCCAGTTTCTTCCTATAATACATTGCATTATCTAACGTGCTTACATATTTTAGTTTCAGCAAAGATGCTTTTGCCATTGACTTGAACTGATACTTTCGTCTGCTGTTTCTCCCTACCTTATATCACATTTTCTAGTCTGATCACTCCATCGATTTTTCTTTTTTTGTTACTTTCAAGTCCAGGACACTGCGTTCTTTTACAGACACTTGAATACTTTCCCTCACCATCATGCACGTTCACATCTTTAAAAATATAAATAAATATGTCATGACATGCTTACGTGAATAGCAGTTCGTGTGTGCTCAATCCTGGTGCCTGGCTTAGGAGGCTCCCATTTGCAATTTGGATATTTTTTCACGAGGGCATCCCCAAGGGCTTTGTACTTCCACCGTCTTTCAGCTTTATTTCCCCTGTCCATGTGGCCAGTTTCACTTCAAAAAATAAGAATAAAGTAAGATCCTAAGAAGTAACTAAGCACTATATTATTCAGTTCGTTAAAATATAAAAATAACTCACTCAAGAAACAATGAGACTTCAGCACGAAGCTGGCGGCACTGGCTCTTATACACCATTTCGGCAAGAGCCTTCCATTGAAGCACAGGCTGTACGTACTCGGAGAATGTTGGCAAGTTTTCTTCAAGCCAGTCACTGAACACCTATATAATAAAGAAAACTGAATCTCCGCCAAATGCTGAATACTTTATTAACCTCAGAAAAACATGTAACCATAAGCATAAACCAACAAAAACAAATTTCAACAAACTCCACGTCTTGCTCAACTCCAACGAGCACAGTTGAACTGAACAAAGTGTTTCACTTCTCTACAGGCAAGCCTCCTCCTATTTTTTGCAT
This sequence comes from Amblyomma mixtum, assembly GCF_055824585.1. NCBI lineage: Eukaryota > Metazoa > Arthropoda > Arachnida > Ixodida > Ixodidae > Amblyomma > Amblyomma mixtum. The sequence goes on from NC_143012.1 coordinate 164,333,344, forward strand.
AAGCATACACATGCACTTTGTTGAAAAAAAAAATCACAAAACCAAGTTTCAAGCTGCTTGACAATATCACCTATGCAAATGGCATTTCATGTATGCATTTTGATATCACATAATGTAGGTCATTTCTTCTGCATGAGAACAGTGGCCATGGATAGAACAGAGAATCAGCCTTAATAAACATTGTATGCACCGCCTTTGAAAGAACAAATGCATTCACTCGCTTTGAATAGTTTATCTTCACTAGAATATGTATATTGAAGAAGATATCCTGTGCCCACAACACAATCTTCTCAATTTCACCAAACACTGGCTCATCATTTTTGGCAAACAGAATGATATCTGAGACAGAAAATTTCACGCTGTTCACTTCAGCATATGGCACAGTTGTGGCTCTTTCGCCTATATTACAGGCCTCCAGCCCACAAGGCAAGAACTCAGTTGTAAGAGAAAAAGGCATGCCAAGTCTGGAGATGCTCTTTTCATGAAGACTAATCTCATGACGTAGTAGCTGTGGTCCTTCCCAAAGATCATTGGACAATGTGATTTGAAAATACTCAGCTACAGAGAATGGAATATTCTTGAAATTCCAGAACTTTTTTGATTTTGGAAGGCAGTTCCTGCTTTCAAATCGCATGGTCCAATGGTGATGTGAAGGACCAAAGCGCCGTAACTGTGAGGCCATGTGCAATAGCATGTGAAGTTTGGGCTTATGTGCTTCAGAGCCATACAACTGTACAAACAGCTCATTGTGACGTGCTATAAGGCCTTCAAGTTGTCCTAATGCAGGGGGGATATCACCGGTGAAAGTAAAAACTGCGTGACGATGCACAACAGCAAAAGACACTCACAGTGCGGCTCTAGCAATGGAGTTATTGGAATAAAATCAACCAACAAAAAAAGAAAATGTAGCAAAAGCACAAAACTAGAACTTGCTGAAGATGGTGTGCTGAAACCTTGTTCAAAACAACGAGGGTAATCACTGCTGCTCACCATCTTATGAAAGGAAAACTCACACAGGCACTTATTCAGTTGCCTCAAGGTCAGCCATGAAGCGTCCCTTACTGCAAACCTGGCAAACATTGAGAGTTCCATAGGTACAATCTCTTCCAATAAAATGCGCATTGGGTCATAAAAGAGGTCAGTCAGAACTGAAAAGCCTTTGATATTTGAAAGCAGAGACCTTGATTTAATGCCACACTGGGCTGACAGCTCCTGAAAATCTTTCACTGAATTAGTGCTTTCAAGTCCAAGGAGGTGGCGTTCATACTGAGGTTCAGTACGCAGTGGGCAATGTATTTCGTAGAAAATTTTGTGGAATTCTGCCATTGGTACCATGCATGTACTGCATGCCACTCGCACATTTCTAGCAAAACATTCCTTGAAACCTGCAATGTTATGACACGCTAGGGCATCTCCGATGTAGGCTAGCAAAAATCCAAAGAAAGTTTTGTCCCCATCAGCAGTCTTTAGTTGACACCCAGCTTCAAGCTGGTTTACTGTGAGGATAAAGTCGTCAAGCAGTATCCGTTTTGCAGCCTGTGTCTTCAAATCCTTTGACCTTCCAACACCCAGAAAAAAAAATGTTGCTCACTTTGGATCGATCAAACGGCTTGATATTTACAAAGGTTATATAAAAAACTGTGAGCTTGCCTCTCAACCCTCTTTTCATTCTGATGGTGTTGGCAAGTTCAATATCATCACAGTACAATACCATTACAGTCGTGTTCTTGTCAGAAAGTGTTGCTACAGGGTGTGTCTGATACCTGGTGCCATCTGTGAAGTCTCGGAGCAGTTCACTCTCTGAAGTTTTCAGCCCTGCCCCAAAACACTGTGCTAGCTTAGGGTGCTGAAGTAGGTGTTCAAGTAAAGACTTTAAAGGAACAATATATGCCTTCTGATTAGACGGCAATGTTACTTCCTTCGGAGGAACATACATTCCCTGTGAATGGTACAGCAACTTTCGTTGCCTGTCAGAACTAATGCAAGACACATCAGTGGGAGATCCAACAACTGTCAAAATATTTGAAATGCCGCTTACGACCGTGTCCTCAACAACCTTAGAGCACTTGTGCTTAGACTCAAGCTGTCTAGCTAAACTGGACAGCTTTGACAGCGATTCTGAAGAACACAAATTTTCTGCTGTGCATTCCACACCATTACTAATCTCATCACTCTCATTAAGACAAGAAACTGAAGTGTTTTCTAATGCAGATGCAACAGAAACATGAGGCCTGATGGAAAGAGTAGGGACATCATTAAGAGGTGGCAGCTGCTTAGTTCGCAGCCCCCGACACTCATTTTGAATGTGGTTTTTGTAAAGAGCAATCCGAGGAAACTGGAGGTGACGTGCACAACACACAATTACCGCCTTGTTCATGTGAACAGTGTTCAGGTGACGAGAAAAAGCATGGAAATGTCTCGTTGTAAACCTGCACAATGTGGAGACATGCTTGCTGACCTTCGTTTTTCTTGGTGGATCAGGGCAGTGGTTTCCGACTGCTTGTGCTGAGATCACTCCACGTGGATCATATACTGAGGCTATAATGAAAGCAATAAATTTGCATCACTTGAAGCCTGCATCTGCCATTAGTTAATACAAGGTCACTAAACTGATGCAGACGTCTGATAGCCAATGAAGCACATGCGTCTTTTCGGCAGCAGCGCTTTCACACAGAAGACCGGAACCATGGATTTATACCACTGAACAGTCAATTGCGCGTCTCATTAGGCAGTCTTAATTAAATTCTTCAAGATGCGAACAAGAAATTAAAGTGTGATTTATTACTGTGAGCTCCTCACCACACATTTCACACACAGGTTTGTCTTTTTTTGTTAATAAGAAGCTATGGGTGATGCGTGTGTGACCTATGCATAAACGACATCGTTGCGATCTTGCAACTGCTCGGATCCTTTGGCCTGTCGCTGCCAGCACTCACTTTCTGCGCGCATCGCACAGGATTCGATCAGGTCGCTACAGAGACCAGCGCACTTCATCTGGACAGTGGACAGCTACGGACAGCGTGCCCAGCACACACAAGGCCGGACCTGGTGTCGGGGCGAGTGCGCAGAGAACCCCATGCATTTACGACCCGAGGGCTGTGCGCGAGGATAGCGCTGAGTTCGAGGGACTATGGTACACCCTAAGGGGATACTGTGCCTCGCTTCACCGTCGACCCATTCTGTTCAGGCAGCCGCTGCCTGACACCCGCTTCTGTATCGTGTGCCAAGATGTGGTGGCAATCATTTTTATGTTGCCTTGCGGCCATAGCGTGTGCGAGTACTGTCTAGGTTTTCTTATCAAGAACCCCGCCCACAAGGACTGCACTGCCGTCTGTCCGGCGGATCGTGTCTGCTTCAAGGTGCGTGAGGTCCAGAAGCTACAGTTTCGCATCGAGGATATGATGTCTCTAGAAGTCTACTGCCTAAACATGAAGTTTGGATGCTCGTTCCGAGGCGACCTTAGGGAGCTCGTCAACCACGGTCTAGTGTACTGTGGCTATCACCCGAAGAGTCACGACCACTGTCACCGGGAAGACATCCCTCCCGCGACGTCAAGTGTCACTGGAAGGTCTGCAAAGGTAACCTAGAGAGCGGTAACGATTCTTGGAACGACGCTGTTGGTGAGAGTGATGCAACTGCCAGTTCCGAGACTGACGAGCTCGTTCTCAAGAACCCTCTTTTGGAACCCATTACGCATGTCGTGAAAGAAATGCTCGACCCCGTTACGGATGACATGAAAAAAATGCTGGACTTATATTAGGACACCATGCAAAGCTTGTGCTAAGTGTGTAGTCCTGAAGAATCGAAGATTAGGGAGCTGCTGGACAGACTCAGTCGAGTGAGACAGGTCTTCGAGGAGCTTCCTAAGACATACCAGGCGAACCTCAGTTCAGCTGCAAGCGGTGGTCGCAATGGGTGAGATTTTCTTAAGGCCTGACTTTGTTTTATATTTAAAAACCTGTTTTTTATACTAACCAAACTACTTCATTTTCGAGCCTTATCCCTCTCGAATTATGTGTTAATAAAGATCTCTTTAAGTCCTGGAATGAATATGCGTGTTCTTGTAGGCGATGACCTCCCCCATGATGAGACATCATGGGTGATTATAGCAATGTTTATTATTCAGCTACTTCCGTGTTCCAAAGTTTTAGTACAGCGTAGAGTGCTAATGCCAACCACGAATGCACAGATGATCGGAACATGTTAAGTGTAGGGTAGCCAAGGATACTATTCGGGGCTAACTGCGCACTTGCGGCTGGGAGCAGAGCTAACGGAATGCGCAGCGCTCGCAGTTTCGAAGTTGTTGTATGATGACGAATTTTTATAGCGCAGGAGGAGCTTTTGGACGAAGACAGCCATCGCGCAGAGTTTCAAGTCTATCCAAGGTTGTGTCAGAGACCCATTTTTCAAACGTTTCGCTCTAGAAAGGCCGAGCGCCTGACAGGAGGGAGAGCTTTTATTTTTTGGAGCCTGCAGCTCTCACTTACAATTCTCTTGTGAGCTGCGATCGTTGCTGCGTAAGTGCACATTTTGTTTTCAGGCAATATTTGTCGAGGTACTGGGAATTGTCAACACTTTGCACCCACTCACTGTAGATAAAGTCTTGTTTATTCACGATAATTATAGCATTTGTAAATCTTATATATATGCTGTCATTAATGTTTAAGTTTTAAGTATTCAATTTTTATTACCTGTCATTTTTATTGTTTGGAAAATTTGAAACTTTCATTGGACTTCCAAATAAAAATATTTCTACACCTCTACTGCATGATGCTGTTTCTTTGTAGCATTCATATATATCACAATATGATGCAACTGACACCGATAGCTGCACTGAACTAGTAAAGTTTCTATCCGTAGATTAAAAAATAACTTTTTTCGGAATTAATCGTGCCCCCCCAGCTTAGCCTGCTTTATACCAACCCGCACTTCGTTCATTGAACCTGGTGATAAGTAAACGAATTGTGCAATTTCTATTCTACCTCTTCATAACGTATCTCAGCTGAAGATACGTTCACCTACTAGAAAAGTATTTTGGTTCTTTTTTCTTCCGGGAAACTGCCGTTCTAAGGAATTTTCTTAAGCAAAGAGCGATTAATATTGTGAAAACAATTGTGACTACGACAAAGAAAAACAAGCAAGGTTCTGCACATAAATAGAAAAATAAATATATAATGACACACTCAGCATACACGCATTGAGATATGTGCCAATTTGTTCTATTGTCAGCTGAACAATATCGTTTTTCATTTATCTCGCTCTCAACACGTCTGTATGTGTGTCCTATTAGCCCCTAAAATGAAAAGCATAGAATTTCAACCTGTTTAACAAAGAAAGATGTAGCGAAACAGCTTTCTCTTAATTTGTGGTTTCGGTTTTTACGCCGCCGGCGCCACCGCCGCAGAGGAGAAATGTCCGTGTGCCGCCGCCGACTAAAAACGACCACCACTCCGCCGCTGGTCGAAACCGGCACGGCGCACACCTCTAAGCCCACGCTAGAGTTACTGTATATGCCAGTAACTCTAGCCCACGCTAAGCCCACGCGGACGTTGCGCGCCCTGTGGAGAAAGCAACACCAATCTAAGCGCACGTTGCAGCAAAGCCCGTGCGGACGCTGCGCACCATCTGGGGAAAATAACGTGAATCTAAAGTACTTTTTTCGTCATTCCCAAAGCGGTAAAAAAATAGATCTTCAATATCTTGGACCTATCTCGCTACCTTCTTATCTAGGCAAGGTCCTAGAGCACGTAGTTCTCAACAGGCTCAACGCTTATGTCGAGAAGGAAAACTCTTCCCTAGTAAACAAATTGGCTTCAGGGCTGGCCTCTCGACACAGGACACACTATGGATGATTCAAAAGGATGTCTTTCCTCGGACAATAAGGGAGAAACGACTGCATACCGTCCTCAGCTTAGACCTGTGCAAGGCTTTCAATAACTTATCCCATGAATCTATCGTTAATGGTCTCTCCGAGATGAAAGTAAGGGACCAGGACATACAATTACATCAGAAACTTCCTTAGTAACAGAACAGCCTCAATTAAATTTGGGGGGCTAGAAGGATCGGTGATTCAAAAGGGTGCCAATGTCACGCCACAAGCGGCAGTCCTCTCCCCTTTCCTCTTTACCGTAGCCATGAGATCCCTCCCGAAGCTCTTGTGCAAAATCCCACACGTCAAACAAGCGCTGTATGCCGATGATATTACTATTTGGATCAATACAGGTGCCAAGCAGCAGGTAGAAGAGGCACTACAGAAGGCTGCAGACACAGTGAGCTCATATGCCACCGGCATCGGCTAAAGTGCTCCCCAACAAAGTCCAAAGTGCTTGCAGCGGAGATAGATCATGTGTTGGATGCGATCACTGCAGAAACATTATGCGAGGAAACTCTTGAAGATCAAACTTGCAGGAAACAATACCGCCGAAGTGGATAGCCTCAATCAAGGTCATTGTCCTCACCTTCCACAAAGATGGGGGAGGTCAAGATGCCCTCAAGGCCATTCGGGACAGAAGTAAACAAGTACAGGATTGATCAGAAGAGCAAGTAATAAACACAGGGAAATGAAGGAGCAAGATCTTTGCCGCATAGTACAAGCCTTCATGATCAGCCACATTACATACTCTCTACTGTACTGCAACCTCAAGGCAAGAGAGGTAGAATCGGTTAAGGCGGCCATTCGAACGGTGTACAAAGTTGTTCTAGGGCTTCCCAAATGCACCGAAACCGAAAAGCTACTCGAACTAGGCATATACAACACACTGGGAGAGCTGATAAAGGCGCATAAGGAAGCACAAATATTGAGGTTCTCACTCTCTACCGCAGGACGTATGCTGCTCAGAGGCTAGGGATAGAGCCACAGGCTAGGGCTAGAGCCGGTGTACGATTTTAGCTACAGGCAGATGCTGCCGATCGTCGTCACACAGCATATTAAAATGCTACCCCTCCCCAAAAACATGACAGTGGAAAGGCATGCAGCTAGGAGAGCGAACCGTGCTCAAAGGATCGAAGACCAACAGAGTTGCGACCCAGCTGCAGTCTATGTAGACGCGGCCCGAGCAAAGTAAGACAAATACTTCGCCACCTTGGTGTGAGCGACAGAAGACCAGCCCAGGTTCTTTGCCGTAGCGACAGTAACTTCAGCAACTGAGGCCGAAGCAGTAGTCTTTGCCTTAGTTCTCAAGGACGACAGGGTAGGCACAATAATTAGCGACTCTAAGAGTGTGATCTAAAATTACAACAAAGGCCTGATTTGCTCTGCAGCCTCAGCACTAATAAAACACAGCCAAAATATAAGCCGCATAGAAATTATTCGGGTCCCTGCACACGACGGAAACGAGAAGGCGAACCGATATGCCCGAGCTCTAGCAAACTGAGACGGATCGGGGAGTGTCTCGGAGTCCCAGATTACCGAAACTTTCACTTACTCGGAAATGACCAATCAACTCCATGAGGCGCGGTAACTTTACACACCACCTCACCTGGACCTAACGAGGCAACAGGCCAAAAACCTACGTAGAGCCGAAACTGGGACAGTAACGACTCCCATTCTTCTGTCTAAAATTACCACACAACCCATCAATCCCAACTGCTTACATTGCAGTGACATAGAAACAGACGAACACATCCTATGGGACTGTAAGGAAAATCTACCTCCAAAAGACCTTCTACCGGATCCCTCCCGGGAGGCCTGGCTTAGGCTCCTGAGGGAGCCTGACAAGAACACGCAAGCCAAGCTTGCGGACAGGGTGGGAAAGGTCGCCCTCCATTAGGGGGCCATTAATACTACCCCACTGATCTTTTAGATCAATGAAGTTTCTCCACTCCACCCTGGGTTAGGATCGTGCATCCGAAACAATGCGCCTAGGTGCAACCCGGTGAACGGCGTGACGCCAGGAGAGGAAGGAGTAGCACGGTACCGGCGAAATAACACTTGTGTGCCTCAAGGCGCCAAAGCTTCAGTTTTATGCCTTCGGCGTGCCGACACCGCCGTCTACTATTGGAAAAGACGCCGGAGCAAAGCGCACGTGTGGAGAAAAATGGAGAAAGCACAAGAAACTGAGTGGTAACCTAAGTGGAAAATATTCTTTACGCATTTAGTCGCACTTCGCTTAGCATCTCATACGCATATTAGCATGCATTACAGGATGCATTTCGTCACGCGAAAGCGGAATGACTACTCACTGCAAGTACTGCAATTGTAACATTCGACCATACTACAGTGATCTGTTGAAGCACGCCGAAATCAAGAAACACCACGAGTTCGCAGTAATCCCAGGCTCGCAACAAAAACTGCCGTAGCTTCTAGCGTCTTCGAGTCAAACTTATCGCCGAGAGTGAAGTATCACCTTGTAGACTGCTGCGCACACTTCTAAAAATGCTGTTGACGAACTTGGTGAGATTCTGCATTAGAATTCAATGATTTTGATATGCACAAAACAAAGTGCACAGCTATAATTACAAACGTTCTTTTCCCGTACTTCACGGAAAACATGGGCAAACAACTGAACGGCTTCAGTAAAACACTCTCCGTGGCATGTTGGTTCATAGCTGACAAGCCCTGATATTAGTGAATTTTTGAGTAGCAACGAGTCCGTCAGGTATATCTTTTTTTACTTGACGTTGTTGATCTTTTTTACTCCGTTCCACAACCAGAGTTGCTGGCGGCTGTCTCGCTCTGCATTGAGAAAAATGGCCCAATTGCCTTCCAAAATTTTGCGGGCATTTTGGTGGATAACTTCCTGACACTTTTAGAATTTTACTAGGGTTCCACGACTGTTTCGTTCCAGGATCGGCTTTATTTGCAGAAGAACAGAATATGTATTGGTTCATGTGTGGCACCCATACTGTGCAACATTTTTCTTGCGGGAATTGACAAAGCCTTGGCAGGTGCATTTGATGGCAGTAGTGTTTTCAAGAGTTTTAGGTACGTTGACGACTTCTTAATTGTATTAAGAAAACACTCATCTTCGTTCTACCAGCGGGTCGTGGAGGAAGTTTTAGCTGAATTTAAAAATCACGCTGTATGCTTGCAGTTTCTAGATATTGACATCACCATTACTGACGAAAGCGCATACTGGAAGTATTGCCCCCGTTCCCGCAAGAAACTGTTGCCGTACGGCTCAATGCATTCAAAAACGGTAAAGCGCGCTGACGCCATGATGTGCCTGGAAGCCTCTCTGAAGAAGTCGTGTTGCCAGAAAGTGCAGGAAAGCTTTGACGCCCAGATTCAGAAGCTAAAACGGGCGGGCTTCCTACCTTTGGTCTTAAGCTCCGTCAGCGAAGCTTTGCTACAGAAGATGAAGAAAGTACGAAAAGAAAAACGAGATGAAAGTGGAACCTCGGAAAAGAAAATTAGATTTGCAGTGATCTCGTATTGGCATAAAGTTGCACATAATCTTAAGCATGTTGCTTGCAAGTACAATGTGCCAGTGGTTTTTTCTGCCCCCAGGGAACTCGCCGCATTGTGCCGAATGACTAACCCGAATAAGGACAAGAAGAAAGTTTGCCAAGCGAGGCATGCTAATCCTTTTGTAGATTGTGGGGTTGGAGTTGTATATAGCATCCCACTGACATGTGGAAAAACTTACATCGGCCAAACGGGGCGATGTATTAATGACCGTTTGAGAGAACACAGTCTGTCATTAAAGAATGGGACTGGGTCAAATCTACTGCTTCACCGTAAGGATTGCTGGAAAGAAGAAGAAGGAAAAAAGAAGGCATGTGGAGCAAAACTTCTGGAAACAAGTGTAATCTGTTAGAGTAAAGACACGATCGCACGCGAATTGATAGAAGCGCACCGAATATGTAAAAGTGGGAGTGCATGTGACAGCACCCCGTCGATCATGCTATACAAAAAAGAATGTCAGTTTTAAGATATGAAATAGTATCTGCTGAATCACCTGTTCTTGTTTTGCCGCATTCGAGTTGCTACGCACGTGCATTCAACTGTGTTCACCCCTATCTGTCTAGTCCCTCCCCCCCCCCCCCCCCCTTGTGTCTGATATATATGCGGTGGTATATGAAGACATTAAAGTGTTGCAAGTTAGCGCCTGTCCTGTCGTTTTTTCTCCTACTTTGTGCCATCTTGTTGCGCTTTAGTTCTTGTCAACTGAATGGCTCCAGCTATTCCCTAATGGCGGATGAATCAACTGATGCTCCGCAGCAGCTGGAGTGGTCTCGCTTTGCCGCACTTTCCTTCCAACACGCGTTAAGCTCCAAATATACCATGCCTTTTTTGCTTCACATATCAACTATTGTAAGCTTGTCTGGAGCACCACATTCAATAGAAATGAACAAAAAATCTTTACAATCCAAAAAAGAATTATACGATGCATCGGGAATCATGAACACTTAACACATAATGGCCTGCTTTTCGCAACCTATAAGGTCATTCCTGTCTTAACATTATACGATTTCCGGATTTTGCGCACAAACTTCTCTTTGTCTAATTCATTTCATGACTAATTGCCGCCGCTTCACTACAACGCCACGAACCAGTCGTATCTACATAAAACACAGAAAACTGGCACGTTTCTCGTTTCCGAAAAATTATAAGAACCAGTCATTGAAGCATAACCTCCCCTCACTGCTAAACAAGTATAAATTCGACGCTGAGCCCACAAGAAGCGACTTGCAGGAACAATTTCTAAACGCACAATAAAATCCTAAATGTCTGTCCAGCATTTGATCACGTTGTGTTTTTTTATCAAATACTGACGTCCATTGCGTAATTATGTACCCTACAACCGTCTTTTTGAACATGTAATATGTTTCAGTATATGATATACAGTCAGTTTTTGTAATGTAACACTAGCCGTGTTTTCCGTGTATATAATATTGCATATAATATTGTTTTTTCTTTTCTCATATTGCAATCATAGATTGGCACTGCTCTACCTTGTTACGGTCTCTTCGGCCTCGTCAAGCTGCCCCGAGCAGCTCTTTGCCCAAGAGCTCCAACCATATGCATATATGTGGTGAAATAAATGAATTGAATTGATGTATCCACGGCAAAGAAACTGTGCATGGTTGTGCGGTTTCTGAATTCAGATGAAAACAAGATTGCAACCGCCCTTCTTGACCTCGTAGAGCTGTCTGATGGAACGGCAGGAACGCTTCACGACATGGTACTGAAAAGGTTGGACAAGCAAGGCCTACCGGTCAACAACTGCCTCGGACTCTGCACCGATGGTGCAAATGTCAAGTGCGGCACACAGTTCTCTCTTCAGTCGTCTTAGTGTGGACAAAAAAGTCTCGATTCTTGTAAAATGCTCTTGCCACAGCCTGTACTTTGTGGCGTAGGTTGAGCACTTAGTGTGAGAAACCTACAGCTACTTTGCACGCAGCAGCTGCCGGCAAGATGCTTATAAGAGACTGTATGCCAGCATGTCAGTGGAAGATGAAAGTGGAAGCACGCACCCAAGATTCTGCCGCTTTCACAGATGGCTTGCTATTGCAGACTCTACAGAAAGAATTTTGGCGCCGTACCAGTCTCTCGAAGAGTTTTTTTGAGAAAGCAGAAGATCGCAGCTACAACGTGCGCATTTGCTATGCAGTGTTGGTTGTGGATGAACGCTTCCCGGACTGTGTTCTCAAAGCGTACAAGGTGATCGGTTGTGGAACGTCTTTTTAAACCCGCATTGGTGTATATCAAAAAGTTGCCGAGACTGAAGCATGAAGGTTAGTCTGATGTTTAGAAATGCTTTCGAATTATTTTGCTATGCAGCTAGTGAGTGCTATTGGCCTGTAACTGGTGGGACTAGTTGGTGGCTTGCCAGGTTTTAGGAAGGGTACTATGATTGCTTCTTTCCATGCATGGGGGATTTCTCCACTCATCCATATTTTATTGAAAGATTTTAGGAGAGCCTCTATGGCAGTCTCAGAGAAGTGAGCAAGCGTGGCATAAAGTATATTGTCTGGGCCTGGTGCTGTCTTTTTACCGGACGTTAGTTCTGTGTTTAGTTTCTGCATTGTAATAAGCTGATTGTAGTCTTCATGTATGCATGTTCTGAAGGGAAGTTTTTGTTTTTCTACTATTGTTTTGTGCTTTTTAAAGGTGTGTGTAGTTGGATGAGCTTGAAATTGTGGAAAAATGCTCACCCAATATGTTGGCCTTCTCTTCTAATGTTGTTTGAGTACCGGGTGTTGTTAGCATTGGAAATGTAAAAGGAGTAAAATTTCCAGTGAATTTCCGCACCTGTTCCCACATTTTTTTTTTATGTTATTGAGCTGTTTATGGAGGATATGTACTGGTGCCATGATGCCCTTTCTGCATTGCATCTAGTGTATCGTGCTTTGGCTCTAGCCCTTTTGAAGGTGAGCAAGTTCCCTGCAGTGGGATATCTGAGAAGGTTGCCCCAAGCCTTGTTTTGCTGCGTTTTAGCCAATGTGCATTCATTTTACCACCAAACTTTGTGTTTTTCTTGCAATTTCAGATGTTTGTGGAATTGCTTCTATTGCTGCAGATATTAAGCATGTCAAAAATTTTTCATGTATTTCTTCTATCGTAAGGGTTTCGGCATATTCTTTTTCCAGTGTGGCCTTCGTTCTGAAAAGTGCCCAATCGGCGAGGTGAATTTTCCATCTCCGTGGCTTCGTAGGGAGTATGAATGCAGCTGATGTTAGCTTTAAAACCGTAGGTAAGTGATCACTTCCCCGAGGGTCATCTAAAACATCCCAAATAAAATCATTAAAAACCGATGGAGATGCAAACGCTAAATCGAGGCTGGTCTTTTCCAGAGCTGCGGCAGCAGTATGTGGCTTTTCCTGTGTTCATTAAACATATGCTATTCGAAAGAACAAAATCCTCGATGAGCTGACCCCTGGAATCAGTATGCGCACTTCCCCAGAATGAGGAGTGTGCGTTAAAATTCCCAATTATCACATATGGCTCAGGCAACTGTTCCAGAAGTTCTTCTAGGTCATGCATGGTAATTGCGTTGTGTGGTGGTATGTACACAGAGCATATTGTTACTGTTTTATGGCTAAAGATATTTACTGCGACCGCTTCTAAGTTTGTCTTTAATGATACCTCTCTTGCAGGGACATCGCTTTGCGTAATGATAGCGACGCCTCCCGAGAGTCGGCTAGCTTGCACTCGGTCTTTCCGGAAAATATCATTTGAGGATGTTTGTGTGCTGTGGCCCAAGGTTCGTTTCCTGCAGGCACACAGCTATATGTGCCATTGTTTTGAGCATATCGGTTATGTCTGTGTAGTTTCTGTGTAGACTAGTTAGTTAGTTATATTGATTTTAATGGCGCAAAAGCAACTGAGGCTATGATGTGCCAAACACAAGGTTGGAGTTTTTGTTAAAGGTGAAGCTTTCTATACTTAGAGTTTGTTTAAAACGCTGGCTTCCTTGAGAAACCTAAAAATACAAGAGATGTCAACCAGTGCACGATCGCCTAAAAGTAACATGGGGTGTAATGGGAGTCTTTCCCTATAAAATGTTGTAAAATATTTCTTTCTTAGTTCTTCTAGTTTGACACATGAAATTAAAATGTGGTTCACTGTGAGTTCGGAACCACACATTTCACATAGAGGTTTGTTTTGTTTGCTTAGTAGAAAGCTGTGCGTGAGGTGGGTGTGTCCAATGCGGAGCCGACATAAAATAACTTCGGTAAAACGTTCTTGATGCCTACATGATTGCCATTCCCCTAGAATTGGCTTCACAGAATGTAGTTTGTTGTTTACGTGCTCTTGCCATGCAGCCTGCCACTTATTTTTGAGTTTACTGTAGATAAACTTTAAACAATCCCTGTGCGGTATGTTCACTTGCTTTATTTGGCCATTCCGGGCTTGTGCAGCGCATACATCTGCTTTCTCATTACCTACAATTCCAACATGGCTAGGAACCCAGCAGAATTTAATGTTATGATTTTGTTTTGTGATTTTAACTATGTTGTGTATGATGTTTCCTATTATAGCACACAGCTGTAGGTGCCATTGTTTAGAGCATATCGGTTATGTCTGTGTAGTTTCTATATAGACCTCTACAGTTCCATTGTATTAGATATGCCATTGTGATAAGCTGGGGATTAGGGAAATTTACTTATTTTCAGGAGCAGTGATTCGTGGTTTCGCTTTTTTCTGCAGGGAGTCTCGCCGCCGCTGCAGCGGTGGTGAACCAGGAGTTGAATCCATCGCCACTTTCGTGGCGCAGATGCCGCGATGTGTGAGTTTTAGATGTCGGCGGACTTTCGCTGACATCCATATCCTCCACGGTGGACGTGGAGGATGCTTCTTGGTTGCGATGGCCCGTGGCCTTCGCTTTCGTCTTTTTTGTTGGCACTGCTGAACCAGGCCCTGCTCCAGTGACAGAGTCTCTTGGACCAGCAGTTGCCTTCTTAGAGGGGTGGGGCGACAGGTCCAGTTCAGCAGAGCTGTTCTGGGTGTCTGTCGCCGAGGATGCCGCTGCTGAAAGTGGGGCCTGAGGGCCACCGGCGAGGATTGCGTGGTCTTCCCGCGAAATTTTCAGCCCTGTGAACTGTGCCATTGACTTCTGTGGTGGGGACTTTATTGTCGATACCAGGTCCTTCGGCCGACAGAAACCGAAGGCGGCGGCGGTCCCCGCGTCACCGCTTCGGAGTATGTCCCTTTCTGTTGGAAAGAGACATTTTTTTGCCTCAAGGTAGGACAGGTTTTCTGTGGTCTTCAAAGTTATAATTTGTTTTTCTGTTTTCCAGACTGGGCACGACCTGGAGTACGCGCCATGTGCGCCGTTGCAGTTGATGCATTTCGGTGTGCGTTCGCATCTTTCCTCTGTATGTGCGTCTTCTGCGCATGTGACACAAGTGGGTTTGCCCTGGCAAGCCAACATACTGTGTCCAAATCGCTGGCATTTGAAAAATCGTCTCGGATTCGGTATGTATGGGCGGACTTTACAATGGAGGTATGCGGCGTGGATGGAATCAGGCAGAGTTGTGCTATTGAAAGTTAGGACAATGTGTTTTGTCTTGATTTCAGCATTGTTTCTCCGGATGGTTATTCGTCGGGCTGCTATTACTCCTTGTTCGGCTAGTTCTTCCATTTCAGCATTGGTACTCTGCAGGAGTTCATATTCGGATATGACGCCCTTTGACTGGTTCAGGGTGCGGTGCGGGGTTACCTGTACGCTCATTTGACCAAGATTCTGTAATGACATCAGTTTGGTGCTCTGTTCTTTTGTGTTTATTTCTACAAGGAGATCTCCGGTTCGCTGCTTTTTTTGCTTTGTAGTTTCTGCCTACACAGCTCTTTAGTGTGTTGGCGATCACAAATGCAGACAAGTTTGCTACAGGTTCATCTGTATTTGAGTGAACCGTGAAGAACTTCGGAAACGTTTCTGGTTTCTGTGGCATCAATTTCTTCACATCAGTGCGATCCCTTTTTGGGGGCCGATCAGATTTTTTTGCAGATTTATCTATACGGCATGTACTGGCTAAGGGTTCCTGATACTCTGTCGCCTTTGATTCACCCTTATACACAGAGGAAGGTCCCGGGACTCCCCGCCTGGTAGACAGACGAGGAGCCCATCGGCCGAGGATTGACCACTTCCTCGACCGCCACCATTCGTGGTTTCATCCCTCCTCCTCTCAACCTATCGCCACGGTACGGATGACAGCTTCGGTATGGAGGCTAGGGGTCCGTGGTGGCGCCAAGCACCAACACCTCGTTACACAAGGTGCCCCTGCGGGGAGAGATTTAGAGCTTGGGGGCTGGCATAACAGCTTTTATATACGACTGAGCAAAAAAAATGTGCTGTTACTTTTGAAAAAACTGTACGTACAGCAGCAGATGGGCGCACGAGCAGTGCGGGGGAGGACGGAGAGTGGCTCAGGTATGCACAAGCAGCTCGAAGGCACTGTTGACGGCACAGTAGGCGAAAAACTCACGCGAGTAGCACGGGCAGCTCAAGGCTTCGGCAATCACGTACACAATGCCTACAATACACACGATCAGACACGAGCAACAAGAACGTGAATGAACTGGCGCCAATGTTGCCGACGTTATAAAATTTAACGACTATTTTAGCTAGCGTAAGCCACAAACTGTTTCAAGCAAAACTTCTGCAAACCTATAACTGGCATTTCTTTCTAAGCATCTATTTTTGATAATCAATCTGACAAAAATAACGATCATAATGGTGAACTGAAGTGCTAGTAAAAAACTTTCGCAGTATTATCTTTATTACAACCCAGTGGGTGCTAGTGACTCCCACCGAAAACTTTGGTTGCTGTATAACGCTAACCAACCGCGGTTCGCGTTAACCGTAGTTAACGTTGCTAACCGTGCTTACGACTAACCGTGGTTAACTGTATCCGCGTAACTACAGCATTAAACTCTTCCATAAACTCTTTCTGCCAGAGGCCATTCAAGATTACCTCCAATGTAACTCTGTCGAATGTTCTGGCGATATCGAGAGGCCATAAATAAATGTCTCTAGTGTCGGCGGGCCTCATAGGATCGTTGTGGCCACCTGGTAGATGTTCTGAGCGCATCCAAGGCAGGAACGCATGTTGCCGCAGGTTCAGACCCACCATACTTTGAAGGCTATTAGCCAGGGCTTTATGAATTATTAGTCTTATCAAAACAAGGGCAATGGTGACAGGCGGGACTCTGTAGGTTTCGTCGCCGTAGGTATCTTCGGAATAAATATTGTCCGTGCTTTCTGTAAGCAAGTAGGAAGATGTTTCCTCCTGATCAAAATGGTTAACAAAACTCGGAAGGACGGGAACGGGCACCTGAGCCCAGTCTTTAGGACTGAATTCGTCTGGTCCCGACGCCGAAATTTGCCTTGGCATGGCCTTTATAATAACCTTGGACATCAGTGGTAACAGTGAGTACTTTTCACAGCTATAAGTTTGGTACACCGGAATTAAATCATTAGAGGGAGCAGCCGGTGACGTGAAGTCCAAACTCCATGCATTAAGGAATGATGCGGGATCCTCAATGGCCACCTCCCATTTGTCATCCAGAATTTACCTTGCACACTTGCCTTGATTCTTGAGAAAGGCAATTTGCGTTCTCGCGTATTGAATGCGTCTTCACTTCCGAAGTCCTAAGCCTTCGTTCCCTGCTTGGGCTTCTTACTACAAAGTGCTAGGGTCCTGGACAGCATCATCGCAGTGGACGTGACCTCTGATGAAGTTGGTAATCATAATGTCCTCACTGATCCCTTACTGTTTCCCTATTTTCAAAAGGCTGCACAGAAATACTTTGGGCAAGCCTTGCCAACTAATTTGCCTAACTTGTTACGGCATTGTTTGCAAGTAATAGATTCATTACGAAACGGCTCTGCCTCCGTGAGTATGGGCGAAAACTTCGCCGACAAATTGGCGGTTACTACATCAGGCTGAGTTACAAGCACCCTATGACCAAACTATCCGTCAACGTCTTCATGGAAGGGCTGTTCAAAAACACGAGCATCAAGCACCTGTCACTCACGACAAAAGTTCTTGGCCGGGGCAGCCGGCACTGTGGCTCAGGTAACATGGATGTCGGCCTTACTAGATACCTACGGGGCAATACGTCGCTGACGTCATTGAAAATAACTGCTCCACTAAGTGGCCCGGAGATTGACGTCAGGACACTCTCCCTGGCCCTATCAGAGAACACGGTGCTGACTAGGTTAGATCTAGAGCTGTACAAGCTCAGGTCGGACTATGCGACCTCGATCAAGTGCCTTCTAAAAGAGCAGCAAGTCGCTGAAATACTTCAGCCTCGCCTGCCACTGTATCGATCGCAGCGGTGCAGTCAGCAACAAACTTCGAGATCCTGTGGACGTTCTGTCTCCTATGCAGTACTGCGCACAGTGCCGCAAAGCCCACTAAAAAGTAACCGATTGCGTGAGACCATGGATAATCACACTACTGACCGACGGTAAAGCCCTCCAGCAACTGACGTTCTCTATGTGGGGATTTTGTCTCTTGGAATGCCAAGGATTTCTACAAGCAGTGACGAGAAACAAGGCTCTAAAGCAGCTCACCATTAATTGTCCGCATTCTAACACCTTGAGGACATGCAGCGCACTCAGTGAAAGTGGCGCGCAGAAAAGGGTCCTGGCCAACGGCAAGAGCATCGCAATCTACCCAGAAGACACTCTGTCTAGGAGGGGCCGCTTTCAACCTGCGACTTTCAGCATGCTCCAAGCCGCTGTTACACAAGTGACCACGACCAGTGAAATCCAGCGACAAGTCTTTTTGTTTCTGTGCGTCACCGGTGAAACGGACCCCGCATCAAGGGGCATCATTCAGCTGATAGAAAGGGCGCGTTTTATCAAAGAGCTGACACTTATTTTTCAGCGCCAGTGATGCGACACTTTGTATAAAATTATCTTGTGTAAAGCAGTTAATGATATGGGCTCGGTCGAGCAGCACTCGAAGCCCATTCACGTGTCGCTTCCTTGGTCAGTTCCTCTTTCATTCGATCTACTCGTACATCTAAGCATAATAAATGTAAGTGGGGGTCCTGGTACCATTTTCCGCTCGCAATGGTAGAAAATTGCCGCACCAGAATTTTTTTGCTTCACTTTCGAAAGATTTAGCAATGCAGCTGGTGAGGGCTATTGGTCTGTAACTGCTAGGACTTGTTGGTGGTTTTCCGGGTTTGAGAAAAGGTATTATGACTGCTTTTTTCCATTCGTCAGATATATTTCCAGTTATCCAGATTTTATTAAAGAATTTTAACAGTGCCTCTACAGCAGCCTCGGAGAGATGGGCAAGCATAGCGTAATGCACGTTGTCTGGTCCTGGTGCTCTTTTTTCCAGAATATAATACCTTATTTAATTCTTCCAGTGTGACAGGCTGGTTGTAATCCTCATATATACCTTCTCCTATTGCTTTGTGTTTCTGAAGTGTGTTTGTGTAGTTGGATGAGCTTGAGATCTCAGCAAAATGCTCGCCCGGTATGTTGGCCTGTTCTTCTCAAGATGTTTGTGTCCCGGGTGCTGTCAAGACAGGAAGTGTGAAAGGGGTATGGTCACCAGTTTCTCGCTTCCCCAAAAACATGAATGTGCATTAAAATCTCCAACTACCAGGTATGGCTCTGGTAGCTGCTCTAAAAGATCCTCTAAGTCATGTAGTGTTAAATTAAAGTGCGGATCGATATATAGTGAGCACACTGTGATGGTTTTATGGGCAACCAGAGTGGCTGCGGCAGCTTCGAGTCTTGTTTTTAGTTTAAGCTCTCGAGCCGGGACACTGTTTTTCACTATGATGGCTACGCCTCCCGACAGCCGGCTCGCCTGTTCCCAATCGCTGCGGAAAACAGTGTAATTCTTAAGAAAGTTATTTTTTTGGGGACCTAAATTTGTTTCTTGTAGACATAAGGCGACAGGAGCGTGTGCTCCTAGTATGTCTTTTATGTCACTGTAATTGTTTAAAAGTCCTCTACAGTTCCATTGTATTATGAAAGCCATCTTAATTTTGTGTTTCTATAGGATGAAAAGGTAGATCAAGTTGTTGATGGCCCCGTGACTCGGGGCCTGTCTTTTTTTGATCGATCCAGAGAGCTCCGCCGACCGTCCGACGTGGACGGTGCGGGGCTGCCCGGGGCCGTGTCCATCGCCTCTGCGGAGGCGCTGGACGACCGTGCAGAAGGCGCGTTCACGTTCGAGTTTGACCTCGACCTGTGGGAAGAGGTCTTGAGGCCTGCCGACCCGGGCGTCTGCGCAGCCTGACTTGCAGTTGGCGGAGCAGCGTTAGCTGCTCTGCCTTGGGGCGCGGATGGCACCGCCACAGGCTCACTGCGTGTGACCTGGACGGGTGCCGAAGCCTGGTGTGGTGCGCCGCGCCCAAGCACCACATCGGCGACGTTTTGTTTTGTTGTGAAGGAGAATTGAGTTCGTGAGTGCAAAACGCCTTCTCGCTTCTTTAAATGAAATGTTTTCCCTTGTCTTTATGGTGATTATCTCCTTTTCTTTTTTCCAGGACGGACACGCCCTGGAGTACACTGCATGGTCTCGTTCACAGTTTGCGCAGTGCGGGGCTACGTCACATTGATCAGAATGATCCTTCGAGGCGCATTTCGCGCACGTTTTCCGGCCGCGGCAACTTTGTGAGCCGTGACCGAACCTTTGGCAGTTGAAACATCGGCGACGGTTGGGAATGTATGGTCTTACGTTAACTTTCAGATATCCTACTGCAACTGTGTCGGGCAGTGTGCTGGTGTTGAACGTCAGGATCATGTGTTTTGTGTCTATTTCCTTGTTATCCTTCCGAATCTTGATTCTGTGAATATCTATCACGTCCTGGTCACTCAGACCTTCGAGCATCTCCTTTTCAGTGATGTGGACAAAGTCATTTTCGGATATAACGCCTCGGACGGTGTTCAGAGATCGGTGTGACGTCACGGAGACAGGAATATTCCCAACAGATACAATGTTTACGAGTTTTGAGTGTTGGACGTTGTCACGCAGTTCGAGCAGTAAGTCACCGCTGGCCATTTTAGATACCTTGTAGCCAATGCCCAAGGCTTCTGCAAGCACTTTGATACTAAGAACGGGGACAGGATTCTTGCTTGCTTATGTTCTACTTGACTATGGATGACATGGTATTTAGGAAAACTCACTTTTCTTTTTTGGAAAAAAACATCTGCTTCGTTCCGCCCTCTCTTGAGAGAGCGATCAGGTTTGGAAAGTGGGGGAGTCATAAAAAATTCAAGTTTTTCAGTCATGATGCCAGCCACCCACCATGGAGCCCAACAAGGGGACGGGACAGGAACTTGAAAGCAAGTCCTGCCCACGCCAGCTGTACACCTTAACTATAACCTAATATGACTCAACTCAGGGTAGTTGGTCACACACAGTTAACCCTCGCCGCCAGGAAAAAGAGGAAAAAAACGAAGAAAAGGGGAGGAGACAGGAGAGTTGTAAGAAAGAGATAGGAAAGTGAAAGATAGAGGGGAGGATAGGAAAAGGCGACTGCCGATTTCCCCCGGTCGGGTCAGGCCGGAGGTGCCGTCTACAGGAAGCTGGGGCCGGGGCCAAAGTGGTGTGTTGCCTCCACCGAGGGTCCTTAAGGGTCCAAACGCTCGGCATTGGCTCAACCACCAGGATCCCCTTTTCCCCGGACACGGCGATGCCACGCACGGCTAAGCGCGGATGCTGGGGTCCATGGTGATGCATTGTTCACCATCATCCCCTGCGGGGATGTCCCTGCGGATGCTCGGGTTAACCCCGTGGTGTCGCCACTCACCAACGTCTGCATGCTGCAGACGCCCCCCTGTGGGGAGTGGAGAGATTGAATTTCTAGAGTGGAGAGCAGTAAGTAAACCTAGTGAGTCTGTGTAATTAATACTGTTTGTGAGTTTCTTCTTTACTATTTGCTGAGTGGCTACACAGATGGCGTAGCATTCGGCAGTGAAGATTGATGCACAATGCGGAAGCCTTGCTATTTGATTCCAATTCTCCTGTACCACTGCGCTTCCAACATAAACATCTGTTTTTGAGCCATCTGTATAAAAAGGTGTAAAAGTAATGTATTTCTCCTCGAGTGCCAAAAAATTCTTGTATTATATGCTGCTGTGGGGTTTCTTTCTTACGGAACATTGTAAGGCTGAAATCGCAGATTGAAGGAAAAAGGTACCATGGAGGTAATGGATCTAGTCTTGGAGCAATGCCAGGTAACGTCTCTAATGTGTCTAGTATGCCGAGGTTTTCGCACATCTCTTGTTTGTTTGTTTGTTGGGTTTTATGGCACATAGGCAACTGAGGCCATCATGCGCCAAGCTCGGGGTATGAGGGAATTGTCCTGTGCAGAATTTTATAGGAATATTAAAATAATTGCCGGTGTAGAGAGCCTATAACATTGGTATATGTTATCTAGTGACGACAGATGGAAAAAAAAATTTCGTAAATGGCTAATGATAAACGCATTAAGAAGGTCAGGTAGGCTCCACGGCCATCCTTGGCTGGGCAAGGACGTTGAGCCTCCCAACCAACCAGATAAAAACTTCAGTCCCTTTCTCAGGAATGAGAAGGTGGTTGAAGTACATCTTAAGGTAAAGTGAGGCAGTGGATAAAAATTTAGAGATTGTTGAGGAGACCTGCTTCTCTTAAAAAACCAAACACGCAAGCTGTGTTAACAATTGCATCTTCTCCCAACAATAACATCGGGTGCATAGGAATGTAGTAATTATAAAACTGTGTAAAATACTTTTTCCTTAGTTTTTCTAGTCTTGTACATGACAGTAAAATGTGATTTACTGTTAATTCCTCTCCGCACTTCTCACAAAGAGGTTTTGCTTGTTTTGTCAATAGATGAGTTGAGTTGAGTTTATTGGCGCATAAGCGACTAAGGCTATCATGCGCCAAGCTCCGGGTATAGAAAATTCTTCCAGATAGATGTTATACAAAAGTCTAAATGAACGGCGGTGTAAAGAGCCTAAGTTAATTCGTGCAACCTAGTAAAAATATGACAAAATTTTAGAAGAGACTTATGGTAAATGCTTTAAAAAGGGTTGGCAACCTCAGCAGGCATCCTTGGCTGTGCGAGGATCTCGAGGTCCCCAACCGATGTAATAGTGACCTCAGCCGTGTTCTCGCGACGGGAGGGTGGCTGAGGTGCATCAATAAATTGTAAACCACATGGTAGAAATTTAGAGTTTTTCTAATACATTGGCTTCTTTTAAAAAGTTAAAAACACTTGCAGTGATAGAAGCAGCATTTTACTTTTTGGAGCAGATTTTGGAGCAGTAAAAATGCCAGTTTGGAGCAGCCATTCTTGTTTTCGGAGCAGAAAAAAAATACGTTTGGAGCAACCATTGTTGTTTTTGGAGCAGATGGCGAATAAATTACGCCAGTATACCTCCCCTGTTGAAAGCATCACTGAAGCGACTGACAATTACAGCCATTTATTATGAAACACACTGTATATTTCACACAACAGTCAACACGAATGACAAGAAATGAACAATTAAGAATGTGACTAGTTACAGATGGTGTAGTAAAAGAAGTTAAATATTTAAAGGACCAGTTCTTGCAGCAGAAATAGATCAAAGCCAAAAAA
Organism: Amblyomma mixtum; assembly: GCF_055824585.1. Classification (NCBI taxonomy): domain Eukaryota; kingdom Metazoa; phylum Arthropoda; class Arachnida; order Ixodida; family Ixodidae; genus Amblyomma; species Amblyomma mixtum. The sequence goes on from NC_143012.1 coordinate 164,356,331, forward strand.
GGTGAGCAACACGATGTGAACTACAAGTAACCACAGTCACTAATGACACTTGTCACACAAGAAGTAGAAGTTCAGAATCAATCCGAGACTGAAGTAGTCAGTCACTCAACACGTTTCACAATAGTCTGCAGGTTACACTCTACGAGCCCGCACTTTTTCTTTTGAAGCTTCAAGCTTGCAAAGAGCACTCGCAAGCCTTTCCTGTCCTTTCTTAAGTAGTTCCTGGCCACTTTCAATGTCGTCAAAAGTTTTTGCCTTCATTCCTGTTGCAATCAATGATTCTGCATTGCAAAGCATCTTTTTTGCTGACTGAATCTCCATTTGCAGGTCCTGCTTTTGACATCCTTCTGTTGAATTTTGGCCATGGTCAAGTTTGCTTTTTTTGGCAGCTGGCTTACACTCAGCAGTCAGTCTTTCTTGGTAGCGTTTATATGACTGTTTCACAGCAGTGAGCATGTCACGTTTGACTGGAATGGTTCTTGTCATACCTTTTCGCAAATGACTGTATGGCACGCAATCCATTCACACTTTCAACAGACAGCTTGCTGCGCTCCTGTAGGATCCGGCGATTTTCACTAAAACCCCTCTCCACATCAGCATTGCCATGTGAAAGAGAAAGCAGGGCTTTTACAAGCTTTCCTACAAGAGGATATTTAATGCCACCATTTTTGTTCTGTAGGCTGAAGACGTTGCCATGTGCTGTCAAGTCGTTCACATGGATCAACGCACAGCGCTTCAGATGAAATCAGTGAAAATTCATCCATCAGGGCTGAGACTTCCTTGGGAGCAATCACCTCAGGAACTTGCTGGGCCAAGTTTCGAAATGCCACAGCTGAGCTTTCTTCTTGTGCGCTGCTTAGGTCAAGACACCTAAGATCTTTTAACACACCATTGTCAAAGGGCAACCTTGAAAGTAGGTAACCCGCAGACTTGATAAAGAAAGTACGTGCCCCCAGCCTAAACAATTTTTTTTCTTCTGCTGACTAGTTCGTGATGGAGCCCTCTGTGTCCACACCTATCTCAACAACTTCCTTCCAGTTTCCTGGACATTCAACGTCAAGAGATTTCAGCTCTTCCCCTGTCAGGTCACGGTACACATCACTCCGCACGAAACGGCTGAGAACTTTCTTGGTCAGCTGTACCATTTCTTCGTACAGAATGTGGAGTAGAGGTTCAGAGCGCTGGAAAAGTTTCAAGAATGCAACAAAAAGATCTGCGACATTCCTCAGAAAACTGCCTTTGGGAAGAGGTCTTTCCTGCTGAGACTTTGTCGGAGGCGCTTGTACATTGTGCCAGAAGAGTGAGCCGTTTGCTGCACGTCTAATAGCATGGACTTAAGTGCCGGATACTGCTCAATAAAGCGCTCAAGGGCAGGACCTAGTGTGAGCCAGCGTGAATTTACATGCCGAAAGAAGACACTTTCTGGCAGACCAAGACACTTTTGATGTGTTTTGAGCACAGCACTTTGGACAGCAGAGTTTTTCAGGTAGTAGTACACATCTAACAAAGTTGATTCCACTTCACTGCCAAACGCTTCAATTCCTTTTGCAAAACTGTTGTGAACTTTGTGCAAACTACACTCTCCTATGTCTAGCAGTGCAGGATTTACATCTTCCTTAAACTTTCTTTTCAACCTCTTCATAACGTTGGGGCCATCACTGTAGAAGCTCAACATATTCCTTTGAGGAAGGCCTTGGATGCCTTCCTTCACGTGTGCAAGTAAAACATCTGAGATTGCACTCCCTGAGTGAAATGAACACAAGTGCTCCACCACAACCTGCTTGCAAACTTCAGAAAAGTACCTAACTACAATGTCCAGCTGTCGGCACCGTTGTTCCGGAAGAGGAGTCTCGTCGATTTGGATGGTGTAGTACACACCCGCCTTGTTAAGTTCATCAACAACTGCTCTTTTAAAATATGGTCCAAGGCCATCCGACACTATATACGAGACTTTCTTTCTGCCACACTGAAATTCTTTTGCAACCTTTGAATCTGGAAACATCAGAGGGAAGAGCAAGGTTGCGGTGTCCCCCCATGAATATGGTATCCCAGAAACAGCCACACCAAGAACAAAGTAAGTCTCTGCCAATGTGACACGACCTGCTTCAGATACATCCGGTCTTGCGAGAAGGCATGATGTCAACAGAGCTTGAGCAGCAGCAGGCTTCTTCAAAACTCCCAGCTCATTCCTGTGTTGCTTGCAAGCTTCAACATGGTGTTTATTAGAAGCATGCCGTTTCACAGCATTTACGCCATGTTGTGAGCAATTTATAACTCTGTTGCAGATAATGCAAGTGGCCTCCTCCTCTTGTGGTCCTGCTCTGCACCACACAGCAATACAGTCACCATTGGCATACTGTTCGTTTAGCACCTGGGCCTTAAACTTGCTTTTCCGCCCTGAAATAAATAATGAAATTTTTTCAGACTACAGACAATTGACAACGGCTGGCTCGGATTGTAAAATACAAATAGATATACACATATAAGCTTACTTCATGTCAATCCAATACGCGCTAAAGACCTTTAAACTGATGTCTGAATCTGAAGTCACACTGTTTCGGCCGCCTGCTACTGGCGAACTACGCACTCCGTCAGCGTTTAATTGGCCTCGTTTGAAAGCCCGCGCTTTTATTTTTACTTTCTTTTAAGCAACCGCGAACAACACGCAACATGAAAAATTGTACAAAAATTATACGCAACGTGTGATTCTATTGCGATTTAAACCAAGTGACCAATGCGGTTGTTTTCGATCGGCTAAAATAAAGGCCCGCGCCTGGCACCTGAAGCGTGCTAACCCTAATGTCGTCGTGTAGTTCTCCGTGCCCACTGGTGTGAAAAAGTCTAGGTTTCTGCGTTATTTCGGTCAGGAACGGAAAAAGAGTCAGGGTGAAAAGCGTGCTCGTTATGCTGTCCATGCTGCCAACACCGCGTTGCCACAGTACGCGATAGACAGCAACAGCGAAGTACTGAGCCTTCGACGTCGCGCAACAACGTCGTGACCGAGGACGCTTCCGCGTGCACAGTGCCGACACCAAAATTCAAGATGGCTGTCCGGAAGAGGGTCGCGCTGCTCACTAGCTACTGTAGCGCTGCAGTGGTCGCGCCTTGTTTACATCACCTGGCCTAGCTGCGCTTAGCACGTTGTTGGAGCTGTGTGTTGGGCACCTTCATCGGCAGCAACATGCCGCTACCTTTCTCAAGACCGCTCTCGTTGGGAGACATAATGCGCCACATTGGCGCTGAAGACACCAGGATAAGGTGCTTGGTGGAAGGCGAAGAAGTGCTGGATGCCCGTCACATCATCTGCTGCGGTGTAAAAGCCTCCACTGCCGAATCGGTGACAATGCAAGGGCTTTGCGTCCAGACATCACACGTGCAGAAGGAGCCACACGAGCTGCAGTTCATTTACTGACTGGACGCCTCTATCAAGGTATGTGAGCTTGCCGTATTTTGCTTCTTCAAGCTGGCTCACAGGCAAGAACACTTCCTTTCTTGTCATGACTTTTATTGCATCAGATATTGTCAGAAGCATACAAGTGCCGTGGAAAACATGACATCTAACGACTACATGATGCAAGCATGCAATTTCATGAAAATAACATCACTTGGCAAGTTGTCTTGAAAAAGTTGCAATCCTCTAGCACTTCATGGTTGCAGCAAACTTGCTTGTCACTCAGCAAGGCACGCTTTGCTAATACAAGCCCTCAAGAGAAGAAACATGGACAGTAAAACAGTCCTTGCGCAAATTGTCCTTTTGTTATACCTCTGTCGCATGAACACTTTTGATCCTCATTGAACTCAACCTGCATTCAACTCAAACCAGATCGAGGTTGTCACACAGTAACTTTCAGTACAAACGAGCTCGAGTTTGCTTGGCTCGAAGCCTCTTCCTGTAGCGCTCTTAAGACTTCAAGCACATTTGAGAGGGTGTTGACACCTTCATCCTCATTTAGCTCTAAAAAATAAAAGCAAATTAATGTAATAAAACCTCAAATATTAGCATAGAAATGTATTAAAAGGCATAACAAAACATTGTTAGAACATTATGCTTCTTTATATTAAGGCATTTTTATAATCTCGACACGACCTAATGCACACAAAGGGAACTTCTCAATGGCCATTCAAAATGCCCGTGTAGAACAGGAGGCTTCAATCCTTATTGAAAACCTCAGTGAACGTTGTGTTCAGTGAGGATTGAAAGTGGTCGTGTGACACATAACATATGCAGTTATGAAGTAGAGATTACTAGTGTTGCTCCAATGCAGAGGTAATATCCTACGCTACCAACTACTCTGTCTCATGACCTATTTAAGCATGTTTTAATGCGCTCCATTTGGTCAAATACACTTTTTCATATTTAGTTTCCTGAATGCAGCCATATTATCACTGATCTATGACAGCAGCCTCTGAACAGGTGCACCTTATTGTGCACTAGTGCCATGACACAGAAGCATGTGTGCTCTATTTGTAAATAGTGGAAAAGTCAGCAGTCATACTGTCACAAAATGCTAACACGTTCCAGTAGAGGACTACTTCATTCTGACGTGGCTTAGTGTCCTGAATAATGGTCAGATTTATAATGGAATCAACTACATTTCTCAATTTTAATCTTTTCAGGTGAAGCTGCATATAGGGCTCTTTCATATTACCTATGGTAGCGTTGAAAACTTTTTTTTTTTAGCACCATGGGACCTAGTCGGTACTAAAAGTGTGATGATGCATTGATGCTCTGTAATGACAGACTGTTTGCGAACTAGCCATAGCACAAAACAGTCAAAGTCCCCCTAAACATTGTTTTTTTTTTTAAATCCACAAACCATTTCTTAGCAGATTTCAAACCAGCATTGAAAGTTAGCATAGCAAGTGGTGGTGTTATATTCAGAACGGCTTTTTCAATTAATAGCAATTACTTTTTTGCCAACAGGGTTGGCATCCAAAACCTGGAGACCTTGACAAGCACAGACCTGAAGCAAGCCTGGGGCAAGCTTAAGGCGATTCCCATGTACCAGGCATGGGAGTTGCAAGAACTGTGCCATGTACAGGCTGTCCCAAGACTGTGCCTTTCAAAGGAACAACAAGACGGCATAAGGCGCAGACTAATAGTAGGCCTGCCATAGAGTGCATTGGCACTACACTTCAATGGCAGACAAGAGGAGAGAGATCGAAGTTCATTTGATGCAACTCTCCAGGAGCAGGCTTTACTGACTCACATGATGGAGCAAAGTATGAGCCCGTATACAGAAATGCTGTTCCATGATCTAGCATTCAGCAGTGCATTGCAGTTTAAAACTTATAAGTTTGCTGAGGAACAACTAACAGAGCCTGAAAGGCAATTTTATCATAAACATGTGGTGGTGTCACATCACGAAGCACTACAGATTAGTGCCCAAACCTGGTGCAAAACTAACACAAAGTGGCACCGAGAACGGAAAATAAGGATTACTGGCAGCAAGTGCCACTCTTACTTTACATTCATTCCCAAGGACAACAACACCTGGGAGATGAAAGTTGCCAGAATGAGGAGTGAGAGCTTCCGGGGCAATAATGCCACCAAGTATGGCAAAGCCTCGGAATCAAAAGCCGTTGAGGCCTAATCGTGCTCATCAAGCAGCACTGCTGAAAGAATGGGCTTCATTGTGCATCCAAGTGTGCCATGGCTTGGCTACAGCCCAGATGGCATTATATTCAAGAAGGGAAAACCAGCCATCTTACTTGAGATTAAAAGCCCCGTTCTTGGCAAGACAAGGAAAGCTGCCGAGCTAGCTGAAGAGAAAAAGCTACCATATATAAAGAAGGAAAATGAGAACTTCGTTTTGAACTGCAGACATAGCTATTATTCTCAAGTGCAACTGGGAATGGTGTTTTCACAAGTGGAACCATTGACAATTACTGTGCACTGCTGTGATGAGCACATCGACAGGCTTGTGCGGAAGCTCCAATTTGTATATTTTAAGTGTTTATTACCCAGGCTGGCAGGATCAGCCCAGACGAGTGTTGCATAAAGTTCATATGCATGCATTGAAGAAGCGTAGCTTGTTGGGCCAGTTGGTGCATGGTAAGTAGAAAACCAGCGAAAAGGACGCATTCACAAGGGGGAGAAGTACACAGGACAGCACTGGAAAAGTGCTGTCCTGTGTACTTCTCCTCCTTGTGAATCCTCCAGAGTCAGGCAGAATGATGTCCATCATGAACAGCTTCATGAGCAATAAGTTGGACTGCATCTGTGTACAGGCTACAAGCTCGCCAAATCCGTGAAAAAATGCACCATCACGCAACGCAAGATCCAGAGTGCTGCGCGTCTGCTGCTGCCCGGTGAGCTGGGTCGGCACGCCATCTGCGAGGCAACAAAGGCCGTCAGCAAGTACATGTCCTCCACAAAGCCGAGTCCGTTGAAGCGGTCCTCGAAGCCTCCTCGCTGCACTCCCTTTCCCCGGGAACTCTAGCAGAGAGAAGAAAGCGCAGAATGAGTTTCACCGGTTCTGAACCGGTTTCACCCGTTTGAACACAAGCACGGCTCTGTCCTCAGCACGCGAATGGAGATCACTGCACTTTTTTTATCTCCATGCTGTTCTTTATCCGATGGTGGCACCGCATTGCAGCTGTGGCAGCGATAAACCATTGCATGTGCGCTTCAGAAGTCTCTTTGTGCTTGGCGGCCGGCGTGCGCGGCCGCTCGTTGGAATTGCAGCGGCGTGGAGCGGAAGTGGTGGAAGTTTTGCAGGCTTGCTTGAACTTGCAAGCAAGCGATCCGGTTTCGGTGTCCCACGTCTTCAGGTAAGCGATGATTATTATAACACGTTGCAGGAACTACCGTTTGTGCTCAACAGTATATTAATACTTAAGACATAGAGAGGGAATTGAATTCTGAACCACAATAGCAACGCCACCGGACGAGTGAGCACAGCCTTGCCTGTCCTTCCTGTATACTACATATTTTTTGAGAAAGTTTATATGTGTTGGGTTTAAGTGCGTCTCCTGTAGGAAAAGTAAGTATGGTAGATATTGCAGAAGTATTTCATATATGTCGTCCAGGTTCTCAAGTAGCCCTCAGCAGTTCAAGGGGATAATGCTCTTGACAGCCATAGTTCTTAGTGAGGAAGCGAAGATTAGTCGGGGTTATTAAGATATTGCTGCCTTTATCAGGCAGCTTGACTGGCAGATGTGTTTTTGGTTTAAGGCGATCTTAGAAACTCTGCCTCTCTGGGGAACTCCCTCAGCATCTCCGATGCTAAGAACCACCGGTGTCACCTCGACTGCTTACGCTGCAGACGTGGGAGCAGACGTGGATTTGTCAAGAGGGAGAGACTCCCTCACATTTGTCTGTGTTTTCCCAGAGGCCTGCGAAATGTTGACCTCTGGGACATGGAACATTGGTGCAGCTGAAGCGCACTGGTTTGATGTCCCGACGACAGAAGGTAAGACCTTTCATATGCCAAGCTTCTTTCTTTCTTATCATTTTTTGTAAATGCTTAAAGTCAGCCTAGTAATTGAGAGGAAAAAAAAAATTCTGCTTCTCTCTTTAGAAAAAATGGCAAAATGTCTTGCCTGATGTTAGTTATATGGGGTTTTATGGTGCATAAGCAACTATGGCTATCATGCGCCAAATGTCTTGCCTGAGGGTGTTAAATATATATAGTCCTACAATGTTCAACCGCATCATTAATAGCTGGCAGTAGATTTCAATATATATAGTGGAACAGGCAATGATAATTTTTATGATAACAAAACTCCCACAAGCAGGAAGGCTTGAAAGACAAATAGTTTTAAATTATGTGCTCTACTTGTGAGCAAGCGCAGCCACAAAATCATTTATATATAAGTCAGCGAAAAATTAGTTGCCTTCAAACTTGGACCATGAGTTCTAGTCATTACTTCAACATAAAGATCGTGAATTAAATATTGTTTCTTCTTTTATATACCCAGCTAACATCCAGAGCACTTACAAAGGGTAATAGCGAGCGGGCACTCAGCAGCTAGCGTTTGGGGATGTGTAATGATTCCCTAAGTTCTGAATGGCCCATTTCCGGAAGGTGATTACGTCTTTCAGCAACACCGGTCCCTGATTCACACAGCGTGCTTTGTGAAGGATCTCCTTGAGGAGCGTGTCATGACCCTGCTGGACTGGCCACCACAACCTTCACATCTCAACATAATTGAGAACGTATGGGGCTTGATGAAGGTCTTGCTGGCACGCCAGTCTATCTATGGACTCTCAGCAGACCGCCTCTGGAATGCTATCGTCACGGAATGGGAGCTTTTGAAGCAAGCCACTGCATTTTGTGCACCTTTGTACACTTACCTGCTGTCCAGAATCAGGGACGTTATCGACGCAAACAGCGACATGACGAGGTATTAAGACAATGATTTATCAATATCGTTTGTATTCATTTGTTAAGGTTTTTTTTTCCATCAGCCACATGAGCGCTCCTTAGCGATGCTTCAAGTTTGTTTGTGTTGCAATTTCATGCACATTCTTGTTCCAAATAAATTGACTACTGTGCCTGAGTGTGGGTGCCCGAAACAATGCTTCAACCTCTTTTTTTTCCCTCGCAACTCTCTCGAAAGAGGCGTGGAAGGGAGCATGGCATTCAGTTGCGACTGCCATTCACCAGCCGCGGTCATGGTGCCAGCCACCCACCATGGAGTCCAACAAGGGGACGCGACAGGAACTTGCGAGCAAGTCCTGCCCACGCCAGCTGTACACCTTAACTATAACCTAATATGACTCAACTCAGGGTAGTTGGTCACACACACACGGTTAACCCTCGCCGCTAGGAAAAAACGAAGAAGGAGAGGAGGATACAGGAAAGTTGTAAGAAAGGAAATAGGAAAGTGAAAGATAGAGGGGAGGACAGGAAAAGGCGACTGCCGATTTCCCCCGGTCGGGTCAGGCCGGAGGTGCCGTCTACAGGAAGCTGGGGCCAAAGTGGTGTGTTGCCTCCGCCGAGGGGCCTTGAGGGTCCAAACGCTCGGCATCGGCTCAACCACCAGGATCCCCTTTTCCCCGGACACGGCGATGCCACGCACGGCTAAGCCCGGATGCTCGGGTACGCAGTGACGCATTGCTCACCATCATCCCCCTGCGGGGATTTCCCCGCGGATGCTCGGGAAACCCCGTGGTGTCGCCACTCACCAACGTCTGCGCCCCCCTGCGGGGAGTTTGTGTGTTGTGTTGTGTTGGGTTTAATGGCACATAGGCATCTAAGGCCATCATGCGCCAAACACAAGGTAATAGGGAAAGTTTTCTGTGTGATTTAATAAAAATGTGGTGTAAAGGGCCAAAAAATTTTAACTACCTAGTAATAACAGACAAAGCGAGATTTGAGAATGGCTAATGGTAAAAGCTTTAAAAAAAACAGGTCAGGCAACCTCAGCGGCCATCCTTGGCTGGTCAAGGATGTCGAGGATCCCAACCAAACAATTAAAAGCCTCAGCCTTCTTCTCAGGAATGAGAAAGCGGCTGAGGCGTATCATGTAATAAAGCGAGCCAGTGGTTCAATGTTTACAGTTTTTCGAGCAAGCCTGCTGCTTTTAAGAAGTTAAAAATAGAAGGTATGTTAACAATGGCATTATCATGTAAGAGCAGTGTTGGTTGCAAAGGAATGCATTCTTTATAAAATTGACTGAAGTACTTTTTTCTTAGTTTTTCATGTTTAACACAGGAGATTAAAATATGGTTAACCGTAAGTTCGTCTCCGCATTCTTCGCAAACAGGTTTGTCTTGTTTGGTTAATAGGAAGTTGTGCGTAAGGTGCGTGTGGCCTATTCGGAGACGGCATAAGATTATTTCTTTGAAACGTTCCTGGTGCACACATGATTTAAATTCACGTAAGACAGGTTTTACCAAGTGCAATTTATTATTTACTTCACTGTTCCAAGCCAACTGCCATTTCCTCTTTAGTTTCCTTTCTACTAATTTCATGCAATCATTAAAAGGTATATCTATTTTTTTTATTTCCATGCCGCGAGCTTTAGTAGCACACAAATCTGCTCTCTCATTGCCTTTTATTTCTACATGACTCGGGACCCAGCAAAGTTTTATGTTTTGTCCTCGTGCTGTGGCTGTTACTATGTTGTGTATGATGTCACCAATTATAGGAGCGATTGCGTTTCGAGAGTGGAGAGCTGTAAGTACGCTTAAGCAGTCTGTATAAATAATACTGTTTGGGAGGTACTCGTTAACTATATTTTCTATGGCCACACAGACTGCGTAACTTTCTGCAGTGAAGATGGATGCACTCTGTGGAAGTCGTACTGTTTTCTCTGAATTCCCTCGTACCACTGCGCTTACTACGTAAACATCCGTTTTTGATCCATCAGTGTAGAAATCTGTAAAACTACGGTATTTTTCTTCGAGAGCAAGGAATTCTTGTATTATATGTTGTTGTGAGGTTTGCTTTTTACGAAACTGTGTAAGGGTGAGATCACAGATTTCAGGAAAATTGTACCATGGAGGCAGCGGATCTCGTCTTCGAGCAATAGCAGGTAATGTGTCTAGTACACTGAGGTTTTGGCACAACTCTTCAAAACGCAGGAGGAGTGGCCTTATAGCTTGCGGTTTGTTGTTAAATAGTGTTCTTGATGGGCAATTTGTGGCTATGGGGTAACAAAGATGTTTGGGCAGCGAGCGGATTTTTAAAATGTATGAGCATGTGAGCATGGTTCTTCGGTCTGTAAGTGATGGTTCGTTGGTTTCTACATAAAGACTGTTTGTGGGTGATGTCCTGTAGGCACCAGTAGAAAGACGCAGACCTAAGTTATGTACTGGATCCAGTCGTTTAAGGTATGATGGTCTCGCTGACCCATATACTATACATCCATAATCAAGGATAGAACGTACTACAGAGCGGTAAATTTTTAAAAGGCATGTCCTGTCGGCCCCCCAATGTTTTCGTGACAATACTTTAAGTATGTTAAGGGATCGGGAGGCTTTCTTTTTCAGTGCATTTATATGAGGCAGGAAAGTTAGTTTTTTGTCAAAGGTTACGCCTAGGAATTTGTGTTCACATTTTACGGGTAGGTGTGTATTGTTCAGGTGTATGAGTGGGTCGGCATGTAGGCCTCGTTTGAGAGAGAACATTATGGCCACTGTTTTCTGAGTAGAGAACTGGAATCCATTCCTGTCTGCCCATGCTGCTAGTTTATTTATTGTCAGTTGTACTTGTCTCTCGCAAGTTGATATATTGGTTGATGTACAGGCGATCTGGAGGTCGTCAACATAAACTGAGTACATAACTGATGTTGGGATTATTTGGGCTAACGAATTCATTTTTACGACAAAGAGTGTGGTGCTTAAAATGCACCCCTGTGGTACTCCATTTTCCTGAACAAACTTCTTTGAGGTGGTTGACCCAAGGCGTACGTGAAAGGAACGATTAGATAGGAAGTCTTTTATGCAGTTCAACATCCGTCCCCGGATGCCAAGCTCTGCTAAATCGCGGAGGATACCGAACCTCCAAGTGGTGTCGTATGCCTTTTCGAGGCCGAAGAAGACAGCGAGACAGTGTTGTTTGTGTATGAAAGCCTCTCGAACAGTATTTTCAAGGCGAACTAAGTGGTCTGTTGTGGAGTGTCCTTTTTTAAAACCACATTGATGGCTATCTAGAAGTTCACAGGATTGAAGGACAAAAGTTAACCGTCTATTCAGGACACTTTCGAAGGATTTGGCGAGGCAACTGGTAAGGGCTATGGGTCTATAACTGCTAGGAGAGGTTGGTGGTTTCCCGGGTTTAAGAAACGGTACAATAATAGCTTCTTTCCAGGCTTTCGGTATTTTCCCTGACACCCAAACTTTGTTAAAAAAACTTAAAAGTGCTTCTACGGAAGGTTCAGAAAGATGGGCTAGCATTTGGTAATGTATTTGGTCTGGGCCGGGCGCAGTATGTTTACCGTCAGAAATTACTGTTTTGATCTCTTGTATTGTAATTAAATTATTGTAGGGTTCATTTGTACCACAACCTGTCGGCAGTCTTTGCTTCTCCGCTGTGTTTTTGTGTTTTAGAAAAGCTGCTGTGTAGTGGGATGAGCTGGAAATGGTAGAAAAATAGTCACCTAAAATATCTGCTTGTTCTTCTAAACTCGTCTGTACACCGGGAGCTGTCAGAAGGGGGATTGTAAATGGAGAGTAGTTGCCATTTATCTTTCTGACCTTCTCCCACATTTGTTTTGATGTGGTCGAGCTGTTTATCGATGAAACATAATTTTTCCAAGAGGACTTTTCGGCACTACGACGAATATATCGAGCTTTCGCTCTTGACTTTTTAAATTTTATAAAATTCTCCTGTGTAGGGTATCTACGAAAAGTTCCCCAGGCTTTGTTTTGTCCCTTTTTGGCTTCTTTACACTCTTTTGTGTACCAGTATTTGTGATTTCAGTTCACTATGCCAGAGGACTGAGGAATAGCTTGGCGTGCAGCGACAATAATACAGTTTGTGAAAAATTCGTTAAGTTCGTCTACACTCAGGTCGTCAAAAACTATTTTGTCTAGGCTGGCTTTTTCACGGAACAGTGCCCAGTTGGCTAGGTGCAGTTTCCACCGTTGCGGTTTAGTTGGGATTATTTCGGGTGAATTGGCTGAGCTAATTAGTATGGGTAGATGATCGCTTCCATATGGGTTATCTAAGACATCCCAATTAAAATCTGTAAAAATAGAGGACGAACTAAAAGATAAATCTATACAACTCATTTTTCCTGAGCTAGGAGAACAATAGGTTGGCTTGCCAGTATTTAGGAGACAAATGTTATTGCAGAGTATAAAATCTTCAATCAACTGACCTCTAGTGTCGGTTTTCTCACTGCCCCAAAAGCAGGAGTGGGCGTTAAAATCTCCTATCATCAAAAATGGTTCTGGTAATTGTCCTAAAAGGTCTTCTAAGTCATGGGTTGTTATTTTAAGATGGGGGTCAATGTATACGCAGCACACTGTAATTGTTTTAAATGTGTGTAGGATGACTGCCACGGCTTCTAATCTGGTTTTAAGCTTGTGTTCTCGGGCTGCAATACCATTTTTAACTATGATGGCTACGCCACCCGAAAGCCGGCTCGCCTGCTCTCGGTCACGGCGGAAGAAGTTATAGTGTTTCAAAATGTTTTCGTGTTTGGGGCCTAAATTTGTCTCTTGTAAACACAAGGCGACAGGTGAGTGTGTGGGTAATATATCTTTTATGTCGTTTAGGTTATGTAAGAGTCCCCTACAGTTCCAGTGTATGAATGCCATGTTGTAGATAGTGGAGAACTAGGTTAGGTTTTCGGGCACCCTGATACGGGGCTTCTCTTTTTTTTGGCGGTCTACGGAGCCCCGCCGTCCTTGCGACGTCGTCGGCACCGGGCTGCCTGGACTTGTGTCCATCGTATCCTCCGATACGCTGGACGATCGTGCGAGACGCACGGTTATTTTCGTGTTTGGCCTCTCCGGGGGGGGAGGGGCCTTGGGGCCCGCTGACTTGGAAGTCCGCGTGGCCTGTTTCGTGGGTGGTGGCGCAGCGCTAGCTGCAACCACCAGGGGCACAGGTGGCCCTGCTCCAGGCTCACTGTGTGAGGCCTGGCTAGGTGCCGGAGGCCGTTGTGATGCTGTGCCCTGTTGCACCACAATGGAGAAGGTGGGTTTGTGCATAGATGATGTGACTCGTTTTCGAGCTTCCCTGAAGGTTATGTTTTCTTTCACCTTGACTGTCACAATTTCCTTTTCTTGTTTCCAAACTGGGCATGCACGTGAGTACGCAGGATGGCTGCCCTCACAATTTACACACAGGTGTGGTACAATTTCACATTTCTCTGAGTCGTGTTCATGGGAAGCACATTTCGCGCATGTTAGTTGGCCCCGGCAGCTCTGAGAGCTGTGGCCGTACCTTTGGCACTTGAAGCAGCGTCGCGGATTTGGAATATACTGTCTGAGTTGGTGTTTCATATAGCCTATTTCTACGGAGTCTGGGAGGATGCTCGATGCGAAAGTAAGAACAATGTGCCTTGTGGGTATTTCCTTATTGTCTCGTCTCATTTTTATCCTGTATACATTAGTGACGTTTTGTTCCTTTAAGCCTTCCACAAGTTCTTCGTCAGTTACATATTTGAGGTCATTGTACGAGATAACTCCCCGAACAGTGTTCAACGACCGCTGTGGGCTGATTGTGATCGGGATTTCTCCAAAGGTTTTCACTTCAGGCAGTTTTTCTTGTTGATGGTTGTACAAAATTTCTGAGAGTAGGTCGCCATTTGCTAGCTTTTTGATTTTATATCCTTCTCCAATGGCATCTGTCAAGGTCTTGGTAACAGTAAATGGAGATACGAGTCGAGCAGTCTTTTCTTCATCTTCGCTGTGAACAACATGAAAACGTGGGAATGTGGTTGCATTCTTTGTGAAAAACTTCGATGTCTCGGTGCGCCCTCTTTTCCGAGGGAGATCAGTGTTGAAAAAATGGGAAGCCATAAAAAATGTTTGGTGTTCGGCAACAGTGCCAGCCACCCACCATGGAGTCCAACAAGGGGACGGGACAGGAACTTGAAAAACAAGCCCTGCCCACGCCAGCTGTACACCACTACTATAACCCAATATGGCGAGACACAGGTTTGTCAGCCACACAAGGTTAACCCTCGCCGCCAGGAAATAGGAAAAGACCAAGAAGGGAGGAGGATACAGGAAAGTTGCAAGAAAGAAGACAGGAAAGTGAAAGATGGAGGGGAGGATAGGAAAAGGCGACTGCCGATTTCCTCCGGTCGGGTCAGGCCGGAGGTGCCGTCTACAGGAAGCTGGGGCCAAAGTGGTGTGTTGCCTCCGCCGAGGGGCCTTAAGGGTCCAAACGCTCGGCATCGGCTCAACCACCAGGATCCCCTTTTCCCCGGACACGGCGATGCCACGCACGGCTAAGCGCGGATGCTCGGGTCCGTGGTGACGCATTGTTCACCATCATCCCCCTGCGGGGATGTCCCTGCGGATGCTCGGGTTAACCCCGTGGTGTCGCCACTCACCAACGTCTGCATGCTGCAGACGCCTCCCTGCGGGGATAGTCAGTTAGTTATATGGGGTTTTATGGCGCATAAGCAACTATGGCTATCATACGCCAAACACAAGGTTGGATGATGTTATGTCAAGTGTACAGAGGTTACATTATAATAGATTTAAAACATTGGCTTTCTTCAGAAACTTACAAACAAGTGAAAACTCGACAAGTTTTTGCTCGCCTAAAAGCAATGCGGGATGAAATCGAATGTGTTCATTGTAAAATACCGTAAAAAATTTTTTGCCAAGTTCTTCGAGATGCGAACAAGAAATTAAAATGTGATTTACTGTGAGCTCCTCACTACACATTTCACACACAGGTTTGTCTTTTTTTGTTAATAAGAAGTTATGGGTGATGTGTGTGTGACCTATGCGTAAACGACATAAAATTACTTCCATAAAACGCTCTTTAGAGCGGCATGATTTCCATTCTTTTAAAATGGGCTTTATGGTATGCAGCTTGTTGTGTCCTTCATTTTCCCAAGAAGATTGCCACTTGGCTCTTAGTCTGCTATGCACTAACTTCATGTAATCCCTAGGAGGCAAATTCACATGTTTTATTTCCATCGTTCTGGTTTGTGCAGCACACATGTCGGCTCTCTCATTATCTCTAATGCCAATGTGGCTGGAAACCCAGCAGAATTTTATAACATGTTTTTGTGTTGTGACTTTTACTATATTGTGTATGATGCTTCCAATCAGTGGCTCCGTGGCATTTTTGGAGTTTAATGCTGTAAGGACGCTCAGTGAATCTGTATAAATGATGCTGTTTTTGATGTTTTCATTTGTTATTTTCTGTACCGCAACACTAATAGCATAACACTCCGCGGTGAAAACTGTAGCACATGAGGGCAGTCGTACTGCATTTTCATTTTTTCCTTGTATTACTGCGCTTCCTACATGAGCATGACTTTTTGACCCGTCAGTATAAAATGCAGTGTAATTTCTGTATTTTTCTTGTAGTGCTAGATATTCTTGTATTATATGGTCGTGTGGCGTACAGGTTTTCCTGAGGGGTGTTAGTTTGACGTCACACACTGCGGGAAAAGAGTACCACGGTGGTAGCGCTTCGTGTCTTGGGGCAATATTTTTAATTTCGTTTAGTATGTTCAGAGCTTGGCATTTTTCTTCGAAGCGCAAGAGCAACGGCTTAATCGCGTGAGGCTTGTTATTGAAGAGTATTCGGGATGGGCATTTCGTCACAATTGGGTAACAGAGATGTTTGGGCTGAGAAAGGATTTTGAGGATGTATGTACAAGTTAGTGCAGTTCTTCGATCTTCTAAGGAAGGTTCATTCGTTTCCACATACAGACTTGCTATTGTTGAAGTTCTGTAAGCACCGGAAGACAACCTTAGACCAACATTGTGGATAGGATCCAGTCGTTTTATGTAGGATGGTCTTGCTGAGCCATATACTATGGACCCATAGTCTAACTTAGAGCGAACCAGAGAACGATATATATGTAACAGGCATGCCCTATCAGACCCCCAGCGTTTTCTTGACAGTGGTTTCAGTATATTGAGGGCCTGGGAACCTTTTTTCTTTAAGCTATTTATATGTGGCAAGAAAGTGAGCTTTTTATCAAAAGTTACTCCTAGAAATTTATGCTCTTGTTTGACAGGTAACGGGGTCTGGTTTAGATATAGTGTGGGGTCGGCCTGTAGGCCTCGTCTCAAAGAGAACAAAACCGCTAGTTTTCTGAGGAGAAAATCTAAATCCGTTTCTATCTGCCCAGGTAGCCACTTTATTTATTGTTATCTGTATCTGTCGCTCACAAGTAGGTATGCTGGAAGACGTGCATGCTATTTGGAGGTCATCTACGTAAACTGAGTACATTATGGATTTTGGGATTACTTTTCAGATGGAGTTCATTTTGATGATGAATAAGGTCGTGCTGAGGATGCACCCCTGGGGTACGCCAGTTTCTTGTATAAAAGTGTTGGAGAAGGTTGCGCCTAGGCGGACTCGGAACGTGCTGTTGGTTAGGAAGTCGTTGAAACAGCTCAGCATCCTGCCGCGGATACCTAGTCCGCTAGGTCACGGAGGATACCGAACCTTCACGTGGTATCATAAGCCTTCTCCAGATCGAAGAAGACCCCGATACAGTGTTGCTTGTGGATGAACGCTTCCCGGACTGTGTTCTCAAAGCGAACAAGGTAATCGGTTGTGGAACATGTCTTTTTAAATCCGCATTGGTGTATATCTAAAAGTTGCCGGGACTGAAGTATGAAGGTTAGTCTGATGTTTAGAATGCTTTCGAATGAGTTTGCTATACAGCTAGTGAGTGCTATTGGCCTGTAACTGGTGGGACTAGTTGGTGGTTTGCCAGGTTTTAGAAAGGGTACTATGATTGCTTCTCTCCATGCTTGGGGGATTTCTCCACTCATCCATATTTTATTGAAAAATTTTAGGAGAGCCTCTATGGCAGTCTCAGAGAGGTGAGCAAGCATGGCATAATGTATATTGTCTGGGCCTGGTGCTGTCTTTTTACCGGATGTTAGTACTGCGTTTAGTTCCTGCATTGTAATAAGCTGATTGTAGTCTTCATGTATGCATGTTCTGAAGGGAAGTTTTTGTTTTTCTACTATTGTTTTGTGCTTTTGAAAGGAGTGTGTGTAGTTGGATGAGCTTGAAACTGTAGAAAAATGCTCACCCAATATGTTGGCCTGCTCTTCTAATGTTGTTTGAGTACCGGGTGTTGTTAGCATTGGAAATGTGAAAGGAGTAAAATTTCCAGTGAATTTCTGCACCTGCTCCCACATTTTTTTTTATATTATTGAGCTGTTTATCGAGGATATGTACTGTTGCCATGATGCCCTTTCTGCGTTGCGTCTGATGTATCGTGCTTTTGCTCTTGCTTTTTTAAAGTTTATGAGATTCTCATGTGTTGGATATCTCCGAAAAATGCCCCAGGCTTTGTTTTGTTTCTTTTTTGCACCTTTACATTCTTTTGTGTGCCAGTATTTGTGATTTTGTTTTACTATTCCAGAGGATTGAGGAATAGCTAAATGTGCGGCAGCTAAGATACAATTTGTGAACTTTTCATTGATCTCATTGATGTCAGTATTTTCTAAAACTATTTTCTCTAATGTGGCTTTTGCACTAAAAAGTTGCAAGTCAGCTAAATGTAGCTTCCAACATCGTGGTTTTGTGGGAACGACTGTTGGCGATGATGAGAGACTTATTACAACAGGGAGATGATCACTTCCATATGGATTGTCTAAAACACTCCAGTTAAAATCGTTAAAAACAGACGGTGAAGTGAAAGACAAATCTAAAACACTCATTTTCCCCGAGGTTGGGGAGCAGTATGTGGGTTTATTAGAGTTGAGTAAACAGACGTCATTGAAAAAAATAAAATCCTCTACGAGATGGCCTCTAGCGTCAGTTTTCTCGCTTCGCCAAAAGCATGAATGTGCATTAAAGTCTCCAACTACCAGGTATGGCTCTGGTAGCTGCTCTAAAAGATCCTCTAAGTCATGTGGTGTTAAATTAAAGTGCGGATCGATATATAGTGAGCACACTGTGATGGTTTTATGGGCAACCAGAGTGGCTGCGGCAGCTTCGAGTCTTTTTTTTAGTCTAAGCTCTCGAGCCGGGACACCGTTTTTCACTATGATGGCTACGCCTCCCGACAGCCGGCTCGCCTGTTCCCGATCGCGGCGGAAAACAGTGTAATTCTTAAGAAAGTTATTTTTTTTGGGACCTAAATTTGTTTCTTGTAGACATAAGGCGACTGGAGCGTGTGCTCCTAATATGTCTTTTATGTCACTGTAATTGTTTAAAAGTCCTCTACAGTTTCATTGTATTATGAAAGCCATCTTAATTTTGTGTTTCTATAGGATGAAAAGGTAGATCAAGTTGTTGATGGCCCCGTGACTCGGGGCCTGTCTTTTTTTGATCGATCCAGAGAGCTCCGCCGACCGTCCGACGTGGACGGCGTGGGGCTGCCCAGGGCCGTGTCCATCGCCTCTGCGGAGGCGCTGGACGACCGTGCAGAAGGCGCGTTCACGTTCGAGTTTGACCTCGACCTGTGGGAAGAGGTCTTGAGGCCTGCCGACCCGGGGGTCTGCGCAGCCTGACTTGCAGTTGGCGGAGAAGCGTTAGCTGCTCTGCCTTGGGGCGCGGATGGCACCGCCACAGGCTCACTGCGTGTGACCTGGACGGGTGCCGAAGCCTGGTGTGGTGCGCCGCGCCCACGCACCACATCGGCGAAGTTTTGTTTTGTTGTGAAAGAGAATGAGTTCGTGGGTGCAAAACGCCTTCCCGCTTCTTTAAATGAAATGTTTTCCCTTGTCTTTAGGGTGATTATTTCCTTTTCTTTTTTCCAGGACGGACACGCCCTGGAGTACGCTGCGTGATCTCCTTCACAGTTTGCGCAGTGCGGGGCTGCGTCACGTTGATCAGATTGATCCTTCGAGGCGCATTTCGCGCACGTTTTCCGGCCGCGGCAACTTTGTGAGCCGTGACCGAACCTTTGGCAGTTGAAACATCGGCGAGGGTTGGGAATGTATGGTCTTACGTTAACTTTCAGATATCCTACTTCGACTGTGTCGGGCAGTGTGCTGGTGTTGAACGTCAGGATCATGTGTTTTGTGTCTCTTTCCTTATTATCCTTCCGGATCTTGATTCTGTGAACGTCTATCACGTCTTGGTCACTCAGACCTTCGAGCATCTCTTTTTCAGTGATGTGGACAAAGTCAATTTCGGGCAAAAGCAAAGCCCGCGCAGACGCTGCACGCCATCTGGGGAAAATAATGCGAATCTAAAGTACTTTTTCCGTCATTCCCAAAGCGGTAAAAAAAATAGATCTTCAATATCTTGGACCTATCTCGCTACCTTCTTACCTAGGCAAGGTCCTAGAGCACGTAGTTCTCAACAGGCTCAACGCTTATGTCGAGAAGGAAAACCCTTCCCTAGTAAACAAATTGGCTTCAGGGCTGGCCTCTCGACACAGGACACACTCTGGATGATTCAAAAAGATGTCTTTCTTCGGACAATAAGGGAGAAACGACTGCTTACCGTCCTCAGCTTAGACCTGTGCAAGGCTTTCAATAACTTATCCCATGAATCTATCGTTGAAGTCCAAACTCCATGCATTAAGGAATGATGCGGGATCCTCAATGGCCACCTCCCATTTGTCATCCAGAATTTATCTTGCACACTTGCCTTGATTCTTGAGAAAGGCAATTTGCGTTCTCGCGTATTGAATGCGTCTTCGCTTCCGAAGTCCTAAGCCTTCGTTCCCTGCTTGGGCTTCTTACTACAAAGTGCTAGGGTCCTGGACAGCATCATCGCAGTGGACGTGACCTCTGATGAAGTTGGTAATCATAATGTCCTCACTGATCCCTTACAGTTTCCCTATTTTCAAAAGGCTGCACAGAAATACTTTGGGCAAGCCTTGCCGACTAATTTGTCTAACTTGTTACGACATTGTTCGCAAGTAATAGATTCATTACGAAACGGCTCTGCCTCCGTGAGTATGGGTGAAAACTTCGCCGACAAATTGGCAGTTACTACATCAGGCTGAGTTACAAGCACCCATGACCAAACTATCCGTCAACGTCTTCATGGAAGGGCTGTTCAAAACCACGAGCATCAAGCACCTGTCACTCACGACAAAAGTTCTTGGCCGGGGCAGCCGGCACTGTGGCTCAGGTAACCTGGATGTCGGCCTTGCTACATACCTATGGGGCAATACGTCGCTGACCTCATTGAAAATAACTGCTCCACTAAGTGGCCCGGAGATTGACATCAAGACACTCTGCCTGGCCCTATCGGAGAACACGGTGCTGACTAGGTTAGATCTAGAGCTGTACAAGCTCAGGTCGGACTATGCGACCTCGATCAAGTGCCTTCTAAACAGCAGCAAGTCGCTGAAATACTTCAGCCTCGCTTGCCACTGTATCGATCGCAGCGGTGCAGTCAGCAACGAACTTCGAGATCCTGTGGACGTTCTGTCTCCTATGCAGTACTGCGCACAGTGCCGCAAAGCCCACTCAGAAGTAACCGATTGCGTGAGACCATGGATAATCACACTACTGACCGACGGTAAAGCCCTCCAGCAACTGACGTTCTCTATGTGGGGATTTTGTCTCTTGGAATGCCATGGATTTCTACAAGCAATGACGAGAAACAAGGCTCTACAGCAGCTCACCATTAATTGTCCGCATTCTAACACCTTGAGGACATGCAGCGCACTCAGCGAAAGTGGCGCGCAGAAAAGGGTCCTGGCCAAAGGCAAGAGCATCGCAATCTACCCAGAAGACACTCCGTCTAGGAGGGGCCACTTTCAACCTGCGACTTTCAGCATGCTCCAAGCCGCTGAAGTGTCAAACTCTTAACACGATTGGTTATTAGCTGTGTGGCCCGCCCTCCAACTTCCTTAAGGCACATAACTCTCTCTCAAATGTACATATTGTAAAAAGGGCATCATTTTCACTTAAAACATAGTACATTCCGAGAATTCACACACATACGGATTGGCCGCCTGGGTTACGCGCCCCGCCCCACACTTCCACTGCATTACACAAACTCTCTCCCCTATGAAATACACAGCAAAACACATAAAAACAACATGTCAAAACACTTCCACGGGTACGTCTGTCTCCCCAGTACCCGTGACCTTGACGCTTCCTGCCACTAGGGCAATTATCGGCCCAATCCCAGCTGCGACTGTCGCAAACAACACCCGGGAGCGCAGATCCACTTTCCGATAAGAGTCGGATCACAATGGACCGCCGACCCCACCAGCCGCCCTCCGGGGTCCGGGTGGCGACATAAGTAAAGTGGCCGCCACTGTCCCCAATTAAGCAGGTGGCTGTGCTCGTTCTGTCCGGTGGTGTCTTCTGCGCGCTCCCGTTTCTTGAGACCAAGTTGTCGAGCCTCGGGGCTATACCGGACGCCAGCCAGCTGCACCGCCGCCCACAGCTCCCATTCATCCGGACGCGCCTGGCCCCGCTTCGTTCAGCAGTGTTCTCTTTTCAAAAGAAAAGCGGTCGAACCTCCGAACGAAGCATTCGAATTTTAATTGGACCACAAGTGGTGTTTGTCAAGCCGCAGTGAGCTGTCGGCGTACGATGAAACGGCGGCGTTGACATTTTTATGGCTCTTGGCTCTTTGTGCACTGGCACAAAGCGGCCCCGGCGAGAAACACGCGTCCTTCCCCGAAAGGGGACAATGGGAGGCTTGGGTGAGCCGGCCGCTCCCTCTCTGGCTGCTGCCCGCTTTGCGCTCTCCTCGCAGCCCTCCCCCCCCCCCCCCCCCCTCCCGCCAGGGGCTCTCCGGGTTCTGCAGCGGCGACACCAAAGGCGACAGAAAGATGGGCGCTCCTAATGAGACCGCGCACATCCACAGATCTCCTTGGGGCCCGCTCAACGGCGAAGCTCCCTTTCCTTAGCCGCGAAGAAAGGAGGGGGGAGAGGGAATAAACACACATGGCGCGTGCTAGCCCTCTACACGCCCCCCTCAAAATTCATCTAAGGGTTGCAGCACGCTTAGATGAATAAAAACACACAAACTAAAGGGCTAGTGGCTTAACTACAATGCCAGCAGTCCCGCAACTCGGTTACAGCTTCCGCGTTACGCGCTACCCCTGCGGCTGCAGTCGGTCGTTTCCCTCCCGCATGGCCAACAAACGACGTCGCGTAAACACATGGCGCGTGACAAATAGAGACGGCACTCTGCACTTGCTGTCCATGCCAGCGAGGAATTGCCGTTCAAGCCGTGCTTACCAACGCGCGTACAAACAATGAAAGCTACGGCTTCACGGACTGCATGCAGTGTCCTTCACTGCCCGCGGCACAGTGTTCTCATGTCTGAACTGTGCCGCTGGCAGAGTTCGCACTTTTCACCACACGTTCACATCACTGCTGCGGATGACACAAGGGGTTCCTCCCCGTCCTCCACCACGGCCCGTACGCCGCCGTCCGAATGCCAGCAACAGTTATGTAGCCGAGATAATGCGTCAGCATTGCTGTGCGAGCTCCCTTTGCGGTGCTGCACCACTACATTGTACCTTTGCAGCGCCAACGCCCAACGTGTTAGCTTAGCCCCGTGTGGAGTGCTGAGCGTTAGAAATGCAAGGGGGTTGTGATCCGATACGACTGTGACTGGTGCGCCGAAAAGCCAGATGTCGAACTTATTTAGACCCCAGATTACTGCAAAGGCCTCCCTCTCAATAGTGGACCATCGGGTTTGCGTCGGAGAGAACTTGTGGCTCGCGAAGGCGATCGGGACCTCCGCACCGTCCTCATCCCGCTGAGAAAGGCAGACCCCGGCGGCGAACGCGGAGGCATCTGTGTAAAGCCAAAATGGCTTGTCCGGGTCTGGCGTCCCAAGAGCAGTGGCCTCACAAAGCGCAGCCTTGAGGCGCTTGAACGCGCTGTCGGCCTCGCTAGACCACGGAATTTTGTTCGCGACCCTTTTTCCTGTCAGCTCTGTCAACGGCCTCGCCACCTCAGCATAGTTGCGCACATACTCTCGATAGTAGCCGCACAAACCTAGGACGCTGCGGAGCTCTTTCTTTGTCGTCGGCGCTTTCAGCCCCTGGATTGCGGCTAACTTCTCTGGGTCGGGCGCGTGCCTCCCCGAAACGACGAGCTGCCCCAGGTATCTTATCGACTCTCGCGCTACTTGACACTTTTATACCTTTACCTTCAGGTTCACACGCCTCAGAGTCTCGAAAACCCTGTGTAGGTGCTGCAGGTGTTCCTCCAGGGTCTCACTGAACACCGAAATATCATCCAGATACGCACACGCGTACTCCGCATGTGGCCGCAGGAGGTCGTCCATCGCCCTTTGGAAGGTTTGAGCGGGGTTTTTTAGCCCGAAGGGCATCACCTTCCAAGCGAACTGCCCCGGTGGCACACGAATGCTGTCAGGGGTTGAGCGGAGGGGGCCATCGGCACCTGCCAGTACCCCCTTCGGAGGTCTAGGAGCGTGACGAATAAAGGAGAGTGTTTCTGCATACTGCGCTTGCGTGGTCCCGTGTCATGCATCTGGTCTGAACCAGACACCACATATTGGCGACGAGGATGAACCGCCTACGGTGCAAGGCGACACGGAGCCCTTGCAGCCACGATCTCATCGGCGGCCAGGAGTAACGCAAGAACGCCGGAGGTGAGCAAGAACGCTGGAGGTGCGCAGGAACGCTGGAGGTGCGCAGGAACACCGGAGGAGCGCAGGAACGCCGGAGGAGCGCAAGAACGCAGATAAGTGAAATTTGCTCACACCACATATTGCGAGGATCAGTATCGGAGCCATGTCACTCGGGTGTTTCCCAGCACCGCCCCCTTTCTTGCCTGCACCCGGTGACCCGGCTGTGCCTTGGCAGCACTGGAAACGCGTATTCCTGAATTTCCTGGAGGCCATTGGCGGCGATGAACTGAAGCCGAAGCGTTGCAAGGCAATTCTGCTAAACTCGCTCGGGGTTGAAGGCCAGCGAATATTCTACAGCATCCTTGCACAAGGAGCAGACGTGACTGCGGACGCCAAGGCCGAGGACAAGGGGGACAAGGAGGAAGAGGCGGACCAGTTCAAGGACGCGCTTGCTGCACTGGATACGCATTTCGCGAGCGCTACGAATGATTTGGTGGAGCGGCGCCGGTTTCGCCAAAGACGACAACTGCCTGGTGAGACATTTCAAGCATTTACAAACAGTCTTCGGGAACTTGCGTCTACTTGCAATTTTGGCAGTGCTACCGATAGCATGATTCGAGACCAATTACTGGAAGGCACTTCGTCACGAACAACACGTGAACGCTTGCTTTATGAAGGGTCTTCGCTTACATTACAGCGTGCTGTTGACATCGGGAAGCAAATTGAGCAAACACAACAAGAGCTCGGGGAATTCGCGCATAGCACTGTGAACAAGATTCAAGATGTGCGAAAAAGGTCAGACGCTGAGCAAGGAAGTTGCTACAGGTGCGGCTCGTCATCGCATATGGCTAACTCGACTGCATGTCCGGCGAGGAACAAGCGTTGCCACTCTTGTGGAAAAATTGGTCACTTTTCAAGCATGTGCAAATCGAAGAAAAAGAAATATGCCGTTCGAAAGCCCGAGAAGGCCAACGCCGTCACGGTACTTCAAATCGGTGACCGTAATGCGTCGGCGAAAGATATTCGAGCCAACATTTCTATCGGGAAGATAAGATTGTCGCTGATTGTCGACACAGGCGCTACGGTTTCTTTGCTCAGTGAAGAGCACTACCACAAATATCTAGCCGACACGTACTCATTACGACCGCCGACTGCCAATTTGTGCAACTATTCCGGAGAACAAATCAAGTTAAGCGGTTGCTTTCTTGCTGACGTATCTTACAAGGGAAACAGAGCCAGTGTGCTTTTTCATGTCACAACCAAGGGCACTTCGCTGCTGGGGCTTGATGCCGTTCAGAGCCTGGGAATCACTATCAACGGCTCAACCTTGAATTGCTGCCAGGTGACATGCCCTGATTCACTGCCTTCAGAATTTACGCACCAATTTGCGCACTTGTTCACGGAACAGTTAGGGCATGTGAAAGGCTTTGTTCACCATGTTAACTGCCGTTCATCTGTGAAACCAGTTGTTGCGAAACTCCGACGCCTGCCGCTCACGCTACGGCAACAGGTATCGGTAGAGATACAACGCCTGCTGGCCGAAGATATAATTGAACCTGTCGACGCATCGGAGTGGATTTCACCGATCGTCGTCGTGAGGAAGAAGGACGGTTCAATTAGGTTGTGTGTGGACCTACGTGAAGTGAACAAGGCAGTAATTGCCGATGCTTTTCCTCTTCCGCATACAGAGGAATTACTTCATGAACTAGCTGGAGGAACGTGCTTCTCAAAGCTCGACTTAGCGTCGGCATACCACCAGCTAGAACTGACTCCGGAAAGTCGGGGACTAACCACCTTTATCACACACGAAGGATTGTTTCGTTTTAAGAGAGTGTGTTTTGGCCTTGCATCTGCCCCTTCAGCCTTTCAGAGAATGATGCAGCATATTTTGAAAGATTGTAAAGGCGTACTTTGTTACACTGATGATGTGATTGTGTGGGGCAAGACACGTGAGGAGCACCACAAGAATCTACACCAGGTGCTAAAACGCATTGGTGATTCGGGTTTGAAGCTCAACCAGAAATGCACATTTGGTGTTTCAGAACTATCCTTTTTAGGGCATACGGTGAGCTCAAAAGGGCTCATACCATTGCAGTCTAAGGTTGACGCTATTGTCAAAGTGCCTGCTCCTCACGATGTTGCCACTTTGAGGTCATTTTTGGGTCTCGCTGGTTACTACGCTCGGTTTGTACCGCGATTTGCTGATCTCGTCGAGCCGCTTAGAAGGCTCCTGCGGTCTGGTCAACAGTTCACATGGGATGATGCGGCTGAGCGTAGCTTCCAGCTTGTTAAGACAGCTTTGTCTTCAAGCCCAGTCATACAAATGTTTAACCCAGACCTTGATGTAATTGTTACGACAGATGCTTCTGATAAGGGTCTGGGAGCCATTCTTCAGCAACGCGATGGTGACAGCGTACGCACGGTGGCCTTCGCATCACGTGCCCTGACTCCTGCTGAGCGGAAGTACTCCGCTGGGGAACGGGAGGCCCTTGCTTGTCTCTTCGCGTGCGAGCGCTGGCACGTCTACTTGTGGGGTAGAAAATTTTTGTTACGTACGGACCACCAGGCACTGGTGACGTTACTTTCAGCTGCCGGTACAGGACGCCGACCTTTGCGTATATCCAGATGGTCAGCTCGACTTTTGTATATAACTTCGACATAGAGTACCAAAAGGGATTGCAAAATGTCGTGGCGATGCGCTTTCACGCCTACCTCTTGACTGTGATTCGCAGCAGACGATGCAGGAAGAGTGTGTGTTTTGTTTTGTTTTATGGCGCATAAGCGACTAAGGCTATCATGCGCCAAGCTCAGGGTATAAAATTGTTTTATATAGGATGTTGTACAAAAGTCTAAATGAACGGCGGTGTAAATGGCCTAAAAAGTTAATTCCTGCAACCTAGTAAAAATATGAGAGAATTGTAGAAGTGACTGATCGTAAAAGCTTTAAATAGGGTCGGTAACCTCAGCAGCCATCCTTGGCTGGACAAGGATCTCGAGGTTCCCACCCGATGGAATAGGGACCTCAGCCATCTTCTCAGGAATGAGACAGTGGCTGAGGTGTTTCAAAAACAAGTAAAGCAAGATGAGGTATGTCAATAAATTGTAAAGCACGGGGTTAAATGCATGTTTCTAGAATTTATGTGTTAGAGTTGTTGTAACCTATAGTTTGTTTAGAATATTTGCTTCTTGTAAAAAGTTAAATGTGCAAGACAAGTCGACAAGTGCATTCTCTCCCAAAACCAGTGATGGATGAAAAGGGATTTGTTCATTGTAAAACCGTGTGAAATGTTTCTTCCTCAGTGTTTCGAGCTTTCGACATGAGTATAGCAAATGGTTCACGGTGAGGTCGTCTCCGCATGCATCACATATAGGTTTGTCTTGTTTTGTTAGTATGAAGTTGTGTGTGAGGTGTGTGTGTCCTATGCGAAGACGGCATAAAATGACTTCCTTAATGCGTTCCTGGTGAGTACATGTTTTCCATTCGCCCAACACAGGCTTAACCAAGTGGAGTTTATTATTTATTGTATTATTCCATGTTGCCTGCCATTTATCCCTTAGTTTAAAATGTACTAATTTCATGTAATCCTTAAACGGTAAATCTACTTTCTCGATTTGTTTGTTCCGGGCTTGAGCTGCGCATACGTCTGCTCTTTCATTTCCTTTTATACCGACGTGGCTAGGGACCCAACAGAATTTGACGTTTAGTCCGTGGGCAGTGGCTGTTATTATGTTATATATGATGTCGCCGAGTAGTGGCGTGACTACATTTCTGATGTGAAGCGCTGTGAGTACACTGAGCGAATCTGTGAAAATAACGCTGTTGCTTATGTTCTCATTTACTATTTTCTCTACCGCAACCCAGATGGCATAACATTCAGCAGTGAAGATGGATGCATACTGCGGAAGTCTTATTATTTTTTCCCATCTTCCTTGTACTACGGCACTTCCAACACAATCGGCTGTTTTTGAACCGTCAGTATAAAAAGTTTCAAAGCCACTGTACCTTTCCTCGAGTGCGAGGAATTCTTGGATGATGTGTTGTGAGGGAGTTTGTGTTTTTCGGAACTGTGTAAGCGTGAGATTGCAGTCGGTGTGAAAATTATTCCATGGGGCAAGTGGGTCCCGTCTTTGAGCCATGTTAGGTAATGTGTCAGCTATGCCAAGATTCTGGCATATCTCTTCGAACCTTAAAATCAGAGGCCTGGTAGCTTGTGGTTTGTTCCTGAATATTATTCTAGAAGGGCACTTTGTTACGATGGAATAACAGATGTGTTTTGGCAAGGATCTCACTTTGAAAACATATGTACATGTAAGGGCGTTTCTTCTGACTTCTAGTGGGGGTTCATTTGTCTCGACGTAGAGACTGGTTATGGGCGATGTTCTGTAAGCGCCGCATGAAAGGCGAAGGCCTGAGTTATGCGTAGGGTCTAGTTTCTTCAGATAAGATGGCCGTGCTGATCCGTACACTACGCATCCGTAGTCTAAGATGGAACGTGTCAAGGAGCGATAGATGTGTAGGAGGCATGCTCTATCAGACCCCCAGTGTTTTCGAGACAGTACTTTCATTATGTTAAGTGATTTAGTGGCTTTCTTTTTGAGGTTATTTATGTGGGGTAGGAATGTAAGTTTTCTGTCAAATGTTACGCCCAAAAATTTATGCTCCTTTTTAATAGGCAGCACTGTTTCATTTAAGTGGAGTGTGGGGTCGGTCTGTAAGCCTCTCTTCAGTGAAAAAAGAACGGCGACTGTTTTTTGAGGGGAAAACTTGAAACCATTTTTTTCAGCCCAAATTGCCAGTTTGTTTAACGTCAGCTGTATTTGTCGTTCACATGTTGAGAGGTTCGTGGAGGTGTACGCTATTTGGAGATCATCAACGTATGTAGAATACATAATAGACTTTGGCATTATTTTCGCAAGAGAATTCATTTTCACAATAAAGAGAGTTGTACTCAGAATACACCCCTGGGGCACTCCATTTTCTTGACTAAAATTTTTCGAGAGTGTTGAGCCAAGGCGGACTTGGAATGAACGGTCAGAGAGGAAATCCTTTATGCAGTTTAGCATCCTGCCGCAGATGCCTAGATCTGCAAGGTCACGAAGAATACCGAACCTCCATGTGGTGTCGTAAGCTTTTTCCATGTCGAAAAAAACTGCCAGGCAGTGTTGTCCGTGAATAAACGCCTCTCGTACTGTATTTTCAAGGCGGACTAGATGATCGGCCGTTGAGCACGCTTTCCTAAAACCGCATTGATGTATATCAAGCAGTGTACGAGATTCAAGGACGAACATTAACCGGATATTAAGAACACTTTCAAAAGTTTTGGCAAGACAACTTGTGAGCGCTATGGGTCTATAACTACCGGGGGAACTTGGTGGCTTTCCGGGTTTAAGGAAAGGTACAATTACTGCTTTCTTCCATTCCTCAGGTAGCTTCCCGGAGACCCATATTTTATTAAAAAACTTTAAAAGTGCTTCTACGGCAGGTTCTGAAAGATGGGCTAACATCTCATAATGGACTTTATCAGGCCCGGGTGCTGTTTGCTTTCCGGTGCAGAGTACTCTATTGATTTCTTCAAACGTTATTAAACTGTTGTATGTCTCATTCAACCTGCTATTCGTGGGAAGTCTTTGTTTTTCAGCAGTGTTTTTGTATTTTAGAAATGAGTCGGTATAGTGGAGGGAACTAGAAACTTGAGAGAAGTGCTCTCCCAAAATGTCTGCCTGTTCTTTGATGTTTGTTTGTCTGTCGGGGTCTGTCACAAAAGGGATTGTGAAAGCGGAGAAGCACCCATTTAATCTACGCACTTGTTCCCACATTTTTTTCGACGTAATTGAGCTCTTTATTGATGACACAAACTTTTGCCATGATTCTTTTTCAGCTATGCGGCGTATATACCGGGCATTAGCTTTCGCTTTTTTAAAATTTATAAAGTTTTCCTGCGTTGGGTATCGTCGGAAAATCCCCCAGGCTTTATTTTGTTTCTTTTTTGCTTCTCTACATGTTTGTGTGTACCAGGGTTTATGGCCTGGTCGTACCGTTCCCGAAGTCTGAGGAATGGCTAACTGTGCTGCAGCAATAATACATGAGGTAAATATTTCGTTGAGTTCATCTATACTAGAATACTCTGTGGATATTTTATCGAGGCTGGCCTCAGCTCGGAAAAGTTCCCAGTCGGCTAAATGAAGCTTCCAGCGGCGTGGTTTTGTCAGGGTTACTGATGGTGGTGATGACATGTTAATGATAACTGGTAGGTGGTCGCTTCCATACGGATTGTCTAAAACATCCCAGTTAAAATCATTAAAAATAGAAGGCGAACTAAAAGACAGGTCTAAACAGCTCATTTTTCTAGTGCTGGGACTGCAATACGTTTGTTTCCCTGTATTTAGTAAGCAGACATTGTTGCATAGAATAAAATCTTCTAAAATACGGCCTCTAGTATCTGTTTGTTCACTGCCCCAATAAGAGGAATGCGCATTAAAATCACCGACTACCAGATACGGCTCTGGTAGCTGTTGTAAAAGTGTTTCTAAGTCATGCAGTGTTACTGATAGATGCGGCTGTAGATATACCGAGCATATGGTGATGGTTTTAAAATGGAGGACGGTGACTGCAACAGCTTCATACTTGGTTTTTATCTTGATTTCACGGGTTGCAACTCCACTCTGCACAATAATAGCAACACCTCCTGAGAGCCTATCAGCTTGCTCTCGGTCGCACCGAAAGACTTGATACTTCTTTAGGATATTCTGGTGTTTGGGACCTAAGTTTGTCTCCTGTAGGCATAAAGCCATAGGGGAAAATGTGTTTAGAAGTTCTTTTATATCAGAATGTTCCTGCTAGGGTTAAGGTGAAGCAGATGTATGCAAAACAGTCTACGGACAGGAGGCGAGGTGCGAAAAGACCAGCCTTTAGAGTAGGGGACTTCGTTCGTGTACGCAAGCCAGCAGGCGGTGGGAAAGCGTCGGTAAATTACATGGGACCTTTCAAGATTGTCGGCAGAAAAGGCAAAAATAGCTTTTTGATGAGCGACGGTCGTTGCTGGAACGCGTCTAAACTAGTTCGGGTTCCCTGCAATCAATCGCAGACAATAGGACAATGGGCATGGGAATTGCCTCATCACTACTCGGGTACCGCTGGGCCTGAAAGCCGCGCAGGCGCTGAACAGGGTGAATTGTTGCGATTGCTGGAAACAAGGGCTGAAGTTAATGAAGAAGTGGTTGCTCCTTTAGAGGATTCGGTGGAGCAACCTTTGCGTCGAAGCACTAGGGTACGCCGACCTGTAGAAAGATTTGGGTTTTCTTTACCTGAACAATAAGTGTTTAGTTCTTGTTATTTTGGTTGTTGTAAATTACTATGTTCTATTTTCAAGCGGGAGGCGATGTTGTATCGTTTCTTGTTTCAGTTTCGTTTCTTTCAATGTACATATCGTCATCGTCATTCAATATGATTTCCTATATAAGTGGCTTCACTGTGACGAATAGAGGAGAGTGTTTCTGCATACTGCGCTTGCGTGGTCCCGTGTCATGCGTCTGGTCTGAACCAGACACCACACTACTCTCATTATTAGTTCTCCCGGTGGTTTCATAGGATAGGCGTCTGCGACCGTTCCCGCATTCAGCGTGCGGAAGTCTACGCATAATCTTATGCTGCCATCCCGTTTTGATACGCAGACGACGGGATGGGCGCGCGGGCTCTCGCAGGGGACAATTAAGCCGAGATTCAGCAGCTCATCTACCTGCTTGCTCACCTCCCCTATCAAGCTGGTTGGCACCCGGTATGCATGCGACGCTCTAGGCGCAAAACCTTCTGCCAGGATTATATGTCGTGCTCTTTTACTTTAGCCACCCCGGGTTTCTCGTCGAACAGGTCTTGGTACCTCTTAAATATGTCCCGAATCGCAGTTCGGTCCCTCTCCTGCATGTGGGTGGTCATTTCCGCAGAGAGTATCTCTGTTCCTGGCTGGGAACTCTTTGGGCTTGGTGCACATTCAACTTCCCCGAACGCGTCGTCCTCCTCAAACATGACGCTGAGCGCCATTACCCTACTCTGATATGCGCGGAGTTTCCCGGCATGAACGAGCCTTTTACCCCCTTCAGGCATCTGTACAAAGTAGGAATGGTCGCGGTACTTGCCGGTGACTGTACCTGGCCCCTTCCATCTAGGAAGCATTTTCCCTCCGCGCTGATCATCAAACACGAGCACCGCTTCCCCCACCTCGAAGCTTTTGATGGAAGTACGCTGATTATACTGGCGGGCATACACGTTCTGCTGCCTTTCACTGATCAGCTCCGCCGCTTGCCGTAAGTGCGCTTGCAGCTGCCTCAAGTACTCTGCGGGGGATGTAGCTAATGTTGGTGGCAAGTTCGTTGCGCCTGTCCAAGAGCGCTTCAAGATAGATAATGGGCCCGTCGGTTGCCGCCCGTAGAGCAACTGGAAAGGGGCCACCCCTGTCGTGTCATTGGGCACCTCCCTCTAGGCCCACAGAAGGAAAGGGACGTACCTGTCCCAATTCCTGCCCTCCTTCTGTATAACATGATACAGCATGTTCTTAAAAGTCCTGTTGAAGCGCTCCACTGCCCCGTTACTTTCCGGGTGGCCCGGGGTTGAAAATCTCGGCGAACAGCCCAATTTTGCGAGAAACTCTTTAGTGAGCTCCGCGGTGAAATTCGTGCCGCAGTCCGACGCGACTACTTCCGGCACACCGGTCCTGCTGAGCACCGTCAGGAGGGCGTCGCAGGCAGCCCTGGCACTGAGAGAGCGTAGGCAAACTACCTCAGGCCAGCGAGTGCACAGGTCGATGATGCACAGCGCGTACCTGTGACCTCTCCCTGACGGAGGCCCCAGCGGTCCGATTACATCAATATTCACCTGCTCGAAGGGATAGCAGGGCCTTAATAACGGTTGAATGGGCACGTTGTCCGCCCTGCGTAGGTCTGACCGCGTCTGGCAGCTGTGACAACTATCGCAGTGCAGCCCTATGTCTTCTCGCAGCCCCGGCCAGAAAAAGGTATACTTTATTCTAGCCATTGTTTTCCGAAACCCCAAGTGGCCTCCCCAGCTCGACTCGTGCGCAGTCTGAAGGACCTCTGCACGCCGGGACTTGGGCAGTAACAGCTGCATTACCGGCTGCCCCACTATCCTATCCGTGTGGTAGAGAAGCCCATCGACTACCGTCATACCTCCCTTGCCTGTCTGCGCATCTTTCCATGCCTTCTGTAGAGTCTCATCTTGCCTTTGCTCCTCCCTGAACACCTCCGCCATGCTTTTCGCATTGCCTGGCGTTACTGTGGGCTCAGCAATTCCACTCTCCGCAGAGCCTACTCCTTCATCGTGTAGGGAAGTCTGGGCGACTAGCGTACCACCTGTCTCTCCCGCGGCTTGCTCTGTATCACCTGACTGTATGAAGTCCGCGGTTCCCCTTTCATCTGAAGCTATAATCCCTTGGGATTTTCCTTCCACCTCGAGGGATTCCCATGTCTCCTGCGACAGAAGGCAATCGGTTTGCGTGATCAACTTTTCAGTGAGGGCGCATAGCACAGGTACGGCTTCCATTACGTCCCGCACGCAACGTATTGCTCCACGCGCCGACTTTCGGCGTGAAAGCCACGTACCTGCCTCCAGCTGCTCTGCCTCGCTTGGAGCCATTTGCACCTTTGTTGCACGCGCCAACCTTGAAATTGCCGCCCCCTGCTTGATCAGCGCTGGCCGGCTTCGTGGCCTTGTCTGAGGATGCATCAGCTTCCTCGCAGTCACCTGACCCGAATCTGCCTTTTGGAAAATCGCCACGCATTTCCCTGTCCTCGGATGACCTGATCAGACCCTCATTGAGTGCGTTCGACAACTGCTCGGCACTGGTTGGCCCAGCAGGCCCACCTCCGCTCTCTGCCTCGGATGAAAGGCTCTTACCACCCGTAATGCTGCGCGGCCCTTCCTGCCCTATGCACGGCACCGTGTGCCGTTGCGGCAACGTTAGGTCTCCTCCTGACGCTAGCTCCGTGTCGGAGGTCGCAATCTCATTCACAGTGTCTGCCGGAATCAGACCGCTGTCCTGCTTGTTATCGGACAACCTGGTCTCGTCTGTCCCCAGATCATCAGAATTTGGCTGCTCCTTTTTGTTGCTAGCCGTCCGCGGTGGCGGAAAATCTGGGATACCTTCGCGCCCCTCAGGAACCTCGTCCTCACTTCCTGCGCTTTGTGCGGTCTTTCCGAAAGAAGAGGTGTTCCTGCCTACCGGTCGACTGCTTACAGCGTCCTGCCTGCTTCTTTCTTGGCCGGCACTGGACAAGCATATCAATTTGCCTTCCAGCGCAGGCGGCCTCACCTCTCGGGACTCGGAGCAGTTCTGCCTGGCTAGTTGACTAGCTCTTCTAGACTCCCTGAGCCTAGCCACCTCGAGCCCTAGCTGCTCAAGCTTTGCTGTTACCACCTCCCAATCCTGAGGCAGCGCCTTTCCAGCATTTGGCTCTGCAATTTGCGCCTGCAGGTCCGCTAAGCGCGCCTTCCATAATTACAATTGGTCGCTCACATTGAGTGTGGGTCGGCATAGATGGCCCTCCATACCGCTTCCGTACCCCTCGACTGTCCTAACGGCTCAAAACACATGAACAGGGACGTGAACAATGCGACCAAGGAAACTCACAGTTGTGATTCGTCATTCCGCATTGCCAGCTCCTTGGGGTCGCGTCCACAGCCACTTTCCGCATGCTGCAATGAGCTGTCGCACGCCGTTTTTCCGGTGCCCGTCGCCGTCACCTTGATTTGAACCGCAGGTGATCGTCGAGTCTCCGCCTCGACGCGCTGCTTTCCTGACCGGAAGCCCTTACGCGCCGCTGGACTACCGCTGAGGTCCTTGCCGCTCACTTGCTTGCTCTTGCTCCTGAAGCGGTCCGCCTGCGATCAGCTGCCACTTGCCGTCGGTGTCCTCGACTGTCGCCGCTCCACTGGAGACGATGGCAGTTGACTTCCGATGACTGGACCTGGCTTCCTCGACCGCTGCAGCTTCTCTCCGCCTGCACCTCGTCCTCCCAAACCGCCGATGCTCAACTTGTTGATGCCTGTACGTCTCTACTTTCTTGCCTTCCCTTTTTCCTGTGCTTCCTTCTGATAGCAACAGGATCCTGTTGACTGCGCCAGTAAGGTTTCGCCTGAACAACCAAAGGCGAATAGGTTCTTTTCTTCTTCTTTCCCTAGCACCAGGGATGCCCCGTCGGAGACGGCTTTCGATATCTTGAAGGCTGAAGGTCTGGCTAGACAATACTTGGCAACAACAGAGAACTTGCAAGGGATATAAACTGAAGCTTTATATACAATACTTTACATATATACATACAAGTTGAGCAGTGAGCACAACAACAACATGGAACTGGCTAACATTTAGGGGAGGCCACTACTCGGCATAGCCGAAGATGCGTTACATCTATCTCCGATTGGCGCATAAGCGACTAAGGCTATCATGCGCCAAGCTCCGGGTATAGAAAATTTTTCCAGATAGATGTTATACGGAAGTCTAAATGAACGGCGGTGTAAAGGGCCTAAAAAGTTAATTCGTGCAACCTAGTAAAAATATGACAAAATTTTAGAAGAGACTTATGGTAAATGCTTTAAAAAGGGTTGGCAACCTCAGCAGGCATCCTTGGCTATGCGAGGATCTCGAGGTCCCCAACCGATGTAATAGTGACCTCAGCCGTGTTCTCGCGACGGGAGGGTGGCTGAGGTGCATCAATAAATTGTAAAGCACAGGGTAGAAATTTAGAGTTTTTCTAATACATTGGCTTCTTTCAAAAAGTTAAAAACACTTGCAGTGATGGAAGCAGCATTTTACTTTTTGGAGCAGTAAAAATGCCAGTTTGGAGCAGCCATTCGTGTTTTCGGAGCAGAAAAAAAATACCAGTTTGGAGCAACCATTGTTGTTTTTGGAGCAGATGGAGAATAAATTACGCCAGTATACCTCCCCTGTTGAAAGCATCACTGAGGCGAATGACAATTACAGCCATTTATTATGAAACACACTGTACATTTCACACAACAGTCAACACGAATCACAAGAAATGAACAATTATGAATGTGGCTAGTTACAGATGGTGTAGTAAAAGAAGTTAAATATTTAAAGGACCAGTTCTTGCAGCAGAAATAGATCAAAGCCAAAAAAGGTGAGCAACACGATGTGAACTACAAGTAACCACAGTCACTAATGACACTTGTCACACAAGAAGTAAAAGTTCAGAATCAATCCGAGACTGAAGTAGTCAGTCACTCAACACGTTTCACAATACTCTGCAGGTTACACTCTACGAGCCCGCACTTTTTCTTTTGAAGCTTCAAGCTTGCAGAGAGCACTCGCAAGCTTTTCCTGTCCTTTCTTAAGTAGTTCCTGGCCACTTTCAATGTCGTCAAAAGTTTTTGCCTTCATTCCTTTTGCAATCAATGCTTCTGCATTGCAAAGCATCTGTTTTGCTGACTGAATCTCCATTTGCAGGTTCTGCTTTTGACATCCTTCTGTTGAATTTTGGCCATGGTCAAGTTTGCTTTTTTTGGCAGCTGGCTTACACTCAGCAGTCAGTCTTTCTTGGTAGCGTTTATATGACTGTTTCACAGCAGTGAGCATGTCACGTTTGACTGGAATGGTAGAGACGTTCTTGTCATACCTTTTCGCAAATGACTGTATGGCACGCAATCCATTCACGCTTTCAACAGACAGCTTGCTGCGCTCCTGTAGGATCCGGCGATTTTCACTAAAACCCCTCTCCACATCAGCATTGCCATGTGAAAGAGAAAGCAGGGCTTTTACAAGCTTTCCTACCAGAGGATATTTAATGCCACCATTTTTGTTCTGTAGGCTGAAGACGTTGCCATGTGCTGTCAAGTCGTTCACATGGATCAACGCACAGCGCTTCAGATGAAATCAGTGAAAATTCATCCATCAGGGCTGAGACTTCCTTGGGAGCAATCACCTCAGGAACTTGCTGGGCCAAGTTTCAAAATGCCACAGCTGAGCTTTCTTCTTGTGCGCTGCTTAGGTCAAGACACCTAAGATCTTTTAATCGGGTTTTTCCGCGGTGGCGGCGGGATTCGCTAGCATTTTCGCTTGCAGTGAAAAGAGCAAGACATGAAAACTGCAGTTATAATTGCAGAGAAGCATGTTTGTTTTATTCCTTCTGTGCATTTCTAGGGTCACTGCTCCTGCAAAGCTGGCAATTCCCAAAGATGCAAGCACCTGGTAGCAATGTTGCTGCTGGCTCACAGGCAAGAACACTTCCTTTCTTGTCATGACTTTTATTGCATCAGATATTGTCAGAAGCATACAAGTGCCGTGGAAAACATGACATCTAACGACTACATGATGCAAGCATGCAATTTCATGAAAATAACATCACTTGGCAAGTTGTGTTGAAAAAGTTGCAATCCTCTAGCACTTCATGGTTGCAGCAAACTTGCTTGTCACTCAGCAAGGCACGCTTTGCTAATACAAGCCCTCAAGAGAAGAAACATGGACAGTAAAACAGTCCTTGCGCAAATTGTCCTTTTGTTATACCTCTGTCGCATGAACACTTGATCCTCATTGAACTCAACCTGCATTCAACTCAAACCAGATCGAGGTTGTCACACAGTAACTTTCAGTACAAATGAGCTCGAGTTTGCTTGGCTCGAAGCCTCTTCCTGTAGCGCTCTTAAGTCTTCAAGCACATTTGAGAGGGTGTTGACACCTTCATCCTCATTTAGCTCTAAAAAATAAAAGCGAATTAATGTAATAAAACCTCAAATATTAGCATAGAAATGTATTAAAAGGCATAACAAAACATTGTTAGAACATTATGCTTCTTTATAT